>NC_041390.1:317094801-317256000 GCF_002162155.2 Triticum dicoccoides
CCGCGGCGGTGGCGGGCGGCGGAGGGACACGTGGCGCCTTCTGGTTGGCGCGGGCGGCAGAGCGGACGCGTCCGGTCCGTCCGGACGTGTCTGGCGGCGGAGGAGGAGAAATTTTAGGGTTTCGGGGTAGGAGGAGATCCGAATTTCGAGGGGGTCTATTTATAGCCATAGAGGGAGCTAGGAGAGTCCAAATGAGGTGCGGTTTTCGGGCACGCGATCGTGATCGAACGATCTAGATGATGGAGCAGGTTTAGGTGGGATTTGGGCCAAATTGGAAGGGTGTTGGGCTGCAACACACACGAGGCCTTTTCGGTCCCTCGGTTAACCGTTGGAGTATCAAACGAAGTCCAACTGATGCGAAACTTGACAGGCGGTCTACCGGTAGTAAACCAAGGCTGCTTGGAAAGTCTCGGTCCAATTCGGAAATGTTTACACCCCACACACGAAAGAAAGCTAGAAATGGCCACCGGAGGAGAACGAAGCGCCGGAATGCAAAACGGACAACGGGAAAAAGGCTCGAATGCATGAGACGAACACATATGCAAATGCAATGCACATGATGACATGATATGAGATGCATGACAAAGATAACAACACACGGAGACAAAGACCAGAACCCGAGAAAATAAAATAACTTGACACCGAAACGGCAAGAGTTGGAGTACAAATTGGGAAAGTTACATCCGGGGTGTTACACCCCCTCTATGATGGAACCCTAGCTACTTATATAGGAGGCAAAGGTCCTCTTCCCCCGAAATGTTTAGGCGGGAAGGGAATCCCACAACGGCCATTTGAGCGGGAACACAAGGACGCTCCTATCCTGACAAAAGGTGGTCTTCGCCTGCAAAGAGGGCAGGCGATGACGCGGTGGTGGGCTCGGCGATGACATCCTTCCTGCCGTCCTTGCGGTCTTCGGTCTTGTTGCACCAAAGGGGAAACCTTTGTCTCGCCCCTTGGGAACCTGCGCATGTGTGGTCTCCTTTGCACCGATATGGAAACTGCGCCTGCTGGCGCCTGCTGGCGCCCGCTGGCACGGTTCGTCATGGCTTGTGTCACTGCCTCCTCCTGAGGCAGCCCTTGCCTTGAGATCTCCGCCTTCCCGAAGTAGCCTAGCCGAGGCCCCTCTAGGGAGAGGTCTTGGTCGCCTCTCCGGTGCAGCCTAGGTGAGGCCGCTCCCTGAGGAGGTCTTGGTCATTCTCCTCGCGAGGGCTGGCCCCCTCGCGAGGGTCTTGAGCAGATGGTCGATCAACTGGGCCCTACCGGGCCGTACCAGGAACGCGACATGGGCCGCAGACAAGCAAGTCTGGGTATCCTGGTTCCCAGTACGCCGACAGTAGCCCCGGGCCCAAGGCACGCGCGGAGTCGTGACGGTTGGATGGGACGTGGCGACTCCACTCCCCACGCAACCTTGGTAACCCTGTGATTAGACGACTCCCCGACGCGGGCGACGCGGCTATCATGGCCATGATCAAGCGATGGTTGGCCTTCCTCGCCCTATAAATGAGGCCCGGGGGGAAGCCCCTGGGCCATCTTCAAGCCACTGCCACCATCCTCTCTCCTTCCCTTGCTCTCCTTCGCCCCAAGATTTCCATGGCACCGCTGAGGAAGTCCTCCACCATAGAAAGGGGCAAGGGTGTGAAGGAGTTGGTCTCGCCGCCGCTGGAGAGGGGCCGCGGGCATCCCCACAAGCATGCCGCCACGGCCGTGATGGTTCCTAGGGGAAGCGGGCGCGGCTTCTCAGGCTCCGATGGGGTCGTCGGCGAGATGCGTGGAGCCTATCCTCTTGGTGGGGGCGGTCGTGGCCACGGTGGCGCAGGGGGGCGACAAGCACCCAACCGTCCCCCGCGCCGGCAACTCCACTCCTCCGATGTGGCCTCCGAATTCATGATGTGGGTGGAGAAACCCGGCAGCATGTGGCTCCGGCTTCCCCACTGGTTCCGCGCCGAACTGCCGGAAAAAGGGCCCGACGGCGTTTGGCAGCAGGCCGATGGGTGCTGTAGCGGAGCCTTATGGGTGGGGGTCAAGGTCCTTGCTTTAGGCGACGTGTTCCTTGGTCATGGCTGGCAATCCTTCGCCCGTGCGCGCCGGCTGCAGGGAAAGTGCACCCTCCACTTCAAGTACGACGGGGTGTCATCGCTGCTCGTCAAGGCCTTCTCGGAGGGAGGAACGCGCCTTGGGTGTTGCCTAGAGGTGGACGACGACGAGGAGGGTGGCGATGGTGTCCTGAGGGGCAGCTCTTCCTCTGGAGAAGAGCTCGGCCTCGGCAGGCCCAGCGGGTCCCCCCTCTGTGGCAGCAACAGCTCCTCCAGCAGTGGCGTACCCAGGGTGGCTACTCCGCCGAGCCCGGATCGCCGAGGAGGAGGGGCCCTCGCGCCGCCGCTCTTCGGTGAAGCGCGAGGAGTAGGTCTCCGACTTGGTTGAGGTGCTGACTACGCTGATCCACGAGCTCCGAACCCGCCTGGCTCTTGTTTTAGATTTTTTTTTTCATTTCCTTCCTGTATTTAGTTTAAGCTGCCTCGGGTGGGCGTGTAATGAACAATGACATGTATGCATGAAATGGAAGTCTGCCATTATTTTCGTTCTGGATGAAATTACTTAGCTTGTGTACTACGCTTTTCGTGAGACGAAGTCCTGAGGCGGGGGGCCTCCTGATGTCACGAGCGCCCAGGCGAGTTATTAGGACTGCTGGGCTCGGAGCCCCCGAGCGTAGGTGAGCTTTGGTGAGTTAAGGAGGGCTCGCACCCTTGAGCTCACATGAGAGCGCGGAGCGAGTACTGATATGCCAAGGCCCGAGCAGGCTTGGCGAAGTAAGTCATGAGGGCTGAAGAGCCTGACGCCAGAGCCTGAGCAGGCTTGGCAAGGAGAGATCGTGAGGTCATGGTAACCGAGAACTGAGACCGGCCGTATCCCAGCCCCCACGCGCAAGGTGCGCGAGGGAGGACAAGCGGCGCAGCCCGGCCCGAAGAACTGAACTTGAGAACAGTGCGAGAAAAACGAGCGAAACCAGAGCAAACCGCAATAAACTCGGAAAACTTCATAGCATGGGGTAGAGGAAGGGCTGCCAGCCAAGGAAGTAGAAAAGGCTGACAACCAAACACCAAGGCGAAAAAAAGGAAAAAGGTCGCGTCCGACCCCTAGCTACGTCTTCTTCCCAGCGCGGAGCTAAGGACTGCCACTGGGACGTGGGTGGTAGCCCCAACTCATTATTACATGAGAGTGTCACGAGCGGAGACCTTCACGGGCACGAAGCCTTGATTGTCTTCACGGGCACGAAGCCTTGATTATGGATAGAACCTCCTGAGGTGATGAATGTTCCAGGAATTCTGGATGAGTATCCCATCCTGCGTCCCCAGGCGCATAGCGCCAGGCCTAGAGACACGGGCGATTCTGAACGGGCCCTCCCACATAGGCGAGAGCTTGTGTAGCCCTTCCCTTGAGAGGACCCGCCTCAGGACCAATCACCAACTTCCAATGTTCTCGAGCGGACGCTGCGACAATGATACCCCCGCAGCGCCTGCTGATATCGCGCTGCCTTGAGCGCAGCTCAGCGGCGGCCCTCCTCACCGAGCACGAGGTCCATCCGCCAGGCGGCGTGCTGGCGTTCCTCATTGAAAGCCAAGACCCGTGGGGAACGACGCTTGACCTCGTGAGGGAGGATCGCCTCTGCACCATAAATGAGAAAAACGGGGTTTCTCCCGTAGGCTTGGTTGCGGTGGTGCGGATAGACCACAGCATGGATTGGAGCTCGTCGATCCAGCCCCTGCCGCAGGCCTCGAGCTTTTTCTTGAAGCTGCGTGTCTTCAGACCGCGCAGGACCTCTGTGTTGGCGCGTTTTGCCTGCCCATTGCTCCTGGGGTGGGCCACTGAGGCGTAGCAGATCTACATTCCAAGGTTAGCACAATATGATCTGAAGAGATTGCTCGTGAACTGCGAACCGTTATCCGTGATGATGCGGTTGGGGACGCTCAAGCGGGTCACGAGGCCCTTGATGAACTTGACAGCCGATCCTGCGGGAATCGTGCGACCGGCTCCACCTCGGCCCACTTGGTGAACTTGTCGATGGTGACATAGAGGAAACGGTAGCCCCCTGCTGCTCGGGGGAACGGTCCCAGGATGTCCAGCCCCCAGACCGCGAAGGGCCAGGAGAGCGGGATGGTCTGAAGATCTTGCGCTGGCTGATGGATTTGCTTGGCGTGGAACTGGCATGCCTCACAGGCTCGCACGAGCTCCGTGGCGTCGTCCAACGCAATGGGCAAGTAGAAGCCGCTGCGATAGAGCTTGCCCACGGGGGTGCGGGATGATGAATGATGGCCGCAATCCCCCCCATGGATGTCGGCCAGCAGTTCTTGCCCTTGCCTCCTCGAGATGCATTTTAGCGAGACGCCATTAGGGCGCCTCCTGTAGAGCTCACCGTCTTGGATGCAGTAGGCCGAGGCCTACCGAGCCACATGTTCTGCGCCTTCCTCCTTCACCGGCAAGGTGCCGCGCAATAGGTATGCCTTGAGTTCCTCAGTCCAGCAATCTTCCTCTGGTTCGGAGGCGAGCAGCAGGAGGGCTCCAGAGGGCGGTTCACAGGGTGGTGCACCGACTTCGGGAGCCGCTGGCAGCCCCTCATGCATGAATGCCGGCTCAGGAGTAGGTGGCATTGCCGATGGCCTGAGAAAGCGCTCCTTGAAGACACCTGGTTCCCGCGGCTCTCATCAGGAGGCCCGCTCGGCGATGTCATCTACTTCCTTATTCGTGCCCCTTGGCACGTGTTGCACCTCTAGTCCTAGGAACCGCTTCTCCATCTTGCGCACCTCCTCTAGATATGCTTCCATGTGTTCGTCCTTGGGCTTGTACTCTTTGTTAGAGAAGTTGGCGAGGAGCTACGAGTCGCCTTTGATGGTGAGATGCTTCACCCCTAGTGCGGTCGCGGCCTTGAGCCCGGCGATTAGGCCCTCGTACTCCGCGATGTTGTTGGAGACCTTTTCGCCACGCTGGAAGCAAAGTTGCACAGCGTAGCAGAGCTTATCCTAAGTGGGTGATACCAGCACGGCGCCAGCCCCTGCGCCGAGGCGCGAGAAGGCACCGTCAAAATATACCACCCATCCATCTGAAGTTTCGTCGCCCGGGGCCAGCGAGCGGTCCTCGCTAGCCCCCTGGTCCGGAGCGTCGGTCCACTCTGCCATGAACTCAGCCAGTGCTGCCCCCTTGATGACCCGTGTGGTGCTGAACTCTAGCTGGAACGCCTGCAACTCGATGTTCCACTCAACAACCCTCCCGACGACGTTCGTGCCCCGGAGTACCTTCTCCAAGGGGTAGGCTGAGACGACCTTGATGGGATGGCCTTGAAAATAGTGGTGCAGCTTCCTAGAAGCAGCGAGGAGCGCCAGTAGCAGCTTCTGGGGCATAGGGTAGCGCGAGCGAGCGTCGCGGAGCACGATGCTGACGAAGTACACGGGATGCTCCATGAGGGTTGGTGATGTGGGACCCTCAGGTGCTTCCGATGGCTCAGGAGCTCTACACAGGCCGGCAGGGTCACCAGACGTTGTGGCTGTGTCGGCTCCGGAGGTCATGTCGTGGGGCAGCGGAGTTCCAGAGGGCATCGGGTCGTTCCGCAAGCTCTGGCCCCTGACCCTTTCCTCTCGTGCCACTACCAGAGCCGCGCTGGCAGAGTGAGGCGTAGCAGCGATGTAAAGGATCAAGGGCTCCTGAGGCCTTGGCGCCACCATAACCGGCGGACTAGTGAGGTACTTCTTGAGATCTTGGAAGGCAGCGTCCGCCTCCGGAGTCCACTCAAAAGGCCCCTTCCTCTTCATGAGCTTGAAGAAGGGGAGGGCGTGCTCGCCGAGCTTCGAGATGAAATGCCCCAAGGACGTCACACACCCTGCAAGTTTCTGCATTTGCTTCAGGGTTGTGGGTGGCTTCATTCTCTCGATGGCTTTGACCTTCTCCGGGTTGGCTTCAATGCCCCGGTGCGAGACCAGGAATCCCAGCAGCTTGCCCGAGGGGACCCCAAACACACATTTTTCTGGGTTGAGGCATAAGTTCACCTTGCGTAGGTTGGCGAACGTTTTCTCCAAGTCCCCGACAAGGGTCTTGGCCTTCTTGTACTTGACCACGATGTCGTCGACGTAGGCCTCTGCGTTCCTCCCGAGCTGAGGGCCGAGGGTGATGTGCATCAGCCGCTGGAAGGTGGCGCCTGCGTTCCTCAGCCCAAAGGGTATGCAGACGTAGCAATAGGTACCGCATGGGGTCAGGAACGACGTCTTCTCTACGTCTTGTACTGCCATTTTGATCTGGTGGTAGCCTGAGAAGGCATCGAGGAAGCAAAGTAGGTCGCACTCGGCCGTTGAGTCCATGATCTGGTCGATGCGAGGGAGAGGGAACGGGTCCTGAGGGCAGAACTTGTTGAGGCTCGTGAAGTCGACGCACATGCGCTCTTTGCCCCCTTTCTTCGGGACGATGACGGGGTTGGCCAACCATTCAGGGTGGCGCACCTCCCGGATATCGCCTGCTTCTTCCAGCTTCCAAGTCTCTTGGACGATGAAGGCCAGCTTTTCCAGAGCCTACCGCCGCGCCTTTTGCTTGATAGGTCATGTGTTTGGGCACACTGTAAGGTGGTGTTCGATGATGTGCCTAGGCACCCCGACCAGGTTGGTCGCCTTCCATGCGAACACGTCCTTGTTCGCCCTGAGGAAGGCCACCAACGCCTCCTCTTGCTTTGGAAGCAGGCCCGCTCAGATGGTGAAAGTGGAGCTCGCGTCTCCCTCATCGACGGATACCTGCTTGGTCTCGGCGCGATCTTGAGAGAAGAGCTGTTTCTTTTTGGATAGAGCGGCCTCGGCGGCCTCTGGAGCCTCCCCTGCGCTTGGGCGAGCCGTGGCAGTGGCTCGATAAGCATGCTCGAGGACCAGAAGGGCGGCCTTGGTGTCTCCTTTGATGGTGATGGTGCCACTGCTCCCGGGCATCTTGACGATGTTGTAGCCCGGGTGAGTCGCCGCCATGAACTTGGCCAGGGCCGGGGAGCCGAGGATGGCGTTGTAGGGCAGGTGGACAGGCGCGACGTCGAAGTCGATGAGCTCGGTCTGGTAATTGGCGTGCGTCCCGAAGGTGAAAGGGAGGCGGACCTGCCCGAGCGGGACGGCCGAGCCCGTGACCCCCGAGAAGGGTTTGGTGGGGAGGAGCTGCCCGTAGGCCACCGACAGACGACCAAAGGCCTTCGCAGAGAGGATGCTGAGCCCGGTGCCGCCGTCGACGAGGGTCCTTGTGACGGCCACCCGCCAGATGGTGGGGGTACATATCGTGGGGGAGGAAGCATGTCTCGGTTGTAGCTTTGGTGCAGTCGCCGGGGCCGAAGACGATGACGTTCCCCTGCGCGTCTAGCCCCCGCGGGGCCTCCTGCGGCCGAGCGGCAGCCCCTAGCCGTTGAAGGTGTGATTTGGCGTGACGGGCCGATGCCGGCGCCTGGGATCCTCCAATGATGCAGGCGACCCCGCGGGACAGTGGCGCTCCGCCCGCAGCGTCCAGCAGCTGGCCGAGGTGAGCCACCCAAGCGTCAAGCCCCGCCGCAGGCGGCCGGTGTCGGAGCATCTCCTGGGCCGTTAGAAGCGCCGCCGGCGAGGCCAGGGGAAGCGGGAGTGGCGTAGCGGGCCGCTCCCCAGTGGCCGGGTCGGTGATGGGGTCGTCTACATGGAGGACGAAGCGCCCGTGAGCGATGTGGTCCGCCAACGCCACCCGGGCGACGGGAATGGCTCCAGCCTCCGCGCGGATGCCACCGGCAGGTGCCGCCATGGCAACGCAGGGCAGAAGAGGGGAGGCGAGGTCGTCGGAGAGGCGAGATTTCGACACGCTCCCTACCTGGCGCGCCAAATGTCGGATTTCGGGCTCCGCAAAACCCTTAAGATTCAAACACAGGGGCGTGACGAAGATCTCTCCCACTACATGTCTACCTAGCGCCACACTCTTCTCCTGGTGGTGGGAATGGGATGCAAGCAAGCAAACAAGTAGAGCACACAAGAGTTTACCCAGGTTCAGGCCACCTTGCGGTGTAAAACCCTACGTCCTGCTTTAGTGGATTGGCCTCGCGAGGGCTCGAGTATGAACAAGTACAGTGGTTTCCTGAGCTCAGGAGGCGAGCTCAAGAAGGGTGAGGAGGTGGATGTTCTTGCACCTTTTCTAGTCTAAGTCTCCAATGGTCGATCCCCCTCTATGATGCAACCCTAGCTACTTATATAGGCGGCCAGGGTCCTCTTCCCCCGAAATGTTTAGGCGGGAAGGGAATCCCACAATGGCCATTTGAGTGGGAACACAAGGACGCTCCAATCCTGACAAAAGGTGGTCTTTGCCTGCAAAGAGGGCAGGCGATGACGCGGTGGTGGGCTCGGCGATGACATCCTTCCTGCCGTCCTTGCAGTCTTCGGTCTTGTTGCACCAAAGGGGAAACCTTTGTCTCACCCCTCGGGAACCTGCGCCTGTGTGGTCTCCTTTGCACCTATATGGAAACTGCGCCCACTGGCGCACGCTGGCGCCCGTTGGCACGGTTCGTCATGGCTTGCGTCACTGCCTCCTCCCGAGGAAGCCCTTGCCTTGAGATCTCCACCTTCCTGAAGCAGCCTAGCCGACGCCACTCTAGGGAGAGGTCTTGGTCGCCTCTCCGGAGCAGCCTAGGTGAGGCCGCTCCCTGAGGAGGTCTTGGTCGTTCTCCTCACGAGGGCTGGACCCCTCGCGAGGGTCTTGAGCAGATGGTCGATCAACTGGGCCGTACCAGGAACGCGACATGGGCCGCAGACAGGCAAGTCTGGGTACCCTGGTTCCCAGTCCGCTGACAGAGTTTTGTCGGGTCTATAAGATTCCCTTTGCGGGCAGCATAGAGGAAACACATCGTAATGATGTGGAGGGGTTTATTGATATGATTGTTGTAGGGGAAACTAGGAAAGTTTCCGATGCAAGAATTACTAGCATACATTTTCCTATTCTACGTTACTTTGCAATATTTGCTAGTAGATGCTTAATTGGTCGCGATAACAGTGGAAATCTCAGTGCTCCTGATATTGTTATTTTGCGCCATGCTTTGTTTCGTGACACAACTTTCAGTCTAGGCGCTATTGTTGCTAAACAATTTAATCTGAACCCGAACAAAGGGTCCCATCTTCAGAGGCATCTTTTCTTCGCGCCTTGCTGCACACTTTAGGATACTTATTAGGCATTATGAGAAAGAGCAAAAGTTGCTGCCCCCTATTTTTCTAGATTATAAGAGTATGGTAGCACATGATTTTATTATAAAGGATAAGAAGAAGATGCTTAAGTATAAATTGATTTTTGATAAAAACTACTATGAGGTTATTACCTTGCCTACGCCCTCTTTGTTTAACATATTTTCAGGTACGTACCTCGTTTTGCCAGAAGCCGCTCATGCATACTGGAGCCGGACACCAACTTCAGAGACTGAGCTGGAGCCACCCCTTGACCCTTATCGACAGTCTATTTATCAGTGGGATCCGGGGGAGATCGCCAACCAGTGGCACCCAGAGGACACTCCTCCATACACCAGAGAGGGCCGCTTTGAGCCATGGCCCTAGACCAACTTAGGCCAAGAGCCCAAGCTTGGGGGATGTTGGGGATATTACCACCGGTTGTAAACCGGCTAGGAGAGGCCGGATTATCCCATGATGGTTGCTTTATTCAAGGGCCCATGAAGACAGGGATGGTGCCGCTTCAAGAAGGCCTAAGGCCCAATGGCGGATTAAGGCCTCTAGACATAAACCGGCATGAATATGTAAATTGTATTGTAAGTTAGAAGGAATAGAGACCGAGTCGGACACGTTCATGATCTGGCCTCGGGACTCTGTAAACCGGCGGGCGTCAACCAATGTATATAAAGGGACGACCCGGTAGCGGTTTAGGGACAACACAACACACAACAACTCGAGAGCCAGGCAAAGCGGATTCGCTCCCTGGTCATCGAAACCCCTGCAATTCCATCACAACTAGACGCAGGCTTTTACCTTCATCGAGGGGGCCGAACTAGTATAAAACTCTCGTGTCCCTTGTCCGGTTTAACCCCTTTGAGCTAACCCGTAACGATGGCTCCACAACTAAGTCCTTTCACGAGGACATCTGCCGTGACAAAACCACGACAGTTGGCGCCCACTGTGGGGCTATCGCACGATGGTTTTGAGTTCTTGAAGGGCAGCTTCGAAGGACTCAAGGGATACGCTGTGCGCCAGATGACTAAGAGTCGTCGCGGCAAGCTCTACATCGACGACGCAAGATGGGGTCCCGAGGCCGGTTCAATTCAATATGGGTACCGGGTCCCCTTTGGTGGAATTCACGTCTTCATCGGCAAGATCGGCAAATCGGGCCCTGAGCCGGACATCTGCACCAGCACCATCGAGACGGCTCAGCGTGCAAGCTCTGCCCCGGTTCAGCCTGCCGTAAAGAATGTCTTTGTAGGTGTCATCCATGGAGCAGAATATGAGGATGGATCGGCATCTGGTGGAAAAACCGTTTTCTGCTCCGATGACGAGTCTTCAACCGGAGAGACCGAGTCGATATACCAGTTACAGGATGGCAGGATTAGTGGAGGTTCTGATGGCAACAGTATTCCGGACCCCCTTGATCTGCCAAACCGGGTCGCGGTCTTCATGGCCGGTACACAGCCAGCACAACCCTCTTCTACCGCTGCGGCAAAGATCTCCGGTTCAGCAACAACAACACCAGTAGGGGCAGGGGGCTCTACACCGCCTCCGGCTCAGGTTTTGTCTGATTTGTTCGACGCTTTAGCAACGTTGCTGGCAGCAGAGGTGGATGCAGCAAACTGAGATCAGCACAACTCGGTGATTGGAAAGGTGAAACATCAGATAACTCAGGCTAAAGCAGACCTGACAGCAGAGAATGCCAGGATGGCTACAGAACGGGCCGAGTTAGAAGGTCAGGCCTACCGGCTTAGGCTGGATCTGAACGCCTCAGATGATGTCATGAGGAGGAGATACCGGTCGCGCCTCCCGCCTGGTTATGAGCCAAGAAACCTCTTCAAGACGCCAGGAGCGGGGACCAGTAACCAGCCAGTGATAAATCGGACAGAGGCACCGGTAACAGGAGCGTCGGTTCAGCCGCGCACGATGGACCCGCCTCGTCAGAACAACATTGTGCCATAGTACGTTCCGACGCCCCTAGGGCATTACTCCAACCCATTGGATAACATTGTCTTCACAATTGGCAGCCCTCCCGATTGACGATTGAGACATGACGGGCCAGAGAGCTCCTTCAGACATCTTTAACCCAGCAGCAGGCTTATTCGCATAGTCGCGAGAGGATTCATTCCACCTCCCGTCCGAGTCGGAGGTATAGCAGACACATTGAGGATGAACCGGCCATGTCAAGCAGTGCACGTCACCGTAACTCGCCGCGAGGGCATAACCCAGCAGGTGGTGCTGCTAATGTGCAGGATGTGGTGGATCATGGTCGTGCACGTCGAGAAGCTAAGTTAACAGCACATCATGCGGCTCGTCGGCTTACTCCGGTACGTCCTACCGCTTTAGTGGAGCCAGGTGTGGTCTTCAGTTCTTTAGGGGTGCCGTGTCTCACCCCCGCTTTGTGTAACATACGACTGCCCAAGGATTTTAAAGGCCCTCGTAAGGTGCCCAATTACACTACCGATTTACCCCCTGAGTCATGGGTTGAGAGTTATGAGATGGTGATGGAGATGCTGGATGTGGATGAAGCGGTGTGTGCTAAGTACTTCACCATGATGTTGGAGGGGACAGCTCGTACTTGGTTCAAGAGCTTATCGGCTAACACCGTCGGGTCATGGGCCGAGTTAAAAAAAACGGTTTATCCAGAATTTTAAGGATACTTGTAAGTAGCCTATGTCGATTGTAGACCTGGCCGCTTGTGTTCAAGAGGATGGGGAGTATACAACCCATTGGGTGAAACGAGTCTCAGCTATTCTACATTCATCAGACCGCATCAATGCAGATACATCAGTTTTGACGTTGGAAGGCAATTGCCGGTTTATGCCATTAAAACTGAAGTTGGGAAGGCTCAAACGTCACTTCAATGACATGTCAACCCTTATGGCTGCTTTGGTGAAATATGTCAATTCAGATAGTACCAAAGACCCTGAATCTGAGGAAGACAAAATGGGGAAGGGGAAAAAGAACTGCAATGCCAAGGGGCAGCAGCACAATCTGGCAGGTCATGGGAACAATGGTAAGCGCAAGGCAGACAATAGTTTGGACTTTGTGGCTAACACCAATGCTTAGGATAACGGTTAGCGTCGTAAGGGCAAACCACCCTAGAGAGGCAGAATGTCAGGCCCCAACCTGGAGCGCCTGTTAAATCAACCTTGTCCAAAGCATGGATCAAAGGAGAATCCAGCTTCGCATCTTTGGAAGGATTGCTTCATCATGCGAGAGTTCAAAAATTCCAATATGTTCCAATACGACAATGGCCCGCTCGGCGGTTCAGGAGGCGGTTTTCATGGGCCGCGTTGTGGAGGCTGCAGCTCCGGTTCAGGATTCCAAGGCCATCAGACCGGACATGGCAATCAAGGTAATCAGGGCAATCATGGAGGTTATAACCATCAGGGGAATCAATAGCAGCAGTAGTCGGGTTATCAGAGCTATCCAAAGTAGTTGAATAGTGGGCAGTATCATGTCTTCACTACTAGCTTGTGTAAGCTTGATCAGAAGCTTCACAAAAGGGCCATGAACTCTGTTGAACCGACAGTGCCTCAATATTTGCACTGGTCTAAACAACCAATTCTATGGAGTTGAGAGGATGACCCACCCCGGGTTGATAATCCGGGTCATCTAGCCTTAGTGGTGGCACCTCAAGTTGGGGGGTATAAGTTCACCAAGGTGCTTATGGATGGGGGGAGCAGCATCAATATCCTTTACTATGATACCTTCCGCCGTATGGGATTGACAGATAAGAGTCTTAAACCGTCGAACACCGTTTTTCATGGTTTGGTGCCTAGCAAATCGGCGTATCCAGTGGGCAAGATAGCCCTAGAGGTGGCTTTTGGAGATGATCATGATTCAAGGTCAGAAACGTTGACTTTTGAGGTGGTGAAAATCAAGAGTCTGTATCATGCCCTGTTCGGACGACCAGCTTATGCGAAGTTCATGGCGAGGCCGTGTTATGTTTATCTACAACTTAAGATGCCGGGTCATAAGGGAAACATCACAGTACATGGGAGCAGGAAGATTGCTTTGGAATGTGAAGAGGGTGATGCAGCTTATGCTGAGTCGGTTTGTGCCACAGAGGAGCTGAAGTTTTATAAGGACAATGTTCATCCGGCAGATGACTTCTCTAAAGAAGCCAACTACAGTGCATGATCCGGCGCTGAAATTTAAATCGGCTGCAGACACTAAAACGGTTGATTTTGTGCCTGTTGATTCATCTCAGCAGTTCAGCATTAGCGCTAACCTGGATCCTAAATAGGAAAGCGCGCTCATCGAGTTCATCCGTGAGCACCGGGACATCTTTGCATGGAAGCCTTTTGACATGCCAGGTGTACCGAGGGAACTCGCTGAGCACAGTCTTAACATAGATCCTAAGTTTAAACCGGTCAGACAGTTTCTCCGCCGCTTCAATGAAAAGAGGCGTAAGGATATTGGTGAGGAGGTAGCCCGGCTTTTGGTAGCAGGGTTTATCGTGGAGGTTTTTCACCCTGAGTGGCTAGCTAATCCGATGCTGGTACTTAAGAAAAACGACACTTAGCGTATGTGTGTGGATTACACAGACTTGAACAAGGCCTGTCCAGCTAATCCCTTTTCTCTCCCGCGCATTTATTAGATTATTGATGCTACGGCGGGTTGTGACCATTTGTGTTTTCTGGATTCTTATTCTAGTTATCATCAGATCAAAATGGCAGTTAAGGACCAGGAGAAGACAACCTTGATAACTCCTTTTGGAGCCTTCTTCTACGTATCCATGCCTTTTGGGCTCAAGAGTGCACAGGCGACTTATCAGTGCTGTGTTCAGAATTGTCTTCATAAATAGATTGGGCGGAGGCCCAGTTGGTGGCGGCTTTGCATGTTGGTGGCGGCTTTGCATGTTTTACCGGATTGGACAGTCCCGTACCTGGCTTACATGAACCGGGGCGAGTTATCGGATGATGAAACCTTGGCCCGGCAGATAATCCGGCGATCCAAGTCAATGACCATTATCAACGGGGAGCTACATCATTACAACGTCACAGGAGCAATTCAGCGTTGTGTGTCTCCTCAAGAGGGTTTTGAGATTTTGCGAGAAATCCACGAAGGAGATTGTGGTCACCATGTCGGTTCAAAATCCTTAGTGGCTAAGGATTTTCGTCACGGCTTCTATTGGTTGATGGCTCATGCTGATGCCGAGGATTTAGTAAAAAGGTGTGACCGTTGTTAGAAATTTGCACACCGCGCTCATGTTCCGGCTCAAGAGTTGAGAATGATTCCAATCACTTGCCCATTTGCAACTTGGGGGTTAGATATGGTTGGACCCTTTAAGTGGTCCAAGGACAAAAAGACCCACCTGTTGGTGGCGGTTGATAAGTTTACCAAATGGGTAGAGGCAGAGCCAGTCAGTAAGTGTGATACAGCCAGGGCGGTCCAATTCATCAAAAAGGTACTGAAAGAGATAACGCAAGCCCTGAGCATATCTTCAAGAATCTGATTGACACGCTCGACTTGGCCGCTAGTTTGAGGATGAAAAGCTGTGTTGAAATGGAGGTTGGTGCCCATGGCCTTCTCGAAAGAATCCCAAAACTTGGAGGTAAAGATGCTACCACGATCTAAAGAAATCAGCTGCAGAATACCGTGCAGGGAGACAATCCGAGAGGTATACAGCTCCGCCAATTGAGCTGCAAATGACACAACCGAGCTCAAGGAGGAGCTCGATGAAGATCTTGTCCTTTATGTTGTTTCGTTCTAGTTGATCAGTAGTGGTGCCCAGTTGGGGTCGATCGGGGATCTGTGTAGCATTTGGGGTAGTCTTCTTTTATTTTTGTACCATAGTCGGACCATGAGTGTATTGGATGATTGTAATGTTATTCATGTATTTGTGTGACGTGGCGAGTGTAAGCCAACCATGTATCTCTTTCCCTTATGTATTACATGGGTTGTGTGAAGATTACCTCACTTGCGACATTTCTTTCAATGCGGTTATGCTTCTAAGTCGTGCTTCGACACATAGGAGATATAGCCGCATCGAGGGCGTTACACTCACCCCGAGTGACGGCTTATGTTGAAGCTGAGAATGAGAAGGCACGACAGGACTCACTGGACCTGTTAGATGAGGAGCGTGATCTAGCAGCGGCGCATTCAGCGATTTATCAACAAGATCCCTTACGTTATCACAGCCGCCGGGTTAAGAACTTTTCAAGAGGGTGATCTGGTGCTCCGGCTCATCCAGGATCAGACTGATATGCACAAGTTATCCCCACCTTGGGAAGGACCTTTTGTGGTCAGCAAAAACCCGCATAACGGGTCATACTACCGTATCGATGTTCGAGAGCATAAAGTCTCACGCAAATCGGAGGAGGAGACCCAGCGGCCATGGAATATAGCCCTTCTTCGGCCTTACTATACTTGAGCCACAGGCTCTTCTTATGTACATACTTATGACAATGTATATATTATATAATAAACCGGAGCCTCAGCTAAAGCGGGGTCTCTGTTCTTTTTTACATCATGTGTGGTTCCATGGGGGCTTCTACTTACAAAGCGGAGTTCTATAAACTCGGCCTATAAGGCCACAAAGATATAAAGGAAATCACTAGGGGGCTTCATCGTATTCGAACCATAGCTACACCTCTTGATCGGCTTAAGACCAAAAAGGGAAATCACTAGGGGGCTTGGTTTTATTTACACCATAGCTACACATCTTGATAGGCTTAAATCCAAAAGGAAATTATGTGGAACCAAAGAGAGTCTGTTGCATAAAGCACAACTCAAACATAGGTAACGACTAAGCATAGCTCAAATATTACTTGGGGGCTCCTTGCTTCTCAAAGAACAACGAGCTTGCACCCTCGTAATAGGCTATCAAGCTAGGCTTGGAAGCCAGGTGTATTCACCTAAAACCCTGGGTAATCCTGCCTTTTTTAGTAAGCCACTCCGTCTAGGTAAACCTGGTATGACCCATCGAACGTTTGACAAGTCAATCTCATAGACCCTGAACTAGTCAACGTTAAAATGATGATTGGTTAAACATTGAGGTCCATCTTAAAAGCCTTTGACAAATGGTTTAACTTAGCGGCCTGGCAGCCCATGCAAAGCCTCGATTTAGGGCCTCGCAGCCCATGAAACGCCTTGCACATTTCTTTTGTATTTGCTGTTTTAACCATCTTTTGATAAGGGATTTATGAATATTTTCTGGTAAACCGGTGTTTAATACAACCCGGCATGACTTTCAACGCTAAGTTGTCAGTACATGGTCAGTTTTAATCCGGCAATAATATTGCGCCGGTCTGATTTGACTACAGGTCACCAGAATTATATGCATAAACCGGTGTTTACCATCACCCGGAAAGATTTCGGTATGAACCGAAAAGGATGCAAGGAGTCATCAACACTCCAGATTGGTGTTATCACCTTTCTGTTATAACAACATTTGGTAAGCCAAACGAGATATACCACAGGTATCGTCTATTTTATATCTACATATTACAGCCTTGGTTCGGCATCCAGGTTATATATATATGTTTGGGCACCATGACCCGTCCAGCGGTAAACCGCTAGGACACTTTCAAATTTTTTGCAGGAATAAGCCAAATAAAGCCACTGTGGATTATGCATACAATAGATCCCAAAAGCATGGGTAGTTATCAATGACAAGAAAAATGAGTATGCTCGATGGCATAAGCAGATAAGTATTTGCACTAGCCTATTACAAGGCGCTTTAGTGCCCACACAGGATACTTGTTTCAACAAGTATTTAAATCGGCTTCTAGATTAAGATTCTTCATCCAGGCGGCTTGAAGATTGAGGGTCACCTTGAGCGGTCGTATTCCCCTCATCCCTACCGAGTCGCTGGAAATCAATCATTGACCAATCGATTCCAGTTAAGGCTTGAAAAACGGCTTCTTCATGAATAAGGTTGGAAGTACCAATGTCAGGGGCATAAGTATGCTTACGAATCGGCAGAACAAGATCTTCTACATCATGAATCGGCGCGGGTTGTCTTTTCCCCTCAACATCATACACTAGTTGATAATGAGATAGATCTGTGTCATCCGCCAATTTGCTTGCTATAGGCCGCATCTCCTTTGTCAGCCTTCGGAGATCGTCATTGTTGAAGTCTGTACTGTCTTCCTTCACACCAGGATAACCTTTGCTGATATCTGCCGGTTCAAGATCTGGAATCCACGCCTTGGCCCGGATTAGCGCGGTCAGTGCACCTGACCTTGTGGCTGATCTCTTCAGTTCATCCAACTGGGCAGGCAGCATGGCCAGCTTTTCGATGGTTTCTTTTATCAGCGTTGGAGGAGGCTTGTTATAAGCTGAAGTGCAAATGGCTCACTGGGATCTAGAATACAACGGTTCTATCAAAGTATAGGCTGCTTTAAGCTTCATTCGCATGTCGGCACCCAGATGAGTGATGCGGGTCCCTTTCATGGTCAAGCATCAGTAAACCGGCTATTAATAAGATATTATGAGTTGGAAAGACTTCATATGAGGATACTCACCAAAAACAGCAGAGGTCATGGCATTAATCTGACGTTTTAAGCCGGTCAGTTCTTCAACCACCGGCTTCAGGGCTGCTTCTGCGTCTTTGGCTTTCTTTGTTAAACCAGCCTTTTGTGTCTCCCAGTCGGCACGCTCTTTAGTCAAGGTTTCCTTCAGCTTCTCCATGGCTGCTAAGGTATTCGTCAGTTCTTCGTTGGCCTTGGAAGCCTCCGCTTGCTGAGATTTAATCTTCTCCTGAAGGTCAGCGGTTTGAGCATCCTTCTTCCTCAGCTCGGCCTACAAAGGTAAGATATATCATCAATGGGCTATGTATATTTGAAGTACCAAGCGTAAACCAAGTTATGCACTTTGTACTTGGGGGCTAATGCCTATTTGCTCTGTCATCAAATTTTTTGCAAGTCTCAAGTACAATGCAAGCATTATCCTTGACACTTGGGGGCTAATGTACATTTGTTCAAATCAAAGCATTGGTTAAAATCCCAGTTCACCTTGGAAAGATAAACCGGCCCTTGGGGACTACACAAAGGAAAACTACAGGAATACAATGATAAAGTACCGATTTTTTTCAAAGGATCACCTAACATATGGATGATAAGTATGCAAGGGTTGAGATATTACAAAGTCCCGATTTATGATTACCATCATAAACCGGCCCTTGAGGGCTACTTGAGTTGGTACTTACAAATTGGATTTAAGAAAGGAAAAAGTGATGAAAATACCTCATAGTGCTCCTTCATCAGATTCACCAAACTGGCTTCATAGTCACGGTTTGAGTGCAGTCGGTTTAGAAAACCAGAGTGGAGATCTTGAGCACTAAGATGGGAATAGATGGATAAATCGGTGCTCCATTTGCCTTTCTCCATGGCATCACACTCTTCCTTGGCACTATGTTTCGCCAATATAACAGGATGGCCAGGAGAGGTGTGGCTAATACCGGTAATGATAACCTCGCCTTCTTTGTCTCCAGCAGCCTTTTCTGGAGTCGATGGAATGTTAGTAGTCCTCGCTAGACTAGAAGGTCTATCATCAGCCCGGATTGGACTTGTCGGTTCATCATCTCGCACAGCAGTATCAAATTCTGCTTTTTCATCAACATTATGATCTTGAGGGGGAGGTTCATCAAATGTGGCCTCAGTATTTGGACCCTCCGGTTCTGCAGTTTGCTCCGGTTCAATAACCACATGGTCTTCGGGCAGGTTATTCACCTGAGCCTTCTTACTGGGTCTGGATTTGGCTCTAAATAGAACAAGATGCAAAGGTTAGCATAGCATATAAAGTGTGAAACATCAAAAGATTGGGTTGAAATACTTACCTAGCCACGGTTTTGAGAGGAGGGAGTTGTGTCGCTGTTGACTCGCTAGAGGATGAAGGAGGTGTCACCTGATAATTCGAATCGGACGGATTAAGAGGTTGTCGGAAATAACCTGCCTTGGGATAAGAAGTGTCAAAAGTGGGTGAGACCTCAGATCAGCGTTTTCGAACCGGGGTGTTCGGTAAACCGGTCGAAGTGACCTTTTGGCATTGTGCCGGGTTGTGCGGCGAGCCTCGTGCTGCTGCTTCTTCAAAATAAATGTTGGATCCAAGTGAGCAAGAGGGTGAGAAAATCTTACTTCCCGGACTGCTTGACGAATTTTTTGTGTTGGCAGAGGATCTGAACCGGAGGAAAGGATAATTACCTCTGCATCGTCAGCTTGGCTACCTTCAACGTCCTCCTGATAAATATCATGGTCAATGAGATGCATGAAAAGTGAACCAAGTGAATCAAGTTCTACCTCTACTTCCGGTTCATCCGGGTCGTCATCAAGCTCGAAACCGATGGGTTCAGGTGCCTTCCTCTTTGTGGTTTTCTTGACGGCTTTTGTTTTAGGACGGGAAGGCTTCACCGCTTTCTCTTGAGGTTTTTTTTTCAGAACGGATCATCACCCTGTTTAAGAATGGGCAGAGGGAATTCAAAGATTGCATAGTCTAAAAATATCAGGTGTAAAGCGGAAGCGCAGACAATACTTACAGCGGGCGGTTTGTTTTGCGTATAAAAGGGACTTAACCCGGTCTTGCTGCAGACAGCTTCCGGTTCGTTCAACATTTTCTTCACAAACTCAGTGACTTCCTCATCTGTTAGCTGAATATTGATATGATGTTGAGAGTCTTGTACGTCACCGGTATACTCACACATTAAGCCGGAGCGGTGACTTAATGGAAAAATGCTCCAGGATCACCAGAAACGGACGAAGTCCATGCCTGTTAAACCGTTGGCCAGGAAGGCTCTCAGCTTGGCGAGTTGAGGTGCGTACGATGCCCATTCCTGGGCACTTAGTCATTGCGGAAGCGGATGAGTATTAGCAAGCCGGTGAGCATGATAACACGGCAGAGGGTTTTCATCTTCAGGAGAGGTGTCTCTGTAATAGAACCAAGTTTGATTCCACTCTTTGGGGTGACTATGAAGTTTGGCATGAGCAAACTCAACCTCTTTCCTTTTCTGAATTGAGATGCTGCCAAGTTCTGTATTGGGTCCATCTACAAAATCAGTGCGACGGTTTAAATGGAAGAAATCCCGGAACAGCTCAACAGTTGGTTCTTCTTGAAGGTACGCTTCACAAAAGACTTGAAAGTTGCATATATTGGATACCGAGTTGGTTCCAATATCTTGAGGATGG
The DNA here is from genome assembly GCF_002162155.2 of Triticum dicoccoides. Taxonomy (NCBI): domain Eukaryota; kingdom Viridiplantae; phylum Streptophyta; class Magnoliopsida; order Poales; family Poaceae; genus Triticum; species Triticum dicoccoides. The sequence continues at coordinate 317,115,113 of NC_041390.1, forward strand.
AGCTAAAAGCTAGCAAGTACATCTCGAAAAAACTTTGATCCGGGCGGTATAAAGCCACGACCTATATGATCAACAAACACCACCACTTCATTCTGTTTGGGGGTAGGAGGATTTTCCGGCCCAGGAACTCGCCACCAGATTTCATTCTTCTTTGGTAAGGTGCCGATCATAACCATTCCGTTCAGTTGCTCCTCAGTAACCCAGGAAGGGACCCAGTTGCAGGAATAAAACTGCTTGACCATTGCAAGTGAAAAGCTAGGAAGAAAATAATGCCGGTTTACAGTTCATTCATGGTGATGTATAAGGTACAACAGGGAAAAGGAATCCAAGCATGTGAAATTGGTAAACCGGAGGCTAATCAATTATGAATGATAAAGCGATAAGCAGAAACAGAGGTATACACATATTATTAAACCGGAGTATGACAACGGAGACAAAGGGATTGGCGGTTTATAAGGGGACTAATGGTACCTGCCCGATTATTATACTTTAAAAAGTTAAGCCGCCTATATTGGTGTGAAGGGTATAGATCTAAAAATACCTAAGTGAGGGAAACAGGTTTCACAAGATTGCATTGAAATTTTGGATCTACCGTAAGTCAGGAAAAGGAAACATATTGAGACTTAAAAAGGTTTGGTACTGAAGCAATTCACAAAAGGTCCAGTTCAAGTTATTAAGTATTTAAGGTTTGGTTAAAATGGCCGAGACAAGGATTGCCATAGCTACTGTGCGGAACACGTCAAGATCGAGATCTGTTATCTATGGGCTGACGAAGAACACGAGAAGAGCAACATGAACCCGTATGAACCCTAATGGATCTATAGAGGAAAGAAGGAAAGGCTTACAACAACTGTTGAGGTAGCGGAGGTGCACCGCATCTTTCTAATGCAACCAAGTGATGCATCGACCAATGGAGATGCGGAGGCGAAGCTCGACGATGGCGGCGGTGCTTAGGTGCAGGGGCGTTGCGAGGAGGAAGAAGAAGCAAGGAGACAAAGGGTAAAAAATAAAATGACTCTTGGCCCTATTTATAAGGTAAATGGAGAGGTGACAGGCGCAAGAATCAAGGAGCCCGAAAATTGGATATATAACGGAGCGGTCGCCTCGATTGTCGGAGGTACATTAACTGAAGGTGAGATGTATAATTTTTATATAACAAGTGACGTCATGGTGATTTGTCATGATCCTGGAGGATGACGTCACGGCGGTTTACAAGATCAAGGTGAAGATGCAAAGATGGGATTTTTCAAAGTGTTGAAGATGGACATGAACAAGTTCAAATCAATCTGGGGCCTAATGTTGGGGATATTACCACCAGTTGTAAACCGGCTAGGAGAGGCCGGATTATCCCTATGATGGTTGCTTTATTGAAGGGCCCATGGAGACAAGGATGGTGGTGCTTCAAGAAGGCCTAAGTCCCAAAGGCGGGTTAAGGCCTGTAGACATAAACCGACATGAATATGTAAATTGTATTGTAAGTTAGAAGGAATAGAGACTGAGCCGGACACGTTTATGATCCGGCCTCGGGACTCTTTGAACCGGCGGGTGTCAACCTATGTATATAAAGGGACGACCCGGTAGTGGTTTAGGGACAACACAACACACAACAACTGGAGAGCCAGGCAAAGCGGATTCGCTCCCAGGTCATCGGAACCCCTGCAATTCCATCACAACTAGACGTAGGCTTTTACCTTCATCGAAGGGGCCGAACTAGTATAAAACTCTCGTGTCCCTTGTCCGGTTTAACCCCTTCGTGCTAACCCGTAGCGATGGCTCCATGACTAAGTCCTTTCATGAGGACATCTGCCGTGACAAAACCACGACAGGGGAGTACATATTTCTCACCGACATTACATTCATGTTCACACACTGATTCGAGTTGTCGGTGCTCATACTTTTTCATTGTACTATCCATGCTAGTTTAATTTCTTTTTAAGCCTTCTTCTTGTGTGTTTGAAAAACCTTAATAAAAACCAAAAAATTAGTTGCAACTTTTAGCTAGTTTACTTTCGATGCCTGTAGTAGTAGTAATTAAAAGAAAACCCAAAAGATTTCTCGTTCTTCTTTTGCTTGTTGGGAGCTTTCCCGTGTAAATAGTTTTGTTTCTTTTCGTTTCTTTGGGGTCGAGAGGAGAAGACCATGATGAAAATGTTGAGTGGCTCTCATATGAATTATTTTTGATCAAACAAAGAGCCCATATTACCTTGTCTTCTCCTTTGTATTAAATGCTCGCAGATTCTAGCTTTGTCCAATGCACGTGCACTATTATTATTATCCACATCGCTCAGTCATTCAAGTCAAAGGCAATAATGACGATATATGATGGACTGATTGAGATGAGAGAAGCTGGTATGAACTCAACCTATCTTGTTTTCGTAAATATGATTAGTTCATCCTTCCTGATTCAGCCTATTATGAATGAAACATGTTTGCAATGACAATTAGAGATTATAGTTTCTCATGCCATGCTTAATTAGCTAGGAGTATATAATGGTTTACCTTGCGTGCCAACATGCTATTAAAATGGTTGTGATGTGGTATGATAGGGTGGTATCCTCCTTTGAACGATTCGAGTGGCTTGACTTGGCACATGCTCACGCATGTAGTTGAAACAAAATCAACATAGCCTCCACGATATTTATGTTCATGGTGAATTATATCCTACTCATGCTTGCAGTCAATGTTGATTAATTTTAATGCATGTTCATGACTGTTGTCGCTCTCTAGCTGGTCGCTTCCCAGTCTCTTTCTAGCCTTCACTTGTACTAAGCGGGAATACTGCTTGTGCATCCACTTCCATAAACCCAAAAAGTTACTCCATATGAGTCCACCATACCTTCCTATATGCGGTATCTACCTGCCGTTCCAATTAAATTTGTATGTGCCAAACTCTAAACCTTCAAATGAAATTCTATTTTGTATGCTCGAATAGCTCATGTATCAACAAGGGCTGTCTATATCTTCCATGCTAGGTGGGTTATTCTCAAGAGGAGTGGACTCTGCTCCTCATTCACAAGAAAATGGCTGGTAACCGGGATGCCCAGTCCCATGCTTAAATTAAAATAATTGCAAACATAACCCCCCCAGGATTGTTTGTAGTTGGAGGCACCCGTTATTTCACACAAGCCATGGATTGATATTTGTTTGTGGTGGGGGAGTATAAACTTTACCATTCTATTTGGGAACCGCCTATAATGTGTGTAGCATGGAAGATATCAAGATCTCTTGGTTGTTATGTTACCATTGAAAGTATACCACTCAAAATATTATTTATCTCTATTTCAAAAATCAAGCTCTGGCACCTCTACAAATCCCTGTTTCCCTCTGCGAAGGGCCTATCTATTTGCTTTTATGTTCAGTCACCATCCTCTTATTAAAAAGCACCAGTTGGAGAGCACTGTTGTCATTTGCATACATTAATATTAGTTTACATTGAGTATGATTGTGACTGGATCTTTTTTACCATGAATTACCATGTTTAGTCAGTCCTTGAACTTGAAAGGTGCTCTGCATTTATGTTTTGCGGTCTCAGAAAGGGCTAGCGAGATACCATCTTGTTACATCATATAATGATTGTTTTGAGAAAGTGTTGTCATCTGAGATTTACTATTATTGCTTGCTAGTTGATTATGCCATTCATATGAGTAAACATGAGACCTAACTATCATTGTGAATATGGTTTGCTCATAATCTTTGCTGAAAACTTGAATGCTGGCTTTACATATTTACAACAACAAGATCAAACAGAGTTTGTAAAAGTTTTTATTTATCGCTTTCAGTTTGTCAACTGAATTGCTTGAGGACAAGCAAAGGTTTAAGCTTGGGGTAGTTGATACGTCTCCATCATATATATACTTTTCCAAACACTTTTGACCTTGTTTTGGACTCTAACTTGCATGATTTGAATGGAACTAACCCGGACTAACGTTGTTTTCAGCAGAATTGTCATGGTGTTATTTTTGTGCAGAAATAAAATTTCTCGGAATGACCTGGAACTTCACGGAGAATATTTTTGGAATTTATAAAAAATACTGGCGAAAGAATCAACACCAGGGGCCCACACCCTATCCACGAGGGTGGGGGCGCACCCCTTTTCTCGTGGGCCGCCTAAGGCTCCACCGACCTCAACTCAAACTCTATATATTCACGTTCGGGGAGAAAAAAATCAAGGAAAAGGATTCATAGCGTTTTACGATACAGAGCCGCCGCCAAGCCCTAATCTCTCTCGGGAGGGCTGATCTGGAATCCGTTCGGGGCTCCGAAGAGGGGAATCGATCACCATCGTCATCATCAACCTTCCTCCATCACCAATTTCATGATGCTCACCGTCGTGCGTCAGTAATTACATTGTAGGCTTGCTGGACGGTGATGGGTTGGATGAGATTTATCTTGTAATCGAGTTAGTTTTGTTAGGGTTTGATCCCTAGTATCCATTATATTCTGAGATTGATGTTGCTATGACTTTGCTATGCTTAATGCTTGTCACTAGGGCCCGAGTGCCATGATTTCAGATCTGAACCTATTATGTTTTCATGAATATATGTGAGTTCTTGATCCTTTTTTGCAAGTCAATAGTCACCTACTATGTGCTATGATCTGGTAACCCCAAAGTGACAATAATCGGGACCACTCCCGGTGATGACTATAGTTTGAGGAGTTCATGTATTCACTAAGTTTTAATGCTTTGTTCCAGTACTCTATTAAAAGGAGGCCTTAATATCCTTTAGTTTCCAATAGGGCCCCGTAGCCACGGGAGGGTAGGACAAAAGATGTCATGCAAGTTCTTTTCCATAAGCACATATGACTATATTTGGAATACATGCCTACATTACATTGATGAACTGGAGCTAGTTCTGTGTCACCCTATGTTATAACTGTTGCATGAGGAATCGCATCCGACATAATTATCCATCACTGATCCATTGCCTACGAGCTTTTCACATATTGATCTTTGCTTGGATACTTTACCATTACTACTGTTACAATCACTACAAAACCAATACTATTACTTTTGCCACTGCTACAGTTACTTCCGTATTACTTTGCTAATAAATACTTTGCTGCAGATATTAAGTCTTTCAGGTGCGGTTGAATTGACAACTCAACTGTTAGTACTTGAGAATATTCTTTGGCTCCCCTTCTGTCGAATCAATAAATTTGGGTTGAATGCTCTACCCTCGAAAACTGTTGCGATCCCTTATACTTGTGGGTTATCAGTAACCGCGCTTGAGAGAGTAGACTCCATCGTTCTCAATGCACGCGATTGTGATGACGCCGCTGCACCCTGGCATCTTAAGGACGTTGTAGCTATGGTTGGGTGCTGCCATAAACTTGGCGAGGGCAGGATACCTGAGGATGGCATTGCATGGGAGGCTAATATGGGTGACGTCGAAGTTGATAAGCTCGGTGTGGTATTTGTCGTGCTTGCCGAAGGTGACTAGGAGGCGTATCAGCCCCAGGGGGACGGTGGAGCCATCAGTCACTCCAGAGAATGGCTTGGTCGGAAGGAGTTGGTCATATGGCACCTGAAGCGTCTCGAACGTCTCGACTGAGAGGACATTGAGCCCCGTGCCACCATCGATGAGAGTCTTGGTGATGAGGACGTTGTTGATGGTGGGTGTGTAGAGCATGGGAAGCGTGCCCGTGGTGGCTGTGCACTTGAGGTGGTCCTTGGAGTCGAAGGTAATGGCGTACTACGACCACTTCAGGGGACTTGCGGCCTCATGCATCGGGAGAGCCACGTTCACGTCACAAGGGAACTGCTTGATGATGCGGCGAGAGGCAGGGGCCTGACCACCACCCAGGATGCAGGCGATTGCACGAGGCTCCTGGAAGCCCCCAGCCCCATCATCTTGTCGGTTGTCGTCGTTCCTCCTTGGCGCCGATGGTAGTGGAGGGAGGCTAGCATTGCCCTAAGGACTGTCCTCACGAGGCTAGTCACGCCAGGGGCCATCGCGAGGCTGATCTCGCCAGCGCTCCTCGTGAGGCTGGTTGCGCTAGTCCTGGCGAGGGTCGTGGTTGTCCCAACGGCCTCCACCGCGGCTTCCTCCATGGTCGTAGCCACGGTTTCCTCGCTCGGGGCGGCGGCCAAGGCACCCGTCATGGAGGGCCTTGAGCTCCTCACAGTCATTGGTGTTATGGCTATGCACGTAGTGGAAGATGCAGAATGGGCAGTTGCCCCTATGAGGCTCATTGTGGTCACGCCCGTGCTTCATCTCGGGTTCAGCTGCGAGCATGTAGGGGCCCTTACGCCTCGCCTCCTTCGCATTGGCCTTCTTGTCTTTAGGGTCGGCCTCTAGAAGCTCGAGGAGGGAGAGGCGGCCCTCTTCGGCCCTAGCGCACTTGTTCGCCAGGTTGAACATTTCCAGGGCCGAGCACAAGCCCTCGTGGATGGCAAGCTCCTCTTTCAGCTTGACATCATGGACGCCATCAGTGCAAGCTGAGATGATGACCTCATCCGATGCCTTCGGGATCTTGAGGCGAATATTCGTGAAGCGTTGTATGTACTTGCGCAGGGTGTCACCCGGTTGTTGCTTCACGTGCCTCAGGTCGCTCACCACTGGGTTGCGGTCGTGAGTTCCCTGGAAGTTGGCAATGAAACGTTCGCGAAGCTCATCCTAGGAGGAGATCGATCCTTCCGGGAGGTGAAGGAGCGAGGAGCGTCCGCCATCCTTGAGATCCACGGGGAACCAGTTCGCCATGACCTTTTCCTCACCGTTCACCGCCTCAATGCTCAGCGGGTAGAGCTGGAGGAACTCCGCAGGGTCAGGGGTGCCGTCGTAGCGTGGAGGTAGGTCTGGTTTGTACTTGCCAGGCCAAACGACGCGGCGCATCTCTGAGGTGAAGGCATGGTAGCCTACAGCACTCACGGGTGCATAGAGCGTGTGCGGAGCTCGGTCTTGATGCCCACGCGCTGCAGCCTCTGGTGGTGCATGGTCCTGATGTTGGTGCAGCGGCGCTGGGAGAGCACGCGCGTCACCCTATGGCCGCGGCACCACCTGGCAACTTTCCTCATCCCATGACGGTGCCCCACGCGGCGGGTCACGTGGTTGCGCATCGCGCCTAGGCTTGTGGTCGCTCCATGTAGAGGAGGAGGAGGCGCGCCATGGGCTACATCACCTGCCTGGGACGGCGGGGGACAAAGCGAGCGAGGCAGCACTGGGACCTCGCTAGCGGCGTTGATGAGTTCGGTGATGCGGCCAAGCCGGTCGCCGTAGCGGTTATCGATGGGGCGAGAGCGCAGCCTGCGCATTTGCCGGCCCACAGCGGATGTGCGAGGACGATGCCGTGGTGGGAGTGGGTGACGGAGTGGCGGTGCAGTCATCATGCCGCATGGAGTGTGGCAGAAAAGAATCATGCTCTCGTGAATGGCAGGGTCGGTGGCAGCATGAGCCACAGGAGAGGCGGAGTAGCGCAGGGTGCCATGGCCCACGGGCCCGCCGTAACGACAGGCGTGGCCCGGCGCTCAGCGCGGACTCGGCGGACAATGGCCATGGGGGCGACAGAGCGGGACGAAGTGGAACTCGAAGGAGAATTTCACCATGCCCCTACCTGGCATGCCAAATGTCAGATTCAGGGTTCCACAGACCCAAGAAGGTTGAACTGTGGGGCGTGTGCGAAGATCCCCACCTAGCTCAAGTCTCAAGCTCACCACCCATGGCCTAGACTCGTCGAGTACCTGCAAGCGGGGAAGAAGATGAACACGGCAGTTTACCTAGGTTCGGGGCATCTTGCGGTGTAAAACCCTACTCCTTTGTGGTGGATTGGCCTCACAAGGAGGTTTGAGGATGAACTAGTATAGTGTGTGAGCTGCCTTGTGAGGTCTCAGGAAGTGAGGGTGGAATGGGTCCCATCCCTCTCTATGGTGGAGGCTAGTCTATATTTATAGTGGCCTTGGTCCTCTTCCCTCAAAACTTAGGCGGGAAGGGATCCCACAGCGGCCAATTTGAAACGGGACAAGTAGTACATCTTATCCTGATGAAAGGTGGTCTTCACCTGCAAAGCTTCTGGTTGTGATGCAGCAGTGGGCTCGGTGATGACATTCGTCCTGCCGAACTCGTGGTCTTGGTCTTGTTGCACCGGAATGGAAACCTTTGGGGGTTTCCTTGGGAACCGGTACTCGTTCTTGTCTCCTTTGCACCAAAGAGGAAACTGCCTCCTTTGCGCCCACTGGCGCCCGCCTGTCCTTGGTCGACCTGGCTCATGTCATCACAGGCTCGTGAGGTTGGGCGCCTGCATAGAAATCTTCGCTCCTCGGGAGGCAGGCTCGACGAGCTGCTCCCTAGGGAGGTCTTGGCATCGTCAGCCTCGTGAGGCAGGGGGGCCTCATGAGGGTCTTGTCATGGGGGGTCTTGTAGCTGGGCTGCACCAGGCCATCAAAGGAGCCATGCTGTGGGTCGTAGGCAGGCAGATCTAGGTACCCTCAATCCTAGAACGCCGACAGAGGTGAATCTAGAGGCCTTCCAACCTCTCCACCCACACCACAAACTCCCGGGCCACGTCGGCCATGTGGGATCGCGGGCGTGGTGGTTGGACGGCCACCATCAGCCCTCCACCTCGACCGTGGCCGCCACAGTGTCACACCCTAGCTAGTTATGCATTAGAGTGTTGCATCATGTTTACTCATTCATCAGAAACTTGAAATGGGGATGACAGAACCCCCAGTCCCCTCTGAAACCAACTAGGGTTTACTAAAATAATTTTTCAATGAACCTGAAATGCCCTTCTAAAATGCCCATCATTTTTGCCTTGGTTCAGAACCTCTGCCAAAAGTGGTGCACATTTTCCTAGGCCATCCTAGGGTTTTGAATTAAATCATAACTATTTGAATTTGGGCATTTAAAATTATATAAAATATTTAAATGCTCAAATATCTCCAAACTAAAATGTTTCATGTTGGAAATAATCCAACTATGGACCAGGAGTAGTTTGGTGATTTTTGGAGTTGCCTAGGTATTTTATTTAATTCAACAAAGTCGCAGTTATATTAAATAAAAACAAAAAATAAAGAAAGGGGAAGACTTACCTGTGCGGCCCAGCCCAGCCGGCCCAGCACTGTGCTGGCCCGTGCCAGCCAGCTGCTTTCCCTCGCCAGAGCAGGCAGGGAGGTGAGCATGGCGCGCCCGAGCTCGCCACGCACCACCCAGCCTCTCTGCATCGCCCTGGTCGCCGTTGCGCCGCGTGGATCGTCTTCTGGTCGTCGCCCCGACCTCGCCGACACCCCATTCACTCTCCCCCGGCTCTCCCTCACTCTCTCTCTCTCACGGCCGAAGCTCACCGTCGCCGCCGTTCGCCTTAGCCACCGTCTCCGACCACCCCTCGCTTCCCCGACCAGCTCAGAAGCTCCACCTCGACTCCTTCTTCCTCCCCACCGCTCCACGGGTCCCCGGAAGCCCTGCATCGCCGCCACGTCGTCGTTCCCCTCTTCAGACTCCGACCACCGTCGCCGTCAAATTCGTCGTCTCCGACGCGTCCTCGAGCCCGCTTCGACGCCCACTGCAACCGCGGTGAGCTACGCCACCGTTTCCCCCTTCTCCCCTGCTCTCTCCCGACCCCTAGGCCCTAGCCCCACCGCGGCCGAAAGCTTCACGCCGCCGGCGATGTCACCGTCGTGGCCACGATCGCCGTAGCGCCCAACCGAGCACGCCATCGTGCTCCACATCTCACTAGGAGCACGTAGCACGCTCCAACACCCCCCCTAACACCCTGCAACACCGTTCCCGTGCACGACCGAACCCCGGCCGCCGCAGCCGAGCTCGCCGCCGTCGACTCCGGCCACCCCGACCCCAACGGACTCCGCCAAGAGCCGCGGGTCGTCCTCAGCTTCACTCCGGTGGCCTCCGCGGTTCATTTGGTGGCCGAAACGACCAAAACCACTATCGCCGCCGCACTGATGGTCGCCGCCGGCCAGAACTCCGGCGAGCTGACATGGCCTAGTTAATTAGCCACTAAACCACCACCTACTGACGCTGACAAGTGGGCCCCAGGGCTTAGTCAAAGCTAACCAGCCCGGGTCAACACGGGATTAGCCCCTGTGTCACTGACGTGTGGACCCCACACGTCAGGTTTGACCCGAGCCAGCCCTGTTGACCTGCTGATGTCACTATGACGTCAGGCTGACGCAGTAAATGATATTTCTGGATTTAAATTAAATCAGGAAATTCCAGAATATTAATTAAACTTCAAAAATTCATAACTTTTATTCTGTAACTCCAAATTGGACAAATTATATATGAAAAATGATCAGAAAAATCCAATCTATCCATCTGTACTATTTTCATGCATGATCCAACAAGTTAAATGGATGTTTTAATCAGAACAAGGAAAAGCACTTTAAAAGGCCATATTTGAAATTGAAATTTGAATCTTTGACTCAAATTTGTTCAAACCCTTCTGGCTTTAGTTGCATTAGCCCAACACACTCATATTGCCATGTTTCATGCATGCATCATATTGTTGCACATTGTTTGGTGATGCCTGTGTATCGTTATCCTTTACGACAGGATCTGTCCCCGAGGAGTACCATGACTACCCTAACGAAGAACCGTATCCGTGCATCGAACCATCAGGCAAGCAACCAACCATTTGATCATATCGATACAATCCCATGTTCTCGCTCCTGCTCTCTTTTACTGCATTAAGACAACGCGATTCAAACTGCTGTGTGCTACGGTAGTTGAACCCATTTCCTCTGCATGACCTGTCATTGCCACAGTAACTAGATGAAACCCACTAGCATGTGTAGGAGTTGATTGAGCCATATGTATGTGTTGTTCCTACCTTGCTATGCCTGCTATGCTTAGAGTCGTGTCAGGTCTGGTTCATCTGGGTGATGGGCTAGAGTGAAATGATTATGTCGGTAATGAGAGTGGTGTGGTGAACACGATTTGGTAAAGGTATCGATGAGAGGCCATGTAGGAGTACATGGTGGGTTGTTTCATTGAAGCCGACCTTAAGCACTGAGATCTGTATGTGTGATTTAAGAATCAGCTACTACCATGCATTGGGCCCGAAACCAATGGACCCTCTCGACTTCTTATTCACCCTAGTTCTCCGTCCAGGAGTTGCAAGTAGTTTCTGGTGTTTGTAGCCTACTGGAGGCCGTGGACATCGCTGACCGTAGGGGTGGGCTGTGATGCGGTAGGTACGTGGCCGGGTGTACCGAATACCCGTTAGGTATCTCGGGAACCCTGTTCACATCGTTCGGGGCCGTATGGGAAACCTCGGGCGGACTCCCTGCGGATGGAACCTGAATAGGCGATAAACCTGGACTGGAGGCTTAGGTGATTAGGTAGGTCGTGGCCGACACCCACGTTGGGCTTCCGCTTGAAGGTTGCCGAGTACATGTCGTGTAGACGACGGTAAGTGGTGAGAGCGTGTATGAAGAAGTACCCCCTGCAGGGTTAACATGATCTATTCGAATAGCCGCGTCCGCGGTAAAGGACTACTTGGTTGCCTATACAGTTCATAGACAAGTAAATGGAAACTACTAAAAGCCTCAAGATAAGTGTGAGTGCCGAGGATGGCTCCTCCGTAGGAGGACGGAGGTGGATCCTCGGTAGTGTATTGAAGTGGTGAATAGTGGACTCGTGTGCGCAAAACTATTTCAAGTTGAAGTATCGTAGGATAGCCTAGCCAAGAGTCAAAGCTGGCTTGCTGCAATAACTCCACCAACCCTTCTTGATACTATGCATGTATGTAGGATCTGATGTAAGTCTTGCTGAGTACCTTTGTACTCATGTTGCTATAATCTACATTTTTACAGAAGACGCTGCAACCCCTTCTGATGGGTTCTATGTAGACGTTGACATCAACGAGTAGGCTAAAGACCCAGGTGGTGACCCTGAGCTTGTGAAGGACCACATAGTATAGCCAGAGGCTTTCCAAGCCTCTTTTATTTTACTAGTTGTCTGTACTCAGACAAGTCACTTCCGCTGCTGGCTTGTATGATTGTATGACTTGTATGTTGGGTCGTGAGACCCGTACCTTTGTGTATATGTTATGTATGGCTCACTGAGCCTTAGATAAAGTACTTGTGTCATAGAGTCATGTTGTGATGCTTCGTTGTATTTGCACATATCGAGCATATTGTGTGTATGATTGAAATGCTTGGTATGTGTGGAATCTGACTATCTAGTTGTTTATCTTTAGTAGCCTCTCTTACCGGGAAATGTCTCCTAGTGTTACCGCTGAGCCATGGTAGCTTGCTACTGCTCTGGAACACTTAGGCCGGCCGGCATGTGTCCTTCTTCGTTCCTGTGTCTGTCCCTTCGGGGAAATGTCACGCTTTGAGTACCGGAGTCCTGTTAGCCCGCTACAGCCCGGTTTACCGGAGTCCTGCTAGCCCAGTGCTACAGCCCGGACCCACTTGCTGATGACCGACACGTTCGAAGCTGGGTCATGGATGCCTGTCCCTGTAAGTCTGTGCCACTTTGGGTTTACGACTAGTCATGTCAGCCCGGGCTCTTTATCATATGGATGCTAGCGACACTTTCATATACGCGAGCCAAAAGGCGCAAACGGTCCCGGGAAAAGGTAAGACGACACCCGTGGGGATACCGTGCGTGAGGCCGCAAAGTGATATGAGGTGTTACCAGCTAGATCGATGTGACATCGAGTCGGGGTCCTGACAGCGTTGGCATCAGAGCAGGACTACCTGTAGGTTCTCCAAGCCAAACTGGTCGATGTTGAGTCTAGAAATTCTTTAGTTATATGTAGGGGAATTGTTTGTGGGTTGGAACGTAAGGCTCTTTTTACTCCTTATACCTTATGACTTTCTGATCTGAGTCAGTCCATTCTTCCACCGGGGGTTAAGGAATTAGGATCTACTCTCTCTATCAGGATCACGTGTTACTAATCAGTAGTACCTTATAAGTTTGATGGTTACAAGCCTAGTTCAGTTCTACTACCACATTATGTTGTTAGAATGGTTCCAGAACTTTGATATGATGATGTTGGGTGTGTACGAAATCCTTTGTCAAAAGTCTCAATATCCTTTTTGAGGATTTACAGCTGTTATGCTGCCGAAATTTTGCTAGAAATTCTAATGCCTTGCATTATGATTATGCTTTCAGATGGCCACTCGCGACCTCAATCAAGTGGTTCGCCTAACTCGATGCCTAGATGTACCCGGCCATACTGCTAAGTTGGTCAGGGTAATGACTGAGGCTGGATACCGCTGGTATCCTGAGTACACGGTCGAAGAGCAATTCCGAGATTTTAATCAAAGCCAGTATCTCTGCACTGTCAGGATATTTCCATCTTATCCTGGATCCACTGAGCCTCTTCACTGCTCCTATGGACTCGGGGTTACTATCGAGATGGCTGTGCAGGATGCCGCCTACTCTATGATGACCATTATGCGAGTCAGATCTGGTTTATTTCGGGACTCTGACTTCCGGTATATGCCAGGATCACTTCCGGGAGCACAAGGATATCTCCAAGCTATTTATGCTGACTCCACTCAGGAGGATTCACGGACTCGCACCACTGCTGAGATGCTCGAGGATAAGGACCATGAAAATCGGGCCTTAAGGTTAGAGCTCTTCAATACCCGTGCCGATCACTGGGCCACTTTGACTCGGTTCGCACCGGCGGTGCAAGCTGGATATTCGGATATGCGCGATCTCTATCCTGTGAGATCTGCTCTGCCGGACGTGATGGTTTGGCGTGATGTAGGAGGCATCACCCCACCTCGCGGTCCCCGCAGGCCACCGTTTGTTGGTCCAAGGCCTCATCCTAGCCCCTATGGTCCACAAGCTCCGCGAGATCGTCTGTTTCCGGATGAACATGTTGAGCTTCCAGGCTATGGAGGTGACTTTTATGAGGACTACTACGGATCGGTCTGAGTTAGGGGTAGCATCACTAGTTCGCACTAGCTGTGTCATCTATCGTTCCGCGTGACTCGTGGGATATGTCCTAGTTTGTACTCTTTCCGGAGGTGTAGAAAATAATGTAGGAGCTTGGAATGCCTCTGACGAGATGTAATCCTTTTCTCACCATAATAGTACTTTGTTTGGTCTTGTACTAAACCTTGTATGGTGTGCATGACGATGGAATAAAGAAGCAGTTTCTGTATCTACCATGTCATACGGATGATCATCTTGCATTTCGAGTTATTCCTTACCTTATGTATCCTATGTCGGAATTTTACCATCCTGACTAAATCATTGTCTTGTCTACCTAGGATGGTCAACACGCGCGCTAATCCTGCTTCCCAAGAGCAGGCCGAAGGCAGTGAAGCCAGGAATGAAAATCTGCCTCATCCTCCTTCACTAGCCGAGGTGATGATGGAAGCTGAGAGAAACAAGCGGGAGACAAATCGTTTGTTGGAGCGTATAGAACAGAATACAGCACACCATCAGAGGGCTAACGTGGTATCACTCAGTGATTTTATCAAATTGCATCCACCCACGTTCCACCACTCCGTCGAGCCTCTCGACGCTGATGACTGGCTTCGCAGTATCTCTCACAAGCTGCGTTCCGCGTTGGTAGCGGAGGCTGACAAGGTCACCTTCGCCGCATATCATCTTGAAGGCCCCGCCAGTCTATGGTGGGAGAATTATGGAGCCATGCGCCCAGCGGGCCATGTCACCACTTGGGCTGAGTTCAGTGAGGCTTTCCGTGAACATCACATTCCGGAGGGTCTCATGGACCGTAAACGTGAAGAATTTTGCAGTTTCACCCAAGGCCGACTTTCTGTGGATGCCTATAGCAGAGAGTTTGGTAATCTCGCACGATATGCAACTGAGGAAGTTTCTACTGACGCCAAGAAGCAAGCAAGGTTCCGAAAGGGCCTTAGCCCCGAGCTTCGCCGCGACCTCCGTCTGCATGAGTGCACATCTTTTTCGAAACTTGTCAACAAAGCCATCAGTGCTGAAACTGGTCAGACTGATTATGATGCAACACGCAAGCATGGACGTGATATGGGTTCCTCATCCGGTGCTGGTCCTCAGAAACGCCGCGTGTGGGTACCCAATACCGCCCTGCCACCCAGGTTCACACCGAGGCCATCTTTCCAGGCGCCTCGCCCTGTTCAACAGTCTGCACCGGCCAAGCCCTATGGGGGTCCATCCAATAATGCTCCTCCACGTACCAGTTCCGTGACTTGTTTCAAGTGTGGGGAATCTGGTCATTATATGCGCGAGTGTCCCCAGACCAACCCCAATCAATCTGCTAAAGCTGTTGGCCGTGGCAAGCCGACAGGGAAGGTGTTCCATGCCAAACCGGTCACCACTTCACGTGGCCATGTCAACTGTATCTCTGCCGAAGAAGCTCAAGAGGACCCCAACGTCGTTCTCGGTACGCTTCTTGTTAATTGCCACCCGGCATCCGTTCTTTTCGATACAGGAGCCTCTCATTCTTTTATATCTGAAAGTTATGCCCGTTTGCATAACGTTGCATTCTGTGACTTGCCATCCACTATGGAAATCTCTACCCCTGGGTCTAGATGGCAGACCTCTAGGGTAAGTTATGGAAATGAGATCCAAGTCGACAGACTTGTTTTTCCTTGCATCCTTGATAGCCCTTAAATCTTCGGATATTAATATCATTTTGGGTATGGACTGGATGTCAGCTCATCAAGCCAAAATTGATTGCTTCTCTAGGACTGTTCAACTCACCCATCCTTCGGGGAAGATAGTCAATGTCTTGACCCGAATAGCCAAGCGACAATTATATTCTCTTAACGCCAGCCCTTTGCCAGACCTTGAGGATGTTCCGGTAGTCCGTGACTTCCCGGATGTCTTTCCAGAGGAATTGCCAGGTGTTCCACCTGACAGGGATGTTGAGTTCGTAATAGATCTCATTCCAGGAACCGTTCCGATTGCTAGAAGACCCTATAAGATGGCACCCTTAGAACTAGCCGAGCTTAAGAAACAACTCGATGAATCCTTGAAAAAGGGTTTCATCCGCCCTAGTTCATCTCCGTGGGCTTGCCCCGTCCTATTCGTTAAGAAAAAGGATGGTACGGACCGGATGGTTGTAGATTACCGACCTGTCAATTTGGTCACAATCAAGAACAAATATCCACTTCCCAGGATCAACGACCTGTATGATCAGCTCGCTGGATCCTCAGTCTTCTCCAAGATGGATTTGAGGTTGGGCTACCATCAAATCAAAATCAGAAACGGGGACATTCCTAAAACGGCCTTTGTTACTCGCTATGGCCAATACGAGTACACCGTTATGTCCTTCGGATTAACCAACGCTCCAGCCACCTTTTCTCGGTTAATGAACTCAATCTTCATGGAGTATTTGGATAAATTGGTCGTGGTTTATCTCGATGATATACTCATCTACTCCAAGAACGAGGAAGAACATGCCGAACATCTAAGGCTAGTGTTGAAGAAACTTCGAGAGCATCGCCTTTATGCCAAATTCTCTAAATGTGAATTTTGGTTGTCAGAAGTGACCTATCTGGGTCATGTAATATCTGGTAAAGGTATTGCTGTTAACCCTGAGCGAGTTCAAGCCGTCCTTGATTGGACTCCGCCCGAATCAGTCAAGCAAGTTCGGAGTTTTCTAGGCTTAGCGAGCTATTGCCGTCGCTTTGTCGAGAACTTCTCCAAGGTTGCTAAACCTCTAACTGAACTCCTCAAGAAAGATAAGAAGTTCGAATGGACTCCACAATGTGAGCACAGCTTTCAGGAACTGAAGAGACGCCTGACCTCTGCTCCCGTACTGGTACCGCCAGACTTCTCCAAGGACTTTGTTATCTACTGCGACGCCTCGCGACAAGGACTAGGTTGCATTCTCATGCAAGATCGACACGTAATTGCTTACGCTTCACGGCAATTGCACCCACATGAGGAGAATTATCCCACTCATGACCTAGAGCTTGCAGCCGTAGTCTATGCACTTAAGACCTGGCGACATTATCTCCTCGGTAATCGTTGCGAAATATTCACTGATCACCAAAGTCTGAAGTATATTTTCACCCAACCGGATTTGAATCTCAGGCAGAGACGTTGGGTTGAATTGATCACAGACTTCGACTTAGGGATAACCTATACCCCAGGGAAAGCCAACGTCATGGCTGATGCGCTAAGTCGTAAATCTTATTGTAACAACCTGATGTTACAACAAAGTCAACCGCTTCTCCATGAGGAATTTCTGAAGCTTAACCTTCACATTGTACCTCAAGGTTTTCTCTCCACCTTGGTGGCAAAACCTACCCTTACGGATCAAATTATCAACGCACAGAAGGTAGATCCGGGAATCTCCCGCATCAAGAGAAACATTCAGAAAGGAATTGCGAATTGTTTCTCCGTTAATGATCAAGGAGTCGTATACTTCGGGAATCGACTAGTAGTTCCCAAAGTGCTCAACCTAAGGCGATTAATCCTTAAGGAAGCTCATGAATCTCCTCTCACCATTCACCCCGGTAGCACAAAAATGTATCAGGACCTACGCCAGAGGTTCTGGTGGACTAGGATGAAGAGAGAAATCGCTCAGTATATTGCTAATTGCGACGTCTGTCGTCGTGTAAAAGCAGAGCATCAACGGCCTGCTGGCACCCTTCAACCATTAGCTATTCCTGAATGGAAATGGGATAAAATTGGTATGGATTTCATTACCGGTTTTCCCAGGACCAAAAGAGGGAATAATGCTATTTTCGTTGTGGTCGATCGTCTTTCCAAAGTAGCTCATTTCTTACCTGTTCGTGAGAGTATAACCGCTAGTCAGCTGGCAGACATATACATCTCCCGAATAGTGTCTCTTCATGGTGTCCCTTTGGAAATCAATTCGGATCGAGGAAGTCTTTTCACCTCTCGATTTTGGGAAAGTTTCCAAAATGCTATGGGAACCCGTCTCTCCTTTAGCACCGCTTTCCATCCTCAGTCAAGTGGTCAAGTGGAACGCGTCAATCAGATTCTAGAAGACATGCTTCGAGCCTCTGTTATCTCGTTCGGAATGGACTGGGAGAAGTGCCTTCCATTTGCCGAATTCGCTTACAACAACAGCTATCAATCCAGCTTGGGTAAAGCCCCTTTTGAAGTCCTCTATGGACGGCGATGTCGAACACCCCTTAACTGGTCAGAGACCGGGGAAAGACAATTCTTTGGCCCGGATATGATTCAGGAAGCAGAAGAACAAGTTCGTATCGTTCGTGAAAAGTTGAAAACAGCCCAATCTCGTCAAAAGAGTCAATATGACTGAAAACATAAGGCTATGACTTTCGAGGTTGACGAGAAGGCTTATCTTCGGATCACCCCTCTGAAGGGAACCCATCGTTTCGGTATCAAAGGCAAATTGGCTCCTCGTTACATTGGACCTTTTCGCATTCTTGCCAAACGAGGAGAAGTTGCCTACCAATTGGAACTACCTCCGCACCTCTCCAGAGTTCACGATGTCTTCCACATTTCTCAACTCAGGCGTTGCTTCTCGGATCCTATCCGTGAAGTGGACCACGAAACGCTTGATCTCCAAGATAATCTTACCTATCGAGAGTACCCCATTCGTATCCTCGATCAAGCCGAACGTACCACGCGACGTCATAATATCAAGTTTCTCAAGGTTCAATGGTCGCACCATTCTGAAGATGAAGCAACCTGGGAAAGGGAGGATCGTCTTCGACTTGAATATCCCGCCTTCTTCCCGGAGGAACCCAAATCTCGGGACGAGATTCTTTTGAGTGGGGGTGAGTTGTCACACCCTAGCTAGTTATGCATTAGAGTGTTGCATCATGTTTACTCATTCACCAGAAACTTGAAATGGGGATGACAGAACCCCCAGTCCACTCTGAAACCAACTAGGGTTTACTAAAATAATTTTTCAATGAACCTGAAATGCCCTTCTAAAATGCCCATCATTTTTGCCTTGGTTCAGAACCTCTGCCAAAAGTGGTGCACATTTTCCTAGGCCATCCTAGGGTTTTGAATTAAATCATAACTATTTGAATTTGGGCATTTAAAATTATATAAAATATTTAAATGCTCAAATATCTCCAAACTAAAATGTTTCATGTTGGAAATAATCCAACTATGGACCAGGAGTAGTTTGGTGATTTTTGGAGTTGCCT
This sequence comes from Triticum dicoccoides, assembly GCF_002162155.2. Lineage (NCBI taxonomy): Eukaryota > Viridiplantae > Streptophyta > Magnoliopsida > Poales > Poaceae > Triticum > Triticum dicoccoides. Next base: position 317,134,134 of record NC_041390.1, read on the forward strand.
AGGTATTTTATTTAATTCAACAAAGTTGCAGTTATATTAAATAAAAACAGAAAACAGAAAAGAAAGGGGAAGACTTACCTGTGCGGCCCAGCCAGCAACCGACCCAGCCAAGCCGGCCCAGCACTGTGCTGGCCCGTGCCAGCCAGCTGCTTCCCCTCGCCAGAGCAGGCAGGGAGGTGAGCATGGCGCGCCCGAGCTCGCCACGCACCACCCAGCCTCTCTGCATCGCCCTGGTCGCCGTTGCGCCGCGTGGATCGTCTTCTGGTCGTCGCCCCGACCTCGCCGACACCCCATTCACTCTCCCCCGGCTCTCCCTCACTCTCTCTCTCTCACGGCCGAAGCTCACCGTCGCCGCCGTTCGCCTTAGCCACCGTCTCCGACCACCCCTCGCTTCCCCGACCAGCTCAGAAGCTCCGCCTCGACTCCTTCTTCCTCCCCACCGCTCCACGGGTCCCCGGAAGCCCTGCATCGCCGCCACGTCGCCGTTCCCCTCTTCGGACTCCGACCACCGTCGCCGTCAAATTCGTCGTCTCCGACGCGTCCCCGAGCCCGCTTCGACGCCCACTGCAACCGCGGTGAGCTACGCCACCGTTTCCCCCTTCTCCCCTGCTCTCTCCCGACCCCTAGGCCCTAGCCCCACCGCAGCCGAAAGCTTCACGCCGCCGGCGATGTCGCCGTCGTGGCCACGATCGCCGTAGCGCCCAACCGAGCACGCCATCGTGCTCCACATCTCACTAGGAGCACGTAGCACGCTCCAACACCCCCCCTAACACCCTGCAACACCGTTCCCGTGCACGACCGAACCCCGGCCGCCGCAGCCGAGCTCGCCGCCGTCGACTCCAGCCACCCCGACCCCAACGGACTCCGCCAAGAGCCGCGGGTCGTCCTCAGCTTCACTCCGGTGGCCTCCGCGGTTCATTTGGTGGCCGAAACGACCAAAACCACTATCGCCGCCGCACTGATGGTCGCCGCCGGCCAGAACTCCGGCGAGCTGACATGGCCTGGTTAATTAGCCACTAAACCACCACCTACTGACGCTGACAAGTGGGCCCCAGGGCTTAGTCAAAGCTAACCAGCCCGGGTCAACACGGGATTAGCCCCTGTGCCACTGACGTGTGGACCCCACACGTCAGGTTTGACCCGAGCCAGCCCTGTTGACCTGCTGATGTCACTGTGACGTCAGGCTGACGCAGTAAATGATATTTCTGGATTTAAATTAAATCAGGAAATTCCAGAATATTAATTAAACTTCAAAAATTCATAACTTTTATTCTGTAACTCCAAATTGGACAAATTATATATGAAAAATGATCAGAAAAATCCAATCTATCCATCTGTACTATTTTCATGCATGATCCAACAAGTTAAATGGATGTTTTAATCAGAACAAGGAAAAGCACTTTAAAAGGCCATATTTGAAATTGAAATTTGAATCTTTGATTCAAATTTGTTCAAACCCTTCTGGCTTTAGTTGCATTAGCCCAACACACTCATATTGCCATGTTTCATGCATGCATCATATTGTTGCACATTGTTTGGTGATGCCTGTGTATCGTTATCCTTTACGACAGGATCTATCCCCGAGGAGTACCGTGACTACCCTAACGAAGAACCGTATCCGTGCATCGAACCATCAGGAAAGCAACCAACCATTTGATCATATCGATACAATCCCATGTTCTCGCTCCTGCTCTCTTTTACTGCATTAAGACAACGCGATTCAAACTGCTGTGTGCTACGGTAGTTGAACCCATTTCCTCTGCATGACCTGTCATTGCCACAGTAACTAGATGAAACCCACTAGCATGTGTAGGAGTTGATTGAGCCATATGTATGTGTTGTTCCTACCTTGCTATGCCTGCTATGCTTAGAGTCGTGTCAGGTCTGGTTCATCTGGGTGATGGGCTAGAGTGAAATGATTATGTCGGTAATGAGAGTGGTGTGGTGAACACGATTTGGTAAAGGTATCGATGAGAGGCCATGTAGGAGTACATGGTGGGTTGTTTCATTGAAGCCGACCTTAAGCACTGAGATCTGTATGTGTGATTTAAGAATCAGCTACTACCATGCATTGGGCCCGAAACCAATGGACCCTCTCGACTTCTTATTCACCCTAGTTCTCCGTCCAGGAGTTGCAAGTAGTTTCTGGTGTTTGTAGCCTACTGGAGGCCGTGGACAGCGCTGACCGTAGGGGTGGGCTGTGATGCGGTAGGTATGTGGCCGGGTGTACCGAATACCCGTTAGGTATCTCGGGAACCCTGTTCACATCGTTCGGGGCCGTATGGGAAACCTCGGCCGGACTCCCTGCGGATGGAACCTGAATAGGCGATAAACCTGGACTGGAGGCTTAGGTGATTAGGTAGGTCGTGGCCGACACCCACGTTGGGCTTCCGCTTGAAGGTTGCCGAGTACATGTCGTGTAAACGACGGTAAGTGGTGAGAGCGTGTATGAAGAAGTACCCCCTGCAGGGTTAACATGATCTATTCGAATAGCCGCGTCCGCGGTAAAGGACTACTTGGTTGCCTATACAGTTCATAGACAAGTAAATGGAAACTACTAAAAGCCTCAAGATAAGTGTGAGTGCCGAGGATGGCTCTTCCGTAGGAAGACGGAGGCGGATCCTCGGTAGTGTATTGAATTGGTGAGTAGTGGACTCGTGTGCGCAAAAATCATTTCAGTTGGAGTGTCGTAGGATAGCCTAGCCAAGAGTCAAAGCTGGCTTGCTGCAATAACTCCACCAACCCTTCTTGATACTATGCATGTATGTAGGATCTGATGTAAGTCTTGCTGAGTACCTTTGTACTCATGTTGCTATAATCTACATTTTTACAGAAGACGCTGCAACCCCTTCTGATGGGTTCTATGTAGACGTTGACATCAATGAGTAGGCTAAAGACCCAGGTGGTGACCCTGAGCTTGTGAAGGACCACGTAGTATAGCTAGGCTTTCCAAGCCTCTTTATTTTACTAGTTGTCTGTACTCAGACAAGTTACTTCCGCTGCTGGTTTGTATGACTGTATGACTTGTATGTGGGGTCGTGAGACCCGTACCTTTGTGTATGTTATGTATGGCTCACTGAGCCTTAAATAAAGTACTTGTGTCGTAGAGTCATGTTGTGATGCTTCGTTGTATCTGCACATATCGAGCATATTGTGTGTATGATTGAAATGCTTGGTATGTGTGGGATCTGACTATCTAGTTGTTTATCTTTAGTAGCCTCTCTTACCGGGAAATGTCTCCTAGTGTTACCGCTGAGCCATGGTAGCTTGCTACTGCTCTGGAACACTTAGGCTGGCCGGCATGTGTCCTTCTTCGTTCCTGTGTCTGTCCCTTCGGGGAAATGTCACGCTTTGAGTACCGGAGTCCTGTTAGCCCGCTACAGCCCGGTTTACTGGAGTCCTGCTAGCCCAGTGCTACAGCCCGGACCCACTTGCTGATGACCGACACGTTCGAAGCTGGGTCATGGATGCCTGTCCCTGTAAGTCTGTGCCACTTTGGGTTTACGACTAGTCATGTCAGCCCGGGCTCTTTATCATATGGATGCTAGCGACACTTTCATATACGCGAGCCAAAAAGCGCAAACGGTCCCGGGAAAAGGTAAGACGACACCCGTGGGGATACCGTGCGTGAGGCCGCAAAGTGATATGAGGTGTTACCAGCTAGATCGATGTGACATCGAGTCGGGGTCCTGACAGCGTTGGTAGCTTTAGTTGCATTAGCCCAACACACTCATATTGCCATGTTTCATGCATGCATCATATTGTTGCACATTGTTTGGTGATGCCTGTGTATCGTTATCCTTTACGACAGGATCTGTCCCCGAGGAGTACCGTGACTACCCTAACGAAGAACCGTATCCGTGCATCGAACCATCAGGCAAGCAACCAACCATTTGATCATATCGATACAATCCCATGTTCTCGCTCCTGCTCTCTTTTACTGCATTAAGACAACGCGATTCAAACTGCTGTGTGCTACGGTAGTTGAACCCATTTCCTCTGCATGACCTGTCATTGCCACAGTAACTAGATGAAACCCACTAGCATGTGTAGGAGTTGATTGAGCCATATGTATGTGTTGTTCCTACCTTGCTATGCCTGCTATGCTTAGAGTCGTGTCAGGTCTGGTTAATCTGGGTGATGGGCTAGAGTGAAATGATTATGTCGGTAATGAGAGTGGTGTGGTGAACACGATTTGGTAAAGGTATCGATGAGAGGCCATGTAGGAGTACATGGTGGGTTGTTTCATTGAAGCCGACCTTAAGCACTGAGATCTGTATGTGTGATTTAAGAATCAGCTACTACCATGCATTGGGCCCGAAACCAATGGACCCTCTCGACTTCTTATTCACCCTAGTTCTCCGTCCAGGAGTTGCAAGTAGTTTCTGGTGTTTGTAGCCTACTGGAGGCCGTGGACAGCGCTGACCGTAGGGGTGGGCTGTGATGCGGTAGGTACGTGGCCGGGTGTACCGAATACCCGTTAGGTATCTCGGGAACCCTGTTCACATCGTTCGGGGCCGTATGGGAAACCTCGGCTGGACTCCCTGCGGATGGAACCTGAATAGGCGATAAACCTGGACTGGAGGCTTAGGTGATTAGGTAGGTCATGGCCGACACCCACGTTGGGCTTCCGCTTGAAGGTTGCCGAGTACATGTCGTGTAAACGACGGTAAGTGGTGAGAGCGTGTATGAAGAAGTACCCCCTGCAGGGTTAACATGATCTATTCGAATAGCCGCGTCCGCGGTAAAGGACTACTTGGTTGCCTATACAGTTCATAGAAAAGTAAATGGAAACTACTAAAAGCCTCAAGATAAGTGTGAGTGCCGAGGATGGCTCCTCCGTAGGAGGACGGAGGTGGATCCTCGGTAGTGTATTGAAGTGGTGAATAGTGGACTCGTGTGCGCAAAACTATTTCAAGTTGAAGTATCGTAGGATAGCCTAGCCAAGAGTCAAAGCTGGCTTGCTGCAATAACTCCACCAACCCTTCTTGATACTATGCATGTATGTAGGATCTGATGTAAGTCTTGCTGAGTACCTTTGTACTCATGTTGCTATAATCTACATTTTTACAGAAGACGCTGCAACCCCTTCTGATGGGTTCTATGTAGACGTTGACATCAACGAGTAGGCTAAAGACCCAGGTGGTGACCCTGAGCTTGTGAAGGACCACATAGTATAGCCAGAGGCTTTCCAAGCCTCTTTTATTTTACTAGTTGTCTGTACTCAGACAAGTCACTTCCGCTGCTGGCTTGTATGATTGTATGACTTGTATGTTGGGTCGTGAGATCCGTACCTTTGTGTATATGTTATGTATGGCTCACTGAGCCTTAGATAAAGTACTTGTGTCATAGAGTCATGTTGTGATGCTTCGTTGTATTTGCACATATCGAGCATATTGTGTGTATGATTGAAATGCTTGGTATGTGTGGAATCTGACTATCTAGTTGTTTATCTTTAGTAGCCTCTCTTACCGGGAAATGTCTCCTAGTGTTACCGCTGAGCCATGGTAGCTTGCTACTGCTCTGGAACACTTAGGCCGGCCGGCATGTGTCCTTCTTCGTTCCTGTGTCTGTCCCTTCGGGGAAATGTCACGCTTTGAGTACCGGAGTCCTGTTAGCCCGCTACAGCCCGGTTTACCGGAGTCCTGCTAGCCCAGTGCTACAGCCCGGACCCACTTGCTGATGACCGACACGTTCGAAGCTGGGTCATGGATGCCTGTCCCTGTAAGTCTGTGCCACTTTGGGTTTACGACTAGTCATGTCAGCCCGGGCTCTTTATCATATGGATGCTAGCGACACTTTCATATACGCGAGCCAAAAGGCGCAAACGGTCCCGGGAAAAGGTAAGACGACACCCGTGGGGATACCGTGCGTGAGGCCGCAAAGTGATATGAGGTGTTACCAGCTAGATCGATATGACATCGAGTCGGGGTCCTGACACACAGCTTCCGCCGTGGTCCCCGTGGGAGGGAACCTTCCCACGGCCGCTGGAGGCAATGCAGACACCCATGGGGGTGCGCTAACACCCCTGGGGGACCGCCTCCGGCGTCGCAGTGGACTTGTGGGGATGGCCGCACCACCTCTTTGGAGGCGGCAAGCCAGGCCCCTCCTAGGGGACTTTCCCTTTCTCAATGGTTGAAACACTCCTTAGCGACGCCATGGGTGCCACAGCAAGAGTGTGGAATGGAGGAGCAAGAAGCTGGAGATGGGCTAGGGCGCTCCGCTCCCCTAGCCCTCTTATGGGCGAGCAGAGACCAACCGTCGCCCCTTCACATTTGGGCAATGAACGCCCTGTTAGCGTGCGCCAGTCTGTTGCCAGCTTTGGCAGTTGCCGAGGTAACGTGGGGATGTAGAGGCGTCCGCATACCGTCACGTGCCATGCATCAAACCTTCCTCCTTGGCTTCACCTGGAAGCCAGCTCGAGTGCGCCTTGGGCCCGGGGGCTACTGTCGGCATTCTGGGATAGGGGGTACCCAGATCTACCTACCTGCGGCCCATGGCGTGGCTCCTTCGACGGCCTGGTACGGCCTAGTTGTAGGACCCCCAGGACAAGACACTCGTGAGGGCCCCCTGGCCTTGCGAGGCAGACAACATCAAGACCTCCCGAGGGAGCAGCTCTCTCAGTCTGCCTCCCGGGGAGCAGAGATTTCTGTGCAGGTGCCCAGCCTGACGAGGCCGTGACGATGTCAGCCATGACAACCAAGGCCAGCCGGGCGCTAGTGGGCATAGAGGAGATAGTTTCCTCTTTGGTGCTAAGGAGGCTCGGACGAACACGGGTTCCCAAGGATTCCCCCAAAGGTTTCCATTTCGGTGCAACAAGACCAAGACCACGAGCTCGATAGGACGGATGTCGTCACCGAGCCCACTGCTGCGTCATGGCTAAAGCTTTGCAGGCAAAGACCACCTTTCATAAGGATAAGATGTACTACTTTTCCCCTTTCAAATTGGTTGTTTTGGGATCCCTTCGCACCTAAGTTTTGAGGGAAGAGGATCAAGGCCACTATAAAAATAGGTTAGCCTCCATCATAGAAGGGGATCAGATACATTCCACCCTCACTTCCTGGGACCTCGTGAGGCCTGCTACCTCTTGAGTTTGTGTTGGTTTTCCCATGAAGAGGAAAGGGTGATGCAGCACAGTAGCGTAAGTATTTCCATTAGTTTTGAGAACCAAGGTATCAATACAGTAGGAGATAGCACACAAGTCACCTAGTACCTGCAAAACAAACAAGAACCTCGCAACCAACGCGATAAAGGGGTTGTCAATCCCTTCACGGTCACTTACGAGAGTGAGATCTGATAGAGATAATAAGATAAATATTTTTGGTATTTTTGTTGTATAGATTGGAAAATAAAGATTGCAAAATAGAAATAGCAAATTGATAGGAAAATAATATGATGAAAGATAGACCCAGGGGCCATAAGTTTCACTAGTGGCTTCTCTCAAGATAGCAATTTCTACAATGGGTGAACAAATTACTGTCGAACAATTGATAGAAAAGCAAATAGTTATGAGAATATCTAGGCATGATCATGTATATAGGAATCACGTCCGCGACAAGTAGACCGAAATGATTCTGCATCTACTACTATTACTCCACACATCGACCGCTATCCAGCATGCATCTAGAGTATTAAGTTCATAAGAACAGAGTAACACATTATGCAAGATGACACGATGTATAGGGATAAACTCAAGCAATATGATATAAACCCCATCTTTTTATCATCGATGGCAACAATACAACACGTGCCTTGCTTCCCCTGCTGTCACTGGGAAAGGACACCGCAAGATTGAACCCAAAGCTAAGCACTTCTCCCATTGCAAGAATGATCAATCTAGTAGGCGAAACCAAACTGATAATTCGAAGAGACTTGCAAAGATATTTAAATCGTGCATAAAAGATTTCAGAGAAGAATCAAATATTGTTCATAGATAATCTTGTTCATAAACCCACAATTCATCGGATCTCGACAAACACACTGCAAAAAAAAATTACATCGAATAGATCTCCAAGAGAATCGAGGAGAACTTTGTATTGAGATCCAAAGAGAGAGAAGAAGCCATCTAGCTAATAACTATGGACCCGAACGTCTGCGGTAACCTACTCACACATCATCGGTGAGGTTATGGTGTTGATGTAGAAGCCCTCCGTGATCGATTCCCCCTCCGGCGGAGCCGAAAAAAGGCCCTAAGATGGGATCTCACGGATACAGAAGGTTGCGGCGGTGGAAATAGGGATTCATGGTGTTCCTGGATGTTTTCGAGGTATATGGGTATATATAGGACGAAGAAGTACGTCAGTGGAGCTACGAGGGGCCCATGAGGGTGGGAGGCGTGCCTCCCCCCTGGGCGTGCCCCGCTGCCTCGTGGCCTCCTTGCTTCTTTCTTGGCGGCCACTCCAAATCTCCTGGATCACGTTCGTTCCAAAAAATAACTCTCCCGAAGGTTTCGTTCCGTTTGGATTCCGTTTGATATTCCTTTTCTGCGAAGAACTGAAATAAGCAAAAAAAACAGCAATTTGCACTGGCCTTTGGTTAGTAGGTTAGTCCCAAAAATAATATAAAAAGGTAAATTAAAGCCCATTAAACATCCAAAACAGATAATATAATAGCATGGAACAATAAAAAAATTATAGATACGTTGGAGACGTATCATGCATCCCCAAGCTTAATTCCTACTCGTACTCGAGTAGGTAAATGATAAAAACAAAATTTTTGAGGTGGAATGCTACCTAGCATAATTCTCAATGTAATTTTCTTTATTGTGGCATGAATGTTCAGGTCCGAAAGATTCAAGACAAAAGATTAATATTGACATAAAAATAATAATACTTCAAGCATACTAATAAAGCAATCATGTATTCTCAAAATAACATGGCCAAAGAGAGTTATCCCTAGAAAAAATCATATAGTCTAATATCACCATCTTCATATCTCAAAACAATCATCAAGTATCAAACTTCTCATAGTATTCAATGCACTTTTTATGATAGTTTTTATTATACCCATCCTAGATGCCTATCATATTAGGACTAATTTTATAACCAAAGGAAATTACCATGTTGTTCTAAAGGACTCTCAAAATAATATAAGTGAAGCATCAGAGATCAATAATTTTTATAAAATGAAACCACCACCGTGCTCTAAAAAGATATAAGTGAAGCACTAGAGCAAAATTATCTAGCTCAAAAGATATAAGTGAAGCACATAGAGTATTCTAATAAATTCCTATTCATATGTGTCTCTTCCAAAGGGTGTGTACAGCAAGTATGATTGTGGTAAACTAAAAAGCAAAGACTCAAATCATACAAGATGCTCTAAGAAAAACGCATATCATGTGGACAATAAAAATATAGCCTCAAGTAAAGTTACCGATAGACGAAGACGAAAGAGGGGATGCCTTCCGGGGCATCCCCAAGCTTAGGCTTTTGGTTGCCTTGAATTTTACCTTGGGGTGCCTTGGGCATCCCCAAGCTTAGGCTCTTGCCGCTCCTTGTTCCAAAATCCATCAAATCTTTACCCAAAACTTGAAAACTTCACAACACAAAACTTCAATAGAAAATCTTATGAGCCCCGTTAGTATAAGAAAACCAGCCACCACTTCAAGGTACTATAACGAACTCATTCTTTATTTATATTGGTGTTAAACCTGTTAAATTCCGATCCAAATTCTAGTACCGTATTGGACCAGATGTAGTACATACGGTGTGGGCCTTTGCGTTGGTACCGACGCGTACGAGTACAACTCGTTTACTTGTCCTCCAAGGACTCTCATGTATTACCCTCTTATATACCCCATGTAGTCGCACCTAAAGATGGTATGTCGTCTTGTGCTTGTAATACTCACCCTCATAGTGATTGCGCCTTCGTGCGTCTGTGGTTCTCTCGTTTATTCTTGTTTTATCTAACAAGTGGTATACAGAGCCAAGTTTCAAATACCAAATTTGAGACGAGATATATTAGGGTTGCGGTCTGTTCCGCCGCCGCGTCCGAAAAAGAAGCCGAGTCCAAAAGGTAAATTGATCTCCGCAGCTGTTCCACCCTAAAAAGCCATGCACTCCACGTGAGTCACCGAGCGTGACAACCGAAGATGGCCGACACGCGCACGTGTAATCTGCTGCACTTGCGCATCACGCCTGAGGCTTCCGGATCAAAAGGATCTGTCTGTTCCGCCAAGTTGTTGCTGCTGGTTGCTTCAAGTGCCAGGTACTACTTCAAGTACATGCGTGTCCTACTGCTCACGTGCTAGCTACAGAGTACTTGTCAAATCACAAGTTGGCCGATCTAGTACTAATTGTCGTGAATTGCTACATCCACACGTACAATATCCAGGTGCTATTTATCTTAATTTTTTGTCTGCTCTGTATATTTAATTCTGTCGAGAATTTTTCTGCCGGCTTGTACTATTTTGTGCATAGTTTATCGACTCATGGCTTCCATGAAGTACGATCTTCCGCTGCTGGACCGCGACAAAAGGTTTACCCTATGGCAAGTCAAGATGCGGGCGTTGTTGGCTGTAACACCAACAATGCGACTATATCTCCCACGTGCCGGGGCGCGACTTAGAGGCATAGCCACATGGTAGGTTTGTCACAAGAGGGGTAATCTTCACACAGTCCCATGTACGAAATAAGAAAGTGATAAAGAGTTGTCTTACAATCGCCACTTCACACAAACACAAGTTAAACATACATCATCCAGAATACAATCAAGGTCCGACTACGGAACCAAAATAAAAGAAGAAAACCCCCAATGCTAGATCCCCTATCGTCCCAACTGGGCTCCACTACTGATCAACAAGAAACGAAACAAAACAACGATCAAGATCTTCATCGAGCTCCCACTTGAGCTTGGTTGCGTCACCTCCACTGGTATCATCGGCACCTGCAACTGTTTGGAAGTATCTGTGTGTCACGAGGACTCAGCAATCTCACACCCGCGAGATCAAGACTATTCAAGCTTATGGATAGGAAAGGGGTAGTAAGGTGGAGCTGCGGCAAGCATTAGCATATATGGTGGCTAACACACGCAAATAAGAGCGAGAAGAGAAGCAACGCAATTGTCGAGAAGCTAGAAGTGATAAAGAAGTGATCCTGAATCTACTTACGTTCAAACATAACACAAGAACCGTGTTCACTTCCCGGACTCTGCCGGAAAGAGACCATCACGGCTAGACACGCGGTTGATGTATTTTAGTTAAGTCAAGTGGCAAGTTCTTTACAACCGGACATTAACTAATTCCCATCTGCCACATAACCGCGGGCACGGCTTTCGAAAGTTCAAACCCTGCAGGGGTGTCCCAACTTAGCCCATCACAAGCTCTCACGATCAACGAAGGATATTCCTTCTCCCGAGAAGACCCGATCAGCCTCGGAATCCCGATTACAAGACATTTAGACGATGGTAAAACAAGACCAGCAAGACCGCCCGATGCACCGACATCCCGATAGGAGCTGCACATATCTCATTCTCAGGGAAACACCGGATAAGCTAAGCGTACAGGTACCAACATAACCCAAGTTGCCAAGAGACGGTCCCGCACGGTCCTCTAGTTCGGACCAACACTTAGACAAGCACTGGCCCGGGGGGTTAAAATAAAGATGACCCTTGAGTCTGCAGAACCCAAGGGAAGGTGATAGGTTGTTAGGCAAATGTAAAACCAAGGTTGGGCCTTGCTGGAGGAGTTTTATTCAAAACGAACTGTCAAAGGGTTCCCATAACACCCAACCGCATAAGGGACACAAAATAAGGGAACATAACACCGGTATGACGGAAACTAGGGTGGCAGGAGTGGAACAAAACACCAGGCATAAGGCCGAGCCTTCCACCCTTTACCAAGTATATAGATGCATTAATTAAATAAGATATACTGTGATATCCCAAACATATCCATGTTCCTACAAGGAACAAACTTAATCTTCACCCGCAACTAGCAACGCTATAAGAGGGGCTGAGCAAAAGAGGTAACATAGCCAAACAATGGTTTGCTAGGAAAGGTGGGTTAGAGGCTTGACATGGCAATATGGGAGGCATGATATATCAAGTGGTAGGTATCGCGGCATAGCAATAGAGCGAGCAACTAGCAAGCAAAGATAGAAGTGATTTCGAAGGTATGGTCATCTTGCCTGAGATCCCGCAAGGAAGAAGAACGAGTCCATGAAGAAGGCAGACGGACGTAGTTGAACGGATCCTCACAACTCTGGAACGAAACCAAAGCTAACGAGAGAAGAAACCCGGAAAGAAGCAAACAACATAGTAAACAACCATCACATAACCATGGCATGATGCACAACCAAGTATGATGCATGTCCGGTTTAATGATACATGAGATGACAAAGTGCACAAACAATACTACAAGTTAAGTGGGGCTCAATATGCAAAAATTTGCATATTGACGAAACACCACGTGAATGATGTACCCAACAAAATTTAATGTTCTTAACATGGCAAGAGGTGAAATATGAGTAGAATACACAGTTAGGCATTTTAAATGAGGCCGGAAACATCAAACAACGATTCCGGTAAATCCTCATCTGCATTAGCAATTTATTGCAACAACAATTTTAAACATTTTAAATGTTGCTATCGTGATGCAGATGACATATGAAAGTTATAAGCAATTTTATGAAAATGTTACAAGAGCATGTTATGAAGCATTTGTCATCGCGGTGGAGATGAAAGGGGTGCCACGACAATGATAACGAAAATGATGCCAAGGCATTGTTCCGACGATCCGGTAGCTCACGAAGATACCGGTGCAAAAGGAAGTAGGTGCGAGTGTGTCATGCAAGGATGGTGGGGTGATCCCGGATACCGGGTTCCCATGGGTCGACGGCATGGCAACAAGGAGGAACAACAAACATTTACGGGCGGATACAACATCCAAACATGCATCTCATACAACTCATGCATTCGTCCACGGGCGGTCGTTCTCGGCGGTTATACCTTCAAAGCGGATCGGTTCATGGAGGAAGTAGTCATTCATGAGTCATCGAGGGAAGTAGTGATTCACGCGATGGTGGTTGAACTTGAAGCTTGTGTTACACGAATCTTCGGCGATGGTAGTCGTACATGGTTCGGAGTGGTACTTGCATATTCAGACTTGTTGGTCTTGATTCTTGCGACGGTAGCACGCGTAGTCGTACAAGAGGGTCTTGACGAATCCGAAGGGATACTTGGCACAATATGCGTGGTTGTGCACTTGTCGTCGAGGGACTTGACGGTCTTGATAAAACGAAGGGGTACTCCGCAAAACTATGTCCTTCGGAGGTAGAAGGTAGTGGTTCCCGTATCAACATGGTGTAGTTGTACTTGATTGGTCCTGTCTCAGCGTCTCAACCTTGCTGATCCAAAACAAACGCGAGACAAAAGGTCTATGGTGGGCAGCAGAAAGGCAAGGCGGCGCGCGAGCAGAGATGGAAGTGGGCACGGGGCTCGTGGTGACAACGACGATGAACAGGGGCGCGGCGCTGTGGCGGGGAGGTGGCGTGTCCGTTTCGTTTGTCACGGGAAAATAGCGGCAGCAGGGCAGAAGGAAGACGAGGTCAGCCGGCGGCACCGGAACATGGCGGAGCAGCTGGAGGTTGCCGGAGTAGCTGCAGGTGAGGCATGGCGGTGCTCGGTGGCCAGCAGGAGAAAGAGCAGAGGAGGTCGGCACTGGGAGGAGGTTTAGGATGGCAGGGGCGCGCGCGAGGAGGACGTAGGCGAAGATGAACGTGACGAGGCGGATGGTAGCAGCTTGCTCGCCGGTATAGCTGGAGGCGGAGTTCACCGGTGCAGGCGCATGGGGGGCGAGGAGGAGACGAGATGGCATGGCAGCGGCCTGATTCCGCGGTGGCTGGTGTCGACTGCAGGCGACGAGGAGGAGGCAGAGGAGACGGGACGAGGGCGCGGCTGCTGATGGAAGGGGGCACGACGGCGACGAGGAGGCCAACGGGGCTCCGGCCAGGTTCTCTGGATCGAAGGAGGAGGGAGGCTGAGGGCCACTGGAGGGTGATCGAGAGGGGGTTCGAGAAGCTGGGGATGGGGATCGGGCTGCGAGGGAGAGATGGGGGTCGGGCGCGAGCGCTCCTCTCCTGGCTGCGCGAGCAGGGAGACAAGGAGGAGGGGATCGAGGGAGAGGGTTCGCTACGCCTAGGGTTAGAGCAGGTGGGCTGCGGGAGATGGTCCTAGGGATAGGAAGGATGGGCCGCGAGGATGGTTGGGAGGCCCAGGTGGCCAGAGGCCTAGCTGGGCTCTCTCTCTTAGTTTTTTGTTTTAAAAAATGACAGGATCAAAGAGAAAAGAATCCGGGGCTTGGAAATAATATGGAAGATATAAAAAATGTCCCTGGGATCCTGGATTTAAATAGTATTTGAATAAAATGCCTTGGCAATTTTAGAGGCTTCAAGTTTGAAAATAACTCAAACTCAAATAAATCCTTAGCCCAACCAAAACACTTCCAAAAGACCTGCAAAAATGGAGGAGGTGGTCTTGGCATGGTCTAGTATTTATAGGGAAAAGTTGAACATTTTATGAAAGAGGAGAATGCCACTTGCAATAAATGGGTGAGAATTGAAAGAAAGAAACTAGTGATGGGGTGATGCACTTGGATAAGGGATTGGTGGCAAGAGAAAGATGCAAGTGTGTTTTGGTTGATTCCATAAGAATGGAATATTTATTATAGCTCCCTAATATCAGGAGGATATGTTATAAAGAGAATTTCACCGTGTGAACTACCTCGATTTAAATGGATCAAAGATCCATGCCATTTATTTAGTTGAGTTTTAAGAAGAGGTGCAAGAAGACATGATGCAAAGCACATGATGCAAAAATGAAAGCAACGAACCAAACAAATCAAAAGACGAATCACGGAAAACATGGAACGCATCTGGAGCGCCGATCTCGGGGCATTACAATAGCACAGTCCGACTACGATGAAGTATTGGATAGTTTTGGGAAGAAGAGAATTCAGGATTGGACTGATGAGGAGAAAAGAATTGATTGTAAGGCTTTGTCACAAATTCAACTCCATTTGCATAATAATATTTTGCAGGAAGTTTTGAGCGAGAAAACTGCCTCTACTCTATGGTTAAAGCTGGAAGGGATTTGCATGACTAAAGATCTCACCAGCAAGATGCATCTGAAGCAAAAATTATTCCTGCATAGGTTACCCAGGGGAGGTAAATTTTTGAACCATATTTTAGAAATTAAAGAGATCATATTTGATCTAGCTGCAATGGAGGTTAAGTATGAAGAGGAAGATACTGCTTTAATGTTACTTTGTTCACTTCCAAGTTCTTATACCAATTTTAGAGACACCATATTATACAGTCGTGATACTCTCACACTTCATGAAGTTTATGAAGCTTTGGACACTAAGGAGAATATGAAACTAATGGTGCCTCATGATGGTTCGAGTTCATCCCAAGCCGAGGGATTATCTGTTTGTGGCAGGACAAAGGAGAAGAACTCACATAATGGAAATAGAGGCAAGAGTAAGAACGGCCACAGGGGCCGGTCACAATCCAGAGACAAGAAATATTGCAGATATTGCAAGAGAGATGGGCATGACATCTCAGAATGTTTCAAGTTGCAGAATAAAGAAAAGAGGAAAGGTAACAAACAAGGTGAAAATTCTGCTAACGTTGCTCGTGATGATAGTTTTGATGATGCTCTTGTCGTTATTGCTGGATGTGCTGAGACCAATGATGAGTGGGTACTTGACACCGCATGCACTTTTCATATTTGTCCACATAGAGATTGGTTTAATACCTTTGATTCCACTACTGCTGTTGGTTCCGTTTTGGGTTTTGATAATTCACCATGCAAGATTGAAGGCATAGGTTCTATTCGAATCAAGATGTTTGATGTCATAATCAGAACTTTGACAGATGTTCGGTATATTCCGAAGATGAAGATAAATCTTATTTCTATGAGTGCCCTTGATGCAAAGGGGTACAAGTATTCAGGTGGAGATAGTGTTTTGAAGGTCACCCAAGGCTCCCTTGTTGTGATGAAAGGTGACTTAAGTCTAACCAATGGTCTTTATTACCTTCAGGGTTCTACCATTTCAGGTAACGCTATTCCAGTTATTTCAAAGAATTTTGATTGTGATGCTGCTAACCTTTGACATATGCGTCTTGGACATATGAGTGAACTTGGTTTGGCAGAGTTAAATAAGAGAGGTCTTCTTGATGGATATGAACCTGGTAAATTGAAAATTTTTGAGCATTGTATCTTCGGCAAGCACAAGAGGGTGAAGTTCAACACTTCAACTCATACAACTGAAGGTATTCTTGATTATGTGCATTCTGATTTATGGGGACCATCTCGCAAGAAGTCACTAGGTGGTGCTAGTTACATGCTGACTATTATTGATGATTATTCGATCAAAGTTTGGCCTTATTTCTTGAAGCATAAATATGAAGCATTCTCGGCATTTAAGGAATGGAAGGTTATGATTGAAATGGAGACTAAAAATAAGGTAAAGATACTTCGCACTGATAATGGTATGGAATTCTGTTCTAAGCAATTTAAGAATTATTGCAAGTCTGAAGGCATTGTCAAACATTACTCCGTTCCTTATACTCCTCAACAAAACGGTGTTGCTGAGCGTATGAACAGGACCATTATTTTCAGAGACTGTTGCGTGTTGTCCAATGCAAGTTCGCATAGGCGTTTTTGGGCTGAGGCCGCTTCCACTGCTTGTTATCTTATTAACCGTTCACCATCTATTGCTCTTAATAAGAAAACTCCAATTGAGGTATGGTCTGGTTCACCTGCTGATTATTCACAGTTGAGAGTTTTGGTTGCACTGCTTATGCTCATGTTGATAATGGAAAGTTGAAGCCTAGAGCTGTTAAGTGCATCTTTCTTGGTTATAAGTATGGTGTTAAAGGTCTTAAATTGTGGAATCCTGAAACCCAAAAGGTGGTTATTAGCAGAAATGTTATCTTTAATGAATCTGCTATGTTACATGATGTTTCATCTTCTAATGTTCCCGTTGAGAGTGAACAGCAGCCTATTGTTCAGGAGCCTACTATTCAGGTGAAGTATGTTATTGATTCAGGTGATACTTCTGGTAATGAAATTGTCGATGCACATGATGAACCCGTCGTTAGTGATGATCATGTCACTCCCACTCCAAATCAGCCTATTGTTCCACCCACTTGGAATCTCGCACGTGACAGAGTTATACGGGGTATTAATAAACCTCACAGGTTAATCGAAGAGTGCAATATTATTTCTTTTGCTTTATCTGTTGCAGAAGAAATTGAAGGTAATGCTGAGTCTTCTTCATATTCTGAGGCTATTATTTCTGGTGATAGTAATAAGTGGATGACTGCTATGCATTATGAGATGGAATCACTTGAAAATAATGGCACTTGGGATTTAGTAAAATTACCTAGAGAGAAGAAACCTATTCATTGCAAGTGGGTTTTCAAGAGGAAAGAAGGTGTTTCTCCTAATGATGAGACAAGATATAAAGCAAGGTTAGTTGCTAAAGGTTATAGTTAGATTCCATGTATTGACTATAACGAAGTATTTTCTCCTATTGTGAAGCATAGCTCTATTTGCACTTTACTTAGTATTGTTGCCATGCATGATTTTGAGATTGAACAATTGGATGTTAAAACTGCATTTTTACATGGAGAATTAGAAGAGGATATTTATATGGAACAACTTGAAGGTTTTGTTATTTCTGGAAAAGAAAAGATTGTCTGTAAGTTAAATAAATCTCTTTATGGATTAAAACAATCTCCTAGACAGTGGTACAAGAGATTTGACACCTTTATGCTCTCTCAAGGTTTCAAAAGGTCTAATTATGATAGTTGTGTTTATTTGAAATCTGTCAAAGGTTCAACTATTTATTTGCTCCTTTATGTTGATGATATGCTAATTGTTGCAAAGAGTATGCCAGATATGGATGAACTAAAGAAGCAATTGAGTAATGAATTTGAGATGAAGAATTTGGGTGCATCAAAGAAAATACTTGGCATGGACATATCCAGAGATAGACCATCTGGAAAAGTATATCTAAGTCAGAGAGGATATATTGATAAAGTTCTTTGACGTTTTAACATGCATAATGCCAAGCCAGTGAGTACACCATTAGCTGCACACTTCAAATTATCATCAGCTTTATGTCCTAAGTCAGATGCAGATATTGAGTATATGTCTAGAGTTCCCTATTCGAGTGCAGTTGGTTCACTTATGTATGCCATGGTTTGTTCTCGTCCGAATTTATCATATGCATTGACGGTTGTCGGTAGATACATGGCTAATCCTGGAAAAGAGCATTGGAAAACAGTTCAATGGATTTTCAGATACCTGCGAGGTACTTCTAATGCTTATTTACAGTGTCGGAAAACTAGAGATGGACTTGTTGGTTTTGTTGGTTCTGACTTTGCTGGTGATTTGGATAAGAGAAGATCGCTCATAGGTTATGTTTTCACCATTGGTGGTTGTGCTGTGAGTTGGAGAGCAACTTTGCAGTCTATTGTGGCTTGTTCCACTACTGATGCCGAGTATATGGCTATTTCTGAGGCATGCAAAGAAGCTATCTGGTTGAGAGGTTTGTACACTGAGCTTTGTGGAGATTCATCTTGCCCTACCATATTTTCTGACAGTCAAAGTGCCATATATCTTACAAAGAATCCAATGTATCATGAGAGGACAAAAGCACATTGATGTCAGATTTCATTATATTCGAGATGTTGTTGCTGAAGGCAAATTGAAGGTATGCAAGATAAGCACTAATGATAATCCTGCTGATATGATGACAAAGCTAGTTCCTACCAATAAGTTTGAGCTTTGCTCAGGCTTAGTTGGTATTTCTCACTAGTCCTATGGAATTTGATGCACAAGGTGTTTATGCTGATTTGGATGGAGTTATTTTCTTTCTTCGACTACTGGAGGGAATTTGGCTCAAGGTGGAGATTGTTAAATTGTGATCCAAATTCTAGTACCGTATTGGACTAGACGTAGTACATACGGTGTGGGCCTTTGCGTTGGTACCGACGCGTACGAGTACAACTCGTTTACTCGTCCTCCAAGGACTCTCATGTATTGCCCTCTTATATACCCCATGTAGTCGCACCTAAAGACGGTCTGTCGTCTTGTGCTTGCAATACTCCTCCTCGTAGTGATTGCGCCTTCGTGCGTCCATGGTTTTCTCCCGCAAGGGTTTCCATGTAAAAATCCATTTGCTCTCGTTTCTCATTTATTCTCGTTATTATCTAACAAAACCTACTTTATTCCAACTTATCTATGGTTCATACCCCCTGATACTAGCCATAGATTCATCAAAATAAGCAAACAACACAGGAAAAACAGAATCTGTCAAAACAGAACAGTCTGTAGTAATCTGTAGGTTTCGAATACTTCTGTAACGCCAAAAATACTGAAATAAATTGGTGGACGTAAGTAATTTGTCTATTAATCATCTGCAAAAAGAATCAACCTAATTTCACTCTCCAGTAAAAAATGGCAGCAAATCTCGTGAGCGCTAAAGTTTCTGTTTTTTACAGCAAGATCACATAAACTTCCCCCAAGTCTTCCCAAAGGTTCTACTTGGCACTAACACTAATTAAAAGCATAAAACCACATCTAAACAGGAGCTAGATGAATTATTTATTACTAAACAGAACCAAAAAGCAAGAAACGAAAATAAAATTGGGTTGCCTCCCAACAAGCGCTATTATTTAACGCCCCTAGATAGGCATAGAAACAAGAATAGATCTAGGTATTGTCATCTTTGGTATGCAATCCATAAGTGGCTCTCATAATAGATTCATAAGGCAATTTAATTTTCTTTCTAGGAAAGTGTTCTATCCCTTTCCTTAATGGAAATTGAAATCTAACATTCCCTTCTTTCATATCAATAATTGCACCAATCGTTCTAAGGAAAGGTCTACCAAGAATAATAGGACATGTAGAATTGTAATCTATATCAAGAACAATGAAGTCTATGGGCACATAATTCCTATTTTCAACAATAAGAACATCATTGATCGTTCCCATAGGTTTCTTAATAGTGGAATCCGCAAGGTGAAAATTTAAAGAACAATCATCAAATTCACGGAAACCTAACACATCACACAACTTTTTGGAATCGTGGAAACACTAGCACCCAAATCACATAAAGCAAAGCATTCATGATCTTTAATATTAATTTTAATAGTAGGTTCCCACTCATCATAAACTTTTCTAGGAATAGAAACTTCTAATTCAAGCTTTTCTTCATAAGATTTCATTAAAGCATCAACGATACGTTTGGTAAAAGCTTTATTTTGACTATAAGCATGAGGAGAATTTAGCACGGATTGCAACAAGGAAATACAATCTATTAAAGAGCAATTATCATAATTAAATTCCTTCAAATCCAAAATACTGGGTTCATTGATATGTAAAGTTTTGACCTCTTCAATCCCACTTTTACCAATTTTTGCATCAAGATCTAAAAACTCCAAATCATTGGGACGCCTTTTAGCTAAAGTTGACTCATCTCCAGTCCAATCATTATTAAGATTCATATTGAAAAACAAAGATTTAATAGGGGACACATCAATCACTTTTAGATCTTCATCCTTACTATCATGGAAACTAGAAGAACACACTTTTATAAAGCAATGTTTTTTAGCACGTATCCTAGCGGTTCTTTCTTTGCAATCATCAATGGAAATTCTCATGGATTTGAGGTTCAGGATGCTGCCACCGTCCATCAGGACTCGACTGAGGTGTAATCCGTCAATGATAGGATCAAGGACCAATGCGGCAGAACCGCCATGACGGATACTAGTGGGGTGGTCCCTGTGATCAAAAGTGATCAGACAAGAAGACCATGGGTTGAACTTTGGGGCGACTGGCTCCATCGCGTAGACGTCCCTGAGTGCATGCTTCCGTTCCCGCTTGGGAATACTGGTTGCATATATCATGTTCACCATTTTCACTTGGGGAGGAAATTTCTTCTGCCCTCCTGTGTTTGGCGGCCGGGGCACCTCCTCGTCGTCGCTATGCAGCCCCTTTTCCTTGCTTTCGACATTCAACTTGCCGGCCTGTTTGAACACCCAGCATTCTCTGTTCGTGTGGTTGGTTGGCTTATCGGGGGTGCCGTGAATTTGACACGAGCGGTCGAGTATGCGGTCCAAACTTGTAGCACCCCGGATGTAATTTACCTTATCTGTATTCCAACTCTTGCCGTTTCTGGCCTAAGTTATTTTATTTTCCTCGGTATCTGGTTTTTGTCTCCATGTGTTGTTACTTTTTCATGCATCTCATATCATGTCATCATGTGCATTGCATTTGCATACGTGTTCGTATCATGCATCCAAGCATTTTCCCCGTTGTCCGTTTTGCATTCCGGCGCTCCTATCTCCTCCAGTGCCCCTTTCTACCTCTTTTCGTGTGTGGGGGTTAAACATTTCCGGATTGGACCGAGACTTGTCATGCGGCCTTGGTTTACTACCGGTAGACCATCTGTCAAGTTTCGTGTCATTTGGACTTCGTTTGATACTCCAACAGTTAACCGAGGGACCGAGAAGGCCTCGTTTGTGTTGCAGTCCAACACCCTTCCATTTTGGCCCAAAACCCACCTAAACCCTCTTCATCATCTAGATCGTTCGATCATGATCGCGTGGCTGAAAACCGTGCTCAATTTGGAGTCCCCTAGCTCCTCCTACCTCTATTATAGGTCTCCCCTCGAAATTCACGGGTCTTCTTCCCCGAAACCCTAATTTTTCCCTCCTCCGCGCACCGGACGTGTCCGGCTCGCGCCGGACAACGTTCGCCGCCACCACCGCCCAACCACACCTCGCCACCTGTCCCGGGGGACCGCTTCGCCGCCTCCCACCGACGCGGTCCCGCAGGCCCAGCGCCGGCCCTTCCCCGCGCCCGACCGGGCCACAGCTTCCCGCCGCCTGGCTTCTCCCCGCACCGCCATCGCCTCCTACGCCGGCCGCCGACCGCCTAGCTTCGGCGAGCTGCTCCGCCGCCCTCCGCCGCAGGTCACCACTCCACCGCGCTGCCCCGAGTCGGCACCGATCCCGCCGCTCCGGCGTTTCCGGCTACTCCGGCGGCTCCCCGCGCTCTCCGGTGAGAGATCCGGCCACCGTGGCCTCCATTCCGGCGAACTCGGCCGCTCGCTGCTACAGTACCTCGGAGGAACCCTAGATCTGAGATCTATTCTACTCGGTTGACTTTTTCCCAGAGAACCCTAATTTTTTTTGCATTCTTGCACATGCTATAACTCTGCATCTGTAGCTCCGATTTGTGCGTGTAGCACATCAAAATGTTCGTCCCGACGAGTGCATCATTTCATATCATTGCATCATTTTCATTTGACCTCATCTTGATGCCCGAAATGCTGTTGGAAGAGGGCTATGTGATAAATTTGTCAGATCTGTTTCATCAAATGGCATTTTGTCATTTTTGCCATGATTAATGTGTGCATGCTATGATCCTGAGCTCGACATGTGTTTTGTTATATGCCATGCCATCTTTACAGAGGTGCGTACCATGTATTTTTATGATATTTGTGGTGACTAGCACAAGCTTGCAAAGTAGCGTAATCGGTATTGCTGATTTCAGGGACTTAGAATTTCACTAAGTCCTTGTGCTGATTTTGCCGTTATGCCATATGTTCATGTTGTTTCCTAGTGATTTGTGCCTCTTTTGAGGATGATCGGTAAGGATGATTTGTTAACATTGTGCTGCTCTATTCATCCATGTCTTTGTTTGCATTTATGTAGAAACCTAGCTCGAGTCAATCGAGCTCTACTTTTGCTATATCATGAATCCTGGCAGATTGTTGACATGTTTAGCGATTTTGCCGAGGATGTTGCTATTGATCCGTGCATGCTATGTTGTTGTTCTTGCCATGTCTAGCTCCTATGCCATGTATTATTGATGGGTGTATGCTTAGTTTATCATGCCATGCTCTATAGTGAGTGCATCGAGCTCGTAAACATGTCTACTCGTTAACTGATTTGCATGCTCCAGTTATGTTTTTGCCATGTTCACATGCTTGCAATTGTATTTTCTTATCGCTTTTGGCTCAAGGTCACTAAGGGACTTTTGTTAAGTACTTTGAGTAGCTTCATGTCATGCCTTGCTTTGCCATGTTATGCTCCTGTAGCATGTAGTTTTCATGCTCTAAAGTGTGCTTCCTGAGGTTAAATTCCAGACTTGTGTTAATTTCACTAAGTCTGAAACCTGTTATCATTTGCACTTTTGCCATGCTTGTTTGAACCTGTTAATGGATGAATTAGCCGTAGCTCAGTGTTCATCTTTTGTCAAGCACCATGAGTCAATCCCTGCCATGTATTTTGTTATCATGTTTGAGTGTTGTAGCTCATTTATCTTGTTGCATTTAGTTGACTACTTGCTGATTATCGCAGACCGGTGCCATATTTGTTTTGCTTGCCATTTCCAAACCGTGCATCCAATTCCTGTGATCTTTATATCAATTTCAACCGAAATAACCTCACCTTTCCAGTGGCACTCTTGGATTTCCATGTTGAGGCCAGGTTAAATCATTCCTTGTCAAATCTTGCATATGCATCACATACCGCATCCCGCATAGCATACCATGTTTGCATCATGTTGTTTGAGCATTGCATGTGGTTGATTGTGTTCCTTTTGCTTGTTTGTCTTGTTAGGGTAGAGCCGGGAGACGAGTTCGTGAACGAGGAGCCCGTTGAGTTCTCTTACGAGGATCAAGTCAACTCTGACAACTTTGCAGGCAAGATGATCATACCCTCGAAATCACTTCTATCTTTGCTTGGTAGATGCTCGCTCTTTTGCTATGCCTATGCTACGATGCCTACCACCTGCTTATCATGCCTCCCAAATTGCCATGTCAAACCTCTAACCCACCATGTCCTAGCAAACCGTTGATTGGCTATGTTACCGCTTTGCTCAGCCCCTCTTATAGCGTTGCTAGTTGCAGGTAAATATTGGAGATCGTTCCTTGTTGGAACATTGTTTATTGTTGGGATATCACCATATTATCTTGTTTATCTTAATGCACTTATATACTTGGTAAAGGGTAGAAGGCTCGACCTTTTGCCTAGTGTTTTGTTCCACTCTTGCCGCCCTAGTTTCCGCCATATCGGTGTTATGTTTCTGGATTTTGCGTTCCTTACGCGGTTGGGTTATAATGGGAACCCCTTGACAGTTCGCCTTGAATAAAACTCCTCCAGCAATGCCCAACCTTGGTTTTAACATTTGCCATGTAGCCTCTTTTTCCCTTGGGTTTCCGGAGCCCGAGGGTTATCTTTATTTAAACCCCCCTGGGCCAGTGCTCCTATGAGTGCTGGTCCGACCGAGTAGACTGCATGGCCACCTCGGGGCAACTTGAGGGTTGGTTTTACTCGTAGGATGTCTCATCTGAGTGTGCCCTGAGAACGAGATATGTGCAGCTCCTGTCGGGATTTGTCGGCACATTCGGGCGGTGTTGCTGGACTTGTTTAACCATTGTTAAAGATGTCTTGTAACTGGGATGCTGAGCCTGATCGGAATGTCTCGGGAGAAGGAATACCCTTCGTTGACCGTGAGAGCTTGTGATGGGCTAAGTTGGGACTCCCCTGCGGGGATTTGAACTTTCGAAAGCCGTGCCTGCGGTTATGGGCAGATGGGAATTTGTTAATGTCCGGTTGTAGATAACATGAAACTTAACTTAATTAAAATGAATCAACCGCATGTGTAACCATGATGGTCTCTTCTCGGCGGAGTCCGGGAAGTGAGCACGTTGTTGGAGTAATGCTTGACGTAGGTTGTTCTAGGATCACTTCTTGATCATAGATGTTCGACCGTGCTTTGCTTTCTCTTCTCTCTCTCTTTTGCGTATGTTAGCCACCATATATGCTAGTCGCTTGCTGCAGCTCCACTTTAAACCTTGCCTTACCTATAAGCTTAAATAGTCTTGATCGTGAGGGTGCGAGATTGCTGAGTCCCCATGACTCACAGTTTACTTCCAAACCAGATGCAGGGACCAATGATACCATTCCAGATGATGCGCTTGAGCTCAAGTGGGAGTTCGATGAAGACTCTCGCCGTTACTATGTGTCTTTCCCAGATGATCAGTAGTGGTGCCCAGTTGGGGCGATCGGGGACCGTGTCGCATGTGGGGGTTGATCCTTATTTTGGTACCGTAGTCGGACCATGAGTGTATTGGATGATTGTAATGTTATTCATGTATTTGTGTGACGTGGCGAGTGTAAGCCAACTATGTATCCTTTCCCTTTTTATATATTTACATGGGTTGTTGTGAAGATTACCTTACTTGTGACATTGCTTTCAATGCGGTTATGCCTCTAAGTCGTGCTTCGACACGTAGGAGATATAGCCACATCGAGGGCGTTACAAGTTGGTAATCAGAGCCTTACCCGACCTTAGGAGCCCCCTGCTTGATCGAATCGTTGGCGTTGTTGAGTCTAGAAAAATGTTTTGAGTCATCTAGGATTATATATATCGGAGAGTTTAGGATTTTTTTTACTCCCCAGTCCCTTCATCGCTCTGGTAAGGCATCCTCACGTAGTGTTTTGACTCTTCTCTTCTCAAATTTCACTAAAAAAATTTGGGATCACGCGGGTATCTTGGAATCGTCCCGATCGATTTGTGACGAGAACATTGTTCTTGGTGCCTCCTGTCATTTAGGGGTTGTGGCAGTGTCCCGGGGAGTTGAACTCCGAGGTGTTGTCGTCACAATTTTATCGTTGAGATTCTGGAATACCTGAGTTTCGCCGACATCGAAAATCTCTTTTATGCAGTTGTTGGTGAGATAACCTCGACGCCACCCAGTACTGGGGCGGGAGTTCGGGAGTATTGCCATAACTTGTATAACAGATGCTTTTCAAAGGTTGAGGTAGATGATTTCCGAAGTTTTTCTCGGTTATGTGTTGAAGGATGGATACAGCTGGATGTAGGATTTGCTAGATTTGGGTGAGATATTATGCTTCCCCTGTATCCCCAACACCTGATTGCATAACCGGAATGGTTCGGGAGTTTCATAGGTGGGAATTCTTGTAGCTCTAGTTCTTCTTCCGCGGATATTTGGTTTGGGATTGGGTTATCCTCACCAAGTATTCGTTCTTGTTCCATATCTTGTTGTTTTTTTTCTACCTCAATTCTAAGCGGCTTCTCAATTTATGGATATGTGACCATTTCAATTGGAATGCATTCGTTCATTTTGTTCGGATGTGAAGACTATATGTTGCAATTTCAACCCGTTTGATTCAGCTTCAACAATTGTCTGTCAATGTGCTAACGGATGTCAACCTCTTCAGGATGGATCCTCCAACGCGCACGACTCCGAATCCTGATCCGCCACCACCACCTCCACCTCCGGAGGCATGGCAAGCTGTGATGGCCGCTACCAATGCAAACACGTAGCTGATCATGCAACTTCTTCAAGAGCGCAACCAAGGGAACCAGGGCCATGGCAACAATCAGAATCAGTTTGCTACACTCAACCAGTTCCTTGCTAACCAGGCAAAGACCTTCAGCAATTGTGTTGAGGCAACAGACACTGATGATTGGCTCGTGGACATATGCAAGCATTTCGAGTGCAGTAACATCATGCCTGAGGACATTGTCAAGTTCGCCTCATTCCAACTCAAAGACCAAGCTGCAGAATGGTTTCAGCAGTACAAAGATTCCAGAGGAGGCCGTGTGATTACCTGGGATGAATTCCTTCAAGACTTCAAAGCTCATCATATTCCTCAGAGTGTGGTTGAAAGAAAGCGTGAGGAATTCCGCAACCTGAAGCAAGGCACTATGTCTTTGTACGAGTACAACAAAATGTTTCAGAAGCTCGCCCGTTTTGCTAAGCAGGACGTCCCTGACGAGAAGAGCATGATATACTAGTTCAGGGGCTGTCTCAGAGAAGAAATCCAGCTAGCTCTCGTCCTCTTTGAGCCCAAGAGGTACGATGAGTTTTATAACATGGCAATGAAGCAAGAGACTGCTCAACTGAAGTGCGATGCTTCCAAGAAGCGAGTCAGAGATGCAACTCCTTCTTCCTCAACTCAAGTGGCTAAGCAGTAGATGTATTGGCTTCCTCCTCCTCCGTTCCGTCAGCCGTATCAGCAGAAGAGCAAAGGTGGCA
This sequence comes from Triticum dicoccoides, assembly GCF_002162155.2. Taxonomy (NCBI): domain Eukaryota; kingdom Viridiplantae; phylum Streptophyta; class Magnoliopsida; order Poales; family Poaceae; genus Triticum; species Triticum dicoccoides. The sequence continues at coordinate 317,161,222 of NC_041390.1, forward strand.
GTGGATCTTCCCACCCACCCAACCCTGGCTTTCAGAACAAGACTTCGTCTCAAGCTCCAAGATCAAGTGCTCCGTATCACCGTCCGCTCTCGGAGGTCACGTGCAACAAGTGCCAACAGAAGGGTCACTATGCCAACAAATGCTTCAATCAGAGGCGTCTCCCTCCTCCTCCTCCTGTGAGATCGGCAAGTACAGGTGTGGTCAAGCATAACCCCAAGCACGCCAAGGTCAACTTGATGAATGCAGCTCAGGCAGAGGACTCGTCAGATGTCATCATGGGTAACCTTCCTGTTAACGATGTTCCTGCAAAAGTACTTTTTGACACTGGTGCATCGCATTCTTTCTTGTCATTCCCATTTGCATCGAAGCACAATGTTGATACTGAGGTTATGCCCAAAGTCATGCAAGTTGTTTCTCCCAGCAAGCTTTTGACTTCTAGTTTGTTTGCTCCCGATGTCTCTATCATGTTGGGCGACTACAAGTTTCTGTCCTTTCAAGTGGTCCTTGGTAACTCGGATATTGATCTTATTCTCGGAATGGATTGGCTTTCTAAGCACAAGGCTCATCTTGATTGTGCTGCTAGGCAGATTCAATTGACTCATTCGTCTGAGGATGTAATTGTCTTTGCTGCTCGTGATGATACCATCCGTCTGTTTTCTCTCAATGAGAAGGGTGAACTGGATGCCATCTCTCAAATTCCAGTCGTTTGCGAATATCAAGACGTCTTTCCAGAGGAGCTTCCAGGAATGCATCCGCACCGGCCAGTTGAATTCGTTATCGATCTTGAGCCTGGTGCGGAACCTGTTTGCAAACGTCCTTACAAGCTTGGACCTGAAGAGTTGAAGGAGCTGAAGAAGCAACTCGATATTCAAGAGCGAATGGGTCTCATCTGACCTAGTTCTTCTCCGTGGGGTTGTGGAGTTCTTTTTGTGAAGAAGGAGGATGGAACGGACCGACTTTGTGTTGACTACCGTCCATTGAACAAGAAGACTATAAAGAACAAGTACCCACTTCCCAACATCAACGAGCTGTTTGAACAACTCAAAGGTGCTCAAGTATTCTCCAAGCTTGATCTCCGTATGGGCTATCCCCAGATTCGAATTTGTGAGCAAGATATCCCCAAGACGGCGTTCAGAACAAGCTATGGTTCATATGAATACACTATCATGTCTTTTGGCCTCGTCAACGCTCCGTCGACTTTCTCTCGCATGATGAACTTCATCTTCAACCCCTACACAAATGACTTCATCTTGGTCTACCTCGATGACATTCTGGTCTTTTTGAAGAACAAGGAAGATCATGCCAAGCACTTGTGTTTGGTGCTCGATAAGCTCAGAGAACATCAGTTCTACGCCAAGTTTTCAAAGTGCGAGTTTTGGCTCGATGAGGTTCTCTATCTTAGGCATATCATCTCTGCCAAGGGCATAGCAGTGAATCCTGAGAAGGTGTCTGCAATTGTGAATTGGGAACCACCTCAGAACGTGAAGCAACTCCGCAGCTTCCTTGGTCTTGCAAGCTACTGTCTAAGGTTCGTTGAGAACTTTTCAAAGATCACGGAGCCGCCTTCCAACCTTCTCCAGAAGCACGTGAAGTACGTCTGGTCTCCTGAATGTGACGTCGCTTTCAACACCCTGAAAGAGAAATTAGTCACTGCTCCAGTTCTGACTCCTCCTGATGAATCCAAACCATTCGAGGTCTTCTGCGATGCCTCTCTTCAAGGTCTTGGTGCAGTGTTGATGCAAGAGAAGAAAGTTGCTGCTTATACCTCTCGCCAGTTGAAGCCCAATGAAAAAAACTAACCCACTCATGACCTCGAGTTGGCGGCAGTTGTGCATGCTCTTTTGACTTGGAGACATCTCTTATTGGGAAGAAAAGTGGACATATTCACTGACCACAAGAGTGTCAAGTACATCTTCACTCAGCCTAATCTCAACCTCAGGCAGACTCATTGGGTCTAAATGATTCAAGAGTATAATCCGAGCATCGAATATACTCCAGGCAAGGCCAATGTAATTGCTGACACATTGAGCTGGAAGGCTTACTGCAACAGTCTGATTCTCAAGCCCTACCAACCCGAGCTTCGTGAAGCTTTCCGCAAACTCAACCTGCAAGTTGTTCCTCAAGGTTTCCTCGCCAACCTTCAAGTCTCTCCTACTTTGGAAGATCAGATTCACGAGGCTCAACTTCTTGATGCTATGGTGAAGAAGGTGAAGATTGGGATTGCCAAGAGTCAACCCAAGTACAAGTGATATCGCCTTGATGACAAGGATACTCTATTCTTCGAGGATCGCATTGTTGTGCCTAAAGGTGACCTTCGTAAAGTCATTATGAACGAGGCTCACAATTCACTCCTCTCCATCCACCCTGGGAGTACGAAGATGTACCAGGACCTCAAGCAGGCTTATTGGTGGACTCGAATGAAGCGCGAGATTGCTCAGTTCGTGAATGAAGGTGATGTCTGCAGAAGAGTGAAGGCAGAACACCAACGACCAGCTGGTCTCCTCCAACTTCTTGCCATTCCAGAATGGAAGTTTGACCACATTGAGATGGACTTCGTGACGGGATTTCCAAAGTCCAAGCGTGGCAATGATGCTATATTCATTGTCATCGACAAACTCACTAAAGTGGCTCATTTCCTGCCTATCAAAGAGTCTATCACAGCAGCTCAATTGGCAGAGCTTTATACCTCTCAGATTGTCTCTCTGCACGGCATTCCACAGTTGATTTCTTCAGATCGTGGCAACATCTTTACCTCCAAGTTTTGGGAGTCTTTTCAGAAGGCCATGGGCACCAACTTCCGTTTCAGCACAGTGTTTCATCCTCAAACTAGCGGTCAAGTCGAGCATGTCAATCAGATTCTTGAAGATATGCTCAGGGATTGTGTTATCTCTTTCGATATGAAGTGGAAGATTGTCTTCCTTACGCCGAGTTCTCCTACAACAACAGCTTCCAAGCGAGTTCGGGCAAGGCCCCATTTGAAATTCTCTATGGCAGGAAGTGCCGTACTCCTCTTAACTGGTCAGAGACCGGTGAACGTCAACTTCTTGGAAATGACTTGATCACAGAGGCAAAGGAAATGTGCAAAGTCATTCGTGATAACCTCAAAGCAACGCAATCGTGCCAGAAGATCTACTATGATAGTAAGCATCATGATTTGGCTTTCGAGATCGGAGATCATGTTTACCTCCGCGTCTCTCCAATCAAAGGTACTCGTCGCTTCGGTATCAAAGGGAATCTTGCCCCTAGATACGTGGCTCCTTTCAAGATCATCAGCAAGAGAGGCGATCTCGCCTATCAATTCGAGCTTCCCTCCAACTTTGAAAATGTGCATGACGTGTTCCGTGTCTCTCAGCTCCGCAAGTGCTTCAAGACTCCTGACCGCACTGTCAACTTCGAAGACATTGATCTCCAAGAAGACCTTTCTTATCGTGAGCACCCCGTTGCTATCCTTGAAGAAACTGAGCGCAAGACTCGCAATAAGTCAATCAAATTCCTCAAAGTCAAGTGGTCACACTATTCTGACCGTGAAGCCACCTGGGAAAGCGAGGATCACCTCCGTTCCGAGTACCCGGCGCTTTTCCAGTCCTAGATCTCGGGACAAGATCCTTTCATAGTGGTGGAGTGTTGTAACACCCCGGATGTAATTTACCTTATTTGTATTCCAACTCTTGCCGTTTCCGGCCTAAGTTATTTTATTTTCCTCGGTATCGGGTTTTTGTCTCCATGTGTTGTTACTTTTTCATGCATCTCATATCATGTCATCATGTGCATTGCATTTGCATACGTGTTCGTCTCATGCATCCGAGCATTTTCCCCGTTGTCTGTTTTGCATTCCGGCGCTACTCTCTCCTCCGGTGCCCCTTTCTACATCTTTTCGTGTGTGGGGGTTAAACATTTCCGGATTGGACCGAGACTTGTCATGCGGCCTTGGTTTACTACCGGTAGACCGCCTGTCAAGTTTCGTGTCATTTGGACTTCGTTTGATACTCCAACGGTTAACCGAGGGACCGAGAAGGCCTCGTTTGTGTTGCATCCCAACACCCTTCCATTTCGGCCCAAAACCCACCTAAACCCTCTTCATCATCTAGATCGTTCGATCACAATCGCGTGGCCGAAAACCATGCTCAATTTGTTGTCCTCTAGCTCCTCCTACCTCTATTTATAGGTCTCCCCTCGAAATTCACGGGTCTTCTTCCCCGAAACCCTAATTTTTCCCTCCTCCGCGCAGCAGACGTGTCCGGCCCGCGCCGGACAACGTCCGCCGCCACCGCCGCCCAACCACACCTCACCACCTGTCCCGGGGGGACCGCTTCGCCGCCTCTTACCGACGCGGGCCCGCAGGCCCAGAGCCGGCCCTTCCCCGCGCCCGACCGGGCCACAGCTCCCCGCGCCGCCATCGCCTCCTACGCCGGCCGCCGACCGCCTAGCTCCGGCGAGCTGCTTCACCGCCCTCCACCGTGGGTCACCACTCTGCCGCGCCGCCCCGAGTCGGCACCGACCCCGCCGCACCACGCCTTCGTCGCCTCCGGCCAGATCCGGTCAAGGGAGGACCGGATCCGGCGTTTCCGGCTACTCCGGCGGCTCCCCGCGCTCTCCGGCGAGAGATCCGGCCACCGCGGCCTCCATACCGGCGAACTCGGCCCCTCGCTGCTACTGTACCTCGGAGGAACCCTAGATCAAAGATCTATTCTACTCGGTTGACTTTTTCCCAGAGAACCCTAATTTTTTTGCATACTTGCACATGCTATAACTCTGCATCTGTAGCTCCGATTTGTGCGTGTAGCATATCAAAATGTTCGCCTCGACGAGTACATAATTTCATCTCATTGCATCATTTCATCATTTTAATTTGAGCTCATCTTGATGCCCGAAATGCTGTTGGAAGAGGGCTATGTGATAAATTTGTCAGATCTGTTTCATCAAATGGCATTTTGTCATTTTTGCCATGATTAATGTGTGCATGCTATGATCCTAAGCTCTACATGAGTTTTGTTATATGCCATGCCATCTTTACAGAGGTGCTTACCATGTATTTTTGTGATATTTGTGGTGACTATCACAAGCTTGCAAAGTAGCGTAATCGGTATTACTGATTTCAGGGACTTAGAATTTCACCAAGTCCTTGTCCTAATTTTGGCGTTATGTCATATGTTTATGTTGTTTCCTAGTGATCCGTGCCTCTTTTGAGGATAATCAGTAAGGATGATTTGTTAACATTGTGCTTCTCTATCCATGTGTGTCTTTGTTTGCATTTATGTAGCACCCTAGCTCGAGTCAATCGAGCACTACTTTTGCTATATCGTGAATCCTGGCAGATTGTTGACATGTTTAGCGATTTTGCCGAGGATGTCGCTATTGATCCGTGCATGCTATGCTGTTGTTCTTGCCATGTCTAGCTCCTATGCCATGTCTTCTTGATGGGTGTATGCTTAGTTTGTCATGCCATGCTTTGCAGTGAGTGCATCGAGCTTGTACACATGCCTACTCGTTAACTGATTTGCATGCTCCAGTTTTTTCACCAAGTCTGAGATCCGGTTATGTTTTTGCCATGTTCACATGCTTGCAATTGTATTTTCTGATCGCTTTTGGCTCAAAGTCACTAAGGGACTTTTGTTAAGTGCTTTGAGTAGCTTCATGCCATGCCCTGCTTTGCCATGTTAAGTTCCTGTAGCATGTAGTTTTCATGCTCTAAAGTGTGCTTCCTGATGTTAAATTCCAGACTTGTGTTAATTTCACCAAGTCTGAAACCTGTTATCATTTGCACTTTTGTCATGCTTGTTTGAACCTGTTAATGGAGGAATTAGCCGTAGCTCAGTGTTCATCTTTTGTGAAGCATCATGAGTGGATCCCGGCCATGTATTTTGTTGTCATGTTTGAGTGTTGTAACTCATTTATCTTGTTGCATTAAGTTGACTACTTGCTGATTATCGCAGACCGGTGCCATATTTGTTTTGCTTGCCATTTCCAAACCGTGCATCCGATTACGGTGATCTTTATATCGATTTCAACCGAAATCACCTCACATTTCCAGAGGCACTCTTGGATTTTAAAGTTGAGGCCAGGTTCAATCATTCCTTGTCAAATCTTGCATATGCATCACATACCGCATCCCGCGTAGCATACCATGTTTGCATCATGTTGTTTGAGCATTGCACGTGGTTGATTGTGTTCCTTTTGCTTATTTGTATTGTTTGGGTAGAGTCGGGAGACGAGTTAGTGAACAAGGAGCCCGTTGAGTTCGCTTACGAGAATCAAGTCAACTCTGACAACTTTGAAGGCAAGATGATCATACCCTCGAAATCACTTCTATCGTTGATTGCAAGATGCTCGCTCTTTTGATATGCCTATGCTACGATGCCTACCACTTTCTCATCATGCCTCCAAAATTTCCATGTCAAACCTCTAACCCACCATGTCCTAGCAAACCGTTGATTGGCTATATTACCGCTTTGCTCAGCCCCTCTTATAGCGTTACAAGTTGCAGGTGAAGATTGGAGATAGTTCCTTGTTGGAATATTGTTTATTGTTGGGATATCACCATATTATCTTGTTTATCTTAATGCACCTATATACTTGGTAAAGGGTGGAAGGCTCGGCCTTTTTCCTAGTGTTTTGTTCCACTCTTGCCGCCCTAGTTTCCGTCATATCAGTGTTATGTTCCCGGATTTTGCGTTCCTTACGTGGTTGGGTTATAATGGGAACCCCTTGACAGTTCTCCTTGAATAAAACTCCTCCAGCAATGCCTAACCTTGGTTTTACCATTTTTCACCTAGCCTCTTTTCCCCTTGGGTTTCCGGAGCCCGAGGGTCATCTTTATTTAAACCCCCCTGGGCCAGTGCTCCTCTGTGTGTTGGTCCGACCGAGTAGACTGCGGGGCCACCTCGGGGAAACTTGAGGGTTGGTTTTACTCATAGGATGTCTCATCTGAGTGTGCCCTGAGAACGAGATATGTGCAGCTCCTATCGGGATTTTTCGGCACATTCAGGCGGTGTTGCTGGACTTGTTTTACCATTGTCGAGGATGTCTTGTAACCGGGATGCCGAGCCTGATCGGAATGTCTCAGGAGAAGGAATACCCTTTATTGATCGTGAGAGCTTGTGATGGGCTAAGTTGGGACTCCCCTGCAGGGATTTGAACTTTCGAAAGTCGTGCCCGCGGTTATGGGCAGATGGGAATTTGTTAATGTTCGGTTGTAGATAACATGAAACTTAACTTATTAAAATGAATCAACCGCGTGTGTAACCGTGATGGTCTCTTCTCGGCGGAGTCCGGGAAGTGAACACGGTGTTGGAGTAATGCTTGACGTAGTTTGTTCTCGGATCACTTCTTGATCATAGATGTTCGACCGTGCTTTGCTTTCTTTTCTCGCTCTCTTTTGCGTATGTTAGCCACCATATATGCTAGTCGCTTGCTGCAGATCCACTTCAAACCTTGCCTTACCTATAAGCTTAAATAGTCTTGATCACGAGGGTGCGAGATTGCTGAGTCCCCGTGACTCACAGTTTACTTGCAAACCAGATGCAGGGACCGATGATACCATTCCAGACAATGCGCTTGAGCTCAAGTGGGAGTTCGATGAAGACTCTCGCCATTACTATGTGTCTTTCCCAGATGATCAGTAGTGGTGCCCAGTTGGGGCGATCGGGGACCGTGTCGCATGTGGGGGTTGATCCTTATTTTGGTACCGTAGTCAGACCATGAGTGTATTGGATGATTGTAATGTTATTCATGTATTTGTGTGACGTGGCGAGTGTAAGCCAACTATGTATCCTTTCCCCTTTTATATATTTACATGTGTTGTTGTGAAGATTACCTTACTTGTGACATTGCTTTCAATGCGGTTATGCCTCTAAGTCGTGCTTCGACACGTAGGAGATATAGCCGCATCGAGGGCGTTACAAAACTGGACGGGCCCGAATTGTTTCTTTTGAACGCCTTTTTCCGCTGACCGGATTTAGAGCGACTGAATCCGGCATTGACTGCCGTGTCTTCGGCGTTATCGCCGTTGTCGCGGCGCTTGTATATGTTGCGACGTGGCTTGATGTTGCTGTCTCTGGCCTCCGATGTGCCAGGGTTGCTTGCGGTGTTGTTGCGACTGTCTAACCAGCTATCCTCGCCCGCGCATAAGCGGGTCATGAGTGTTGTGAGGGCTGCCATGGACTTTGGCTACTCTTGGCCGAGATGTCGGGCGAGCCACTCATCACGGATGTTATGTTTAAAGGCCGCTAGGACTTCGGCATCCGGACAATCCACAATTTGGTTCTTTTTGGTTAGAAATCGAGTCCAAAATTTTATGGCTGACTCTCCGGGCTGTTGTGTTATGTGACTTAAATCATCAGCATCCGTTGGTCGCACATAAGTGCCCTGGAAGTTGTCTAGGAATGCGTTTGCCAGGTTCTCCCAACTTCCGATGGAGTTTGCTGGCAAGCTATTTAGCCAATGCCGAGCTGGTCCTTTGAGTTTTAACAGGAGGTACTTGATGGCGTGTAGATCATCCCTGCGGGCCATGTGAATGTGGAGGAAGAAATCCTCTATCCATACCGCGGGGTCAGTAGTACCATCGTATGATTCAATATTCACGGGTTTAAACCCTTCCGGGAATTCATGATCCATTACTTCATCAGTGAAGCATAGGGGGTGTGCGGCGCCTCTGTGCCGGGCTATGCCACGATGCAGTTCGTACGAGTCTTGTCTGCTGTGTTCGGCCTGGCCGGATTTGCTTTTGGTATATCCGGCATGACGGTCGTCGTCATGTGTTGGGGCGCGCCCTCATGATCCGAAGATTGATCTTTTGTGTCCTTCTTTGTTTTCCAATACGTCTCGCAGGTCCTGCGTGTTACCCCGGGCTTTGTTGTTCTTGTTTGACTGGTGACGGGGTGCGGGCTGGACTTCGGGCTTATATGCCACTTTGTCTCGGCCACGAGGTGGCCGGTCTGCCACGAGGTGGCTTAATGCTTCCTCTTCAAGTTGGGGTAGCAACCTGCGCTTTGGGAAACTTTTGATTGGGCGCTCGAGTTCGTGTTCCTCGGCTGCCAGGACCTCAGTCCATCTATCTACTAGCAGATCTTGCTCAGCTTGAAGCTGTTGTAGCTTTTTCTTCAGGCTTTTTGCTGTGGCAATAAGCCGACGCTTGAAGCGCTTCTTTTCGACGGGATCCTTAGACACGATAAATTCTTTGTCGCCGAGGCTCACCTCGTCTTCCGAGAGAGGCATGTAATTGTCATCCTCTGATTCTCCGTCTGCTACCTGTTCCTTGGGGCTGGCTTGCCCATCCTCCTGCTCAAAGCCTGGCTGGAGGGGATTGTCTTCGTCTTCGGCACTATTTGCGGCGTTATTGTCTCCTGTGCCGATATCGCTGTTTTTGCTATGGCGGGGTTTAGAGCGGCGCCGATGATGCCGGTTCTTGGATTGCTTCTCGGGTGGATTATCCTCCGTTGCCTTATTGCCATCGCTTTCTTTGGGGGTGTCCACCATGTATATATCATACGATGAGGTGGCAGTCCAGCGCCCTGTGGGCGGTGGTTCCTCTTCGTCTCCCGCATCGTCGTCCATACCGTCAATGTCTTCGGAGTCAAAGTCGAGCATGTCGGTTAGGTCGTCGATAGTGGCTACTAAGTGGGTGGTGGGTGGGGAACGAATTTCTTTGCCGTCCGCTTCCCACTCGAGCTGGACATATTTCGGCCAAGGGTCTCCTGACAAGGAGAGAGACCGTAATGAGTTTAGCATGTTTCCTAGGGGCGAGTGCTGAAAGATATCCGTGGAGGTGAACTCCATGATCGGTGCACAATCAGATTGGATGGGGAAGGACGTGAGTGGTTCGGAGTCCGTGGCCGGGGACGAATCCGAGTATCCAGCAACACATGTCTCATAGGAGGTGAAGTCAGTATTCGGCTCTATCGCCGCTGAGTGTGTGGCCTCCGTGGCGGGGTCCATCCACCCATCCTCGGATGGTGCGATCTATTCCGGATTGAGGGCCGGAGTAGCTACAGGTGTGATCTCCCGAACACCGTCCGATGGCAGAGCTAAATCATGCTCATCGTGACTATGCGGCGTACCTGACATAGGTTCGAATCCGTCGAAGATCAAGTCTCTGCGGATGTCGGCGGTATAGTTCAAGCTTCCAAACCTGACCTGATGGCCAAGCGAGTTGGCCCGCAGTACGAAGCTGCCGAATACGAAGATCTGTCAGGGGAGGAAAACCTCACCCTGGATCACATCGTTGCTGATGATCGAAGGAGCCATCAAACCTTATGATGACGACACAGTGGAACTCCCAAAGAAAGCACCAATGTCGGTGTCAAAACCGGCGGATCTCAGGTAGGGGTTCCCGAACTGTGCATCTATGGCGGATGGTAACAGGAGGCGGGGGACACAATGTTTACCCAGGTTCGGGCCCTCTCGATGGAGGTAATACCCTACTTCCTGCTTGATTGATCTTGATGATATGAGTATTACAAGAGTTGATGTACCACGAGATCGGAGAGGCCAAACCCTAGAAGCTAGCCTATGGTATGATTGTTGTTGTCCTATGGACTAAGCCCTCCGGTTTATATAGACACCAGAGGGAGCTAGGGTTACACAAAGTCGGTTACAAGGGAGGAGCTCTACATATCCGAATCGCCAAGCTTGCCTTCCACGCAAAGGAGAGTCCCATCCGGACACGGGACAAGTCTTCAATCGTGTATCTTCATAGTCCAACAGTCCGGCCAAAGTATATAGTCCGGCTATCCGAGGACCCCCTAATCCAGGACTCCCTCAACTGTTGCCTCAAGCAGATAGCTGAGTTGATCTTGCTTGATCTTGAGATTGACAACTGAAGCATCTGGCATTTTGGAAGTCTTTGCTGCCTTTGCGTTCTCTTGCTTCTCCTGAGCCTCTAAAGAAGTAGGATGTGATGCATCCAAGACGACCACACTGTTCTCAAAGTCTGGCCTCAGGGGAAGATGCTCTTTGTCCAGAAGATATGTCCCTTTCCACATCTTGGAGTTAATCAGCATCTGAATGTGAGAAGCATATCCACATGACGTTTTCTAATCAGCAGCAGTTCTCTTCATAGTTTCAACAATCAAGGTCATTACCTTGAACTTCTCTGGCACATAAAACATGTGAAGTAGGTTGATAGAGTGACCATAGATCATCCTATGATCTCCTCACTTGGGCAACAGAGTGTTCCTCAATATAGTGTTTATCGTGGTCAGACCTGACAGCAGATAGTAGATGGATCCAAACTTGTGAGTCTCCAAGTCATCATCGAGTACATGTGAGCCATGGAGTTGTGATTCTTTCTGGGTTTGGAATACACATCTATGTCGTCTTCAGCTTCTTCAAGGGCATTGATCAACTTGGCCCATTCTGCAATTGATGATTGGTACAGTGTGCCTTCAGTCATCCAGAGTATCTTGCCATCTGGATAGAAGTGGGCAGTTGAATAGAACTGCATGACCATTTCATCGTTACATTTTGTCAGCTTTTGACCAACAAAGGTGTCAACTTTGTTCATTCTAAAACTCTCATGAGCTCCTGGGAAGTAATCTTCATTGTCATAAATGAATTTCCAATCAACCCATCTCATGTCACTTCCAATGGGCTTCTTGTCCAATAAAATTGTCTCATAGAAATCTTGCTGCACCTTGGTGTGAAAACGGTAGTCCACAATAGTCCTTCTCCTCACAGCATATGGATCAGTTTGGATCCACAATCTGAGACCTGCATTCTTTCTAACCTTCATATTCTCAGCAACTGGATGATGGTCGTCATGATTTGGAATCTTGGGTTTTAGCTTTCTGAGTACTTGTTGCTACTCATCCTCTTGTACTTCAGGCACTAGGGCCTTGTTATTCTCTACAGCTGAAATATTTCTTGTTGATCTCTTGGGTGCTGTTGGTTTTAGAGCTTGAGCTTGAGCAGATTGCTTGGGAGCTGTCTTGGGCTTAGATGGAGCAGCCCTAGACTTGATTGCACCCCCCATAATCTTATGAGGTTTTGGCACCGGCTCTTCCTCCTCCTAATCATCTTCATCAGACCCTTTCATCATGGAAGGTTTTACAATTACCCTGACCATAGTCTTCTTGACTCTTTCCTTTCTTTTCTTTCCTCCAGCAGCCTCTTCCTCTATAGGTTTCATGGTTTTATAGAGTGGAGGCTCTGGATTTATACATGGGTTTCCTCTGGGCAGGAGCCTTCTTGTGCATACCAGGCTTGATGGCTGCAGCAGCTTGCTCCTTCTTAAGCACCTTCTTCTTTGAGGTGACCTCCTCATCAACAACAAAATCCTCATGTTCAGATTCTGAGGTTCTCTTCTTACTTTTCCTTGTAGTAGCCTTAGGTAGATTGCTTGGGGTGCTTCTGCTACCCTCATCATAGCCGTTGTTGGAGGGACTAGTGCCCTCACTGAGATTTACCTTCTCCTCTAACCTATTTTTACTATCACTGTTGTCTGACATCTCTAACACTGACCCTGTGAATAGATAGTTATAGGTAGAGTAGATGAGCATCACAAAGCACAACTATTTTGGCAAAAACTTGACACAAAAACTTAATTTTTGTTTTCTGCAAAAAACATTTCGGAGCTACCGATATGACAAACTCGGTGACACCAAAGCAACTTTAGAGTCTAAACATACAATTTCGGTTAGACCAAAACACAGTTCAGTGACTCCGAGATGCTAGGGTTTCACAGAGAAAGTGAACTCGGTCACAACGATTCATACACTTCGGCCAGACCGAGTAGTACATGTGCAATGGCCTAGGCTAAATCGGTGAGACCAAATTCTTCAATCGGTCAGTCCGAGAAGAGTTCAGCGGAAACCTAACCCTAAGTTTTTTCATCAGATCTATTCTAGAAGAAGTTTTAGGTGGATAGATTGATCTCAATCGTGGCCTGAAACATGGCATTGATCTTTGTGCAAGAATTGAAGTTAAGAAAAGCACAAAGAGATTGAGTTCATACCCTAACTCGGCGACGAACTCGCTACAGCGACAACGGCGGTGGAGATTCCCGTTGACGGCGGCGGAGACCAGCGGCAGGAGGGCGCTGGCGATGACGGAAACAATCCAGAGACCAGGAGGGGTGGCAGAACTAGGTACACGTGGTTGAGAGTTTGAAGGAACTTCCAAAATTCAACTCGCGGTATATATATACCCAGTCACTGTCGGTGTGACCGAGTGGAACAACTCGGTGGCACCGAGATGTAGAGTCGCAAGTGGTTACTGCAATTCGGTGAGACCGAACTGTTCTAATTGGTTGCACCAAGGTGAAAACCTAGATCAACTCAATGATTTCAGTGAGACGGAAAGGAATGAATCGGTTAGACCGAAAGCCGTTAAGAGGTTTTGCAAGTTTAAGCCCTTGACGAATCGGTGGCTCCGAGTGCTCCTCACCTGAAGGGTCCGAATTCAACTTGATCAAACTTTGTGATGTAACATGAATATATTTTGAGACGAGAAAAACATAGATAGCTACATGGAGTTTTAGGCATTCTTGTCCATCCATTTGGCAAAAAGAAAAGCCAAATAATCAAAACAACAAATGGATGTCCTTGAATGGGTGCTACCAACATGCTCACACAATAAGATAGCAAATGAAATATGTGGCAAATCATGCACAAACACTCTAGCATCTATCAAGCAATTGGCGATGACTAGGTCATCTATATATGAGTATGTTGACTGAGGAGTCAAATGAGCACATTTGATCGTAGGTCATACTCATCGTCTAAGCACAAGTGGGATTACTACTTTTACATAAAGCATTGTTGTGTCCACACCTTTAGGGTTGATTTAGCTCAGTTCTTAGAGCAAAACTCCCCTAGATGTGATATCCTCCCTAAGAGGGATGAACTAACCTTGGGTTTTGTCGATGATGACTTCATGTAGTTGTTGAAGATGTAGATGCTCAATGTTGATGTAGATCATTTGGAGCAATCCTTTGGAGTGAGTCACACTTTCAATACCTACACGTTTTAGTACCACAAGGAATATACACAAATATCCATTGACATAGAGTGAAATACACATACGATGTTGTCCATGAAAGCATTAGGTTACCTTGTCTCATGTCTTACCAACAAGAGGGTTTGTGACTCCTTGAACTAGTGCAAGGTGTGAAAGTTGATTGCACTTGTCCTAGCCAAAATGAATATGAGTGAAGTATGTTGGCGGAGTCACCCTCAAGAACTCTCTAGTTCTTCTTCTTTCGGACCCACATCAACTTGATGTGGATCCTTGGAGTTGTAGTCGAACTTGATGAAGTAGAACTTGATGTAGTCTTGGAAACCCACTTGACCAAGGCCTTTGGAGCTTCTTCAAATGAATCAATCTCCTGTTGAAACTTGTCTTGCCTTTTAGCTTGTCGTCTTGTGGTGGAAGATCATCTTGATCTTGTGTTCCCCTGAAAGAAGTGGGATCATACTTTTCTTATTGAGGAACAAACTTCGTCTTGGGGTGTTGATCTTCTTCCCAGTCAACTCCATTGGCATTGATCTTCGGTTGAAAACCAACACCTTGATTCTTTCGGTGCCTTCCTTCCTTGCGTACTATTTCCTCAAATTCCTTACTTTTGGCAAGGCTCTTGTAAACACCTTTCACTATAATTCCCTTCAATAAGCTATTTTCTTGCTCAAGTGTAACTTGGCTAAGAGAATCATTAGTGGATTCAATAGAACTACTAGAAGCAACAATATGGGATTTAACATGATTATTGTTACTACTAGAAGAAGAATCTTTCTTGCTCTTATTGCTAGATTTTACTTGTGGCATGTAAGCATACAAGAGTAAACACTTGGCAATGTAAGAGGAGCTTTTCTTATGAAGATCATCATTGATTTCTTTTAAGAACCCATGCTCTTGCTCTAGATTGAGCTTTTCAAAGCGTAGCTTCCCATGAGTCTTTAAAAGCTCTTGATGATCCTTTAAGGTAGTTTCATGAGCCAACTTCAGAGTGTTTATTCTTTAGTTAGACGCTCAATCTCCTTATTATCATTGTCATTCGTTTAATCTTCATTAGCATGATTAATAGCAATTTAATCATAGTTTTCATCACTAGAGTTGTCAACAAGTCAATCACCATCACCTAGCAAATCAACTTCATCACTATTGAAATCAACATACTTGGGGTGTGATACCTTAGGGCCTTTATCCATGAAGCATATTCAAATTCCTTCATTTGGTGAGTCGAATATGTCGTAGGAGTTGGATGACAAAAGTGCAAGACCGGAAACACCTTCATCATGAGTATATTCAGAGTCGGAGTGATAGCTTCTCTCGGAGTAGTTGTCGGAGTCGGGGCTGGATACCCATTCACCGATATGAGTTTTATGTCTTCGTCTTGTGTAGCTCTTTGATGACTTGTCCTTCCTTTCCAAATCCTTGCTTCTGCGAGAGGGTCTTCATCATTACGATCATCTCTACTCCTTCTCACTCTTGGTGGTGATTCCTCTGTTTTACTTGTCCTTTTAGGTAAGTCTTCTCTTCTTTTGTAGGGAGTCGTGCACTCACTAGAGTAGTATCCGAGTCTTCCACAATTGTAGCAATTGCGATCACGACTAGAAGATCTTTTGTCATTGTAGGACCTTGACTTGCAACTTCTCTCTTTGCTTCTACTCTTGTAGAACTTGTTGAATTTCTTCACCATTAGGTTCAATTCTTCATTGAAGACTTGTTTCTCACTTGATCTTTGTAAGGACCACTAGACTTGTTGTGAAGTTCTTCCTTATCCTTAAGTGACATGTCATGACCAACAATTATACTAATGAATTCCGTTGGCTTGAGATCTTTGTATTTGGGCATCATTTGGATTAAGGTGCACACGGTATCATATTTCCCATCCAAGGCTCTTAGGATCTTCTTGATGATGAATCTGTCGGTCATCTCTTCACTTCCTAAGCCGACAATCTCATTTGTGATGAGAGCAAGCCTAGAATACATTTCAGCAACTCCTTCACCATCCTTACTTTTGAACATGTCAAGTTGACTTTGAAGCACATCTAATTTGGATTCCTTGACGGACTCGGTACCTTCGTGCATACCAACCAAAGCATCCCAAATTTCCTTTGCATTCTCAAGGCGTCTGATTTTGTTGAATTCTTTGGGGCACAAACCTTTGAAGAGGATATCGCAGGCTTGAGCATTGTATTGCAGCATCTTCAATTCTTCCGCTGTCGCTTCACGATTCTGTTCTATTCCATTTTCGAAGAATTCACCTTGCAAACCAATAAACAGAATAGCCTAAATGGCGGGGTTATGTCCAAGAATATGCATTTTCATCTTATGCTTCCAACTAGCCAAATTTGTACCATCAAAGTAAGAACCTCTACAGCGGTAATTTCCCTCACTAGACGCCATACTCTCCTAGGTTGTGAAACCAAGGCTATGATCACCAAAGCTATGGAAATCAAGGCAAATGGAGACCAAAGCCATGATACCACTTGTAGGATTGAAAGTAGGTCTGGAGGGGGAGTGATTAGGTTACTTGACCAAATTAAAATCTAGCCTTTTCCCAATTTGAAGTCTTGGCAGATTTAAGCAACTTAGCACAAGTCAAGCAATCAACCTACACATGCAATTCTAAGAGTGTAGTAGCGGAAAGTAAAACATTGCATATGAAGGTGAAAGGAAGGGTTTGGAGAAGGAAAACCCAATGTAGACATGGAGATTTTTGGTGTCGTTCTGATATGTAGTGCTATCATACGTCCACGTTGATGGAGACTTCAAACCACGAAGGATAACGGTTGCGCGAGTCCATGGAGGGCTCCACCCATGAAGTGTCCACAAAGAAGCAACCTTGTCTATCCCACTATGGCCATCACCCACGAAGGACTTGCCTCACTTGGGTAGATATTCATGAAGTAGGTGATCTCCTTGCCCTTATAAACTCCTTGGTTCAACTCCACCAGCTTGTTGGAGGCTCCCAAGTGACACCTAACCAAATCTAGGAGACACCACTCTCCAAAAGGTAATAGATGGTGTGATGATGATGAACTCCTTGCTCCTGTACTTCAAATGATAGTCTCCCCAACACTCAACTCTCTCTCACAGATTTGGATATGGTGGAAATATGATTTGAGTGGAAAGCAACTTGGGGAAGGCCAGAGATCAAAATTCTTGTTGTTGGATTGGAATGTCTTGGTCTCAACACCTGAGTAGGTGGTTCTCTCTTAGAGAATGAGTAGTCGAAGTGTAGGCACATTCTGATGGCTCTCTCTTGAATAGAGAACGGGTGGAGGGGTGTATAGTCTCCACACAAGATTTAATCGTTACTCACATTTGACCAAACTCAGTCAGACCGAATAGGAGAACTCGGTGAGACAGATTTAGTTCAAAATGTGAACGTTCAGATTCTTGGTGGGACCGGCATGATCATCTCGGTGGAACCGATGCGCTAGGGTGACGGCAAAACCTCATCTCCGTGTGACCGATTGCATGAACTCAGTGAGACCGATTTCAGCAATGAGCAAACCAGAGAGTTGGTCAGGCAAACTCGATGGGACTCAATGTAATTTTGGATCACTAAAATAGAAATGAAGAGTCTTGAGCTTTTGCCTATATTTGTCCTTAGCATTTTGAGGGGTCCACATCTCTAGTCCATGCCATGCCAATCATTGAACTTTCTCAAATATTTAACTTGAATGGATATTAGTTCAATGAGCTATATGTTGTTATGTATTACCAAAACCACCTGAGGATTAGTTGCACTTTCACGAGCGCCTTGCTTAGCGGGCCTGAAACAGGGCCGAGGAGGAGTTGGCGGCCACCTCTGCCCGGGCTTGGGCCAGAGCCGCAGAGGTGAGGGGGCAAGCTGCCGTGGAGTCGGCTTGGCCGGAGATGCCGGAGGGCATGGAGCCGGCGGAGACGGTCGTCCAGCCGTCGGCGCAGGAGGCGCGCAACTCCAAGCCGGCCATCAACGACCCGGAGGTGGAGGAGATGGTTATAGACACCCCACCCCGGAACGACATGGCTGAGCGGGTGGAGGAGGGGCGCACAGGGGACGCTGCCCCGGGCGGAGTGCCGTAAGCGATGGCAAGAGCCCGGGAGTCGAGGCCGGCTGGAGAGGAGCCGGCGGGGAGCGGACACGCCTTGGCGATCAGCCTGCCGCACGCGACGCCGCAAAGCGGATCCGCCGCTAGGTCGCACGAGCCCCTAGGCGGAGCCGGCGTTGCCATGGTCGGACCCCGCATCCAAGAAGAGGCGGCAATGGATGCCATCCGCCAGCATCTCCCTGGGCGCGCGGAGCGGCCTCAAGCTTTTGCCCAGAGCAAGCTCTAGCAGATGCGGGAGCTGGAGCGCTTCGTGATCGTAAGTTTCCTTCTTGTTTGTCTTTCCAGCTGG
Organism: Triticum dicoccoides; assembly: GCF_002162155.2. Classification (NCBI taxonomy): domain Eukaryota; kingdom Viridiplantae; phylum Streptophyta; class Magnoliopsida; order Poales; family Poaceae; genus Triticum; species Triticum dicoccoides. Next base: position 317,179,546 of record NC_041390.1, read on the forward strand.
TCATTGGGGGCGTGCTAGCGCACCCACTTGGTGTAGCTCTTGAGATTCGGGCCAACTATGAAGTAGTTGGGTCAAATCTCAAATTGTCTTTATGGGTTTTGCTTGACTTATTTTTCCGCAGCACCTGGACAACCTTCGAGTCGGCATCCACAACTGGCTTCTTGAGAAGCACCTCGGCATGAAGGCATAGCTCGCTGCCAAGGAGAGGGAGCTCCGTTTTGCCGAAGGTATGTCTTGCATGCTCTTAGTGGGGGCGCGCTAGTTCACCCACTGGGTGTAGCCCCCAAGATTCGGGCCAACTATGAAGTAGTTGGGTCGAATCTTAAAGCGTTTTTCTTTCTTTCTTCCGGCATCTGATTTGAAGTTTTGCTACGCAGTTGCCGCGGTCGAGGTGCCTAACCTGCGAACCCAGCTGGTCGAAGCCAGCTAGCAGCGTGAGCAGCTCCAGGCAGAGGTGGAGCGGCTGAAGGCGGAGGCCGCCAAGGCGGCGGAGACCCACCACGCAGAGCTCATTAGGATGAGGGATGATCACGAGAAGCGGGTCGCCGCTAAGGACGACAAGCTGAAGCCGGCCGTCGACAATATTGCCGAGATCGAGAAGGCGCTCGAAGCAAGCAGCCGCGCCAGGGACTTAGAGCGGCATGGTATGTTGTGCAAGGTGCAGCATCTGGACGAGCTTCTCACAAGTAAGTGCTTCCTCATTTATTTCGCCAGGTTGCGAGCCGACCGAATATTCTTATGGCTGACTATTTCCCTCCTTTGCTTGAAAGAGTACTTCCCGAAGATGCAGGAGATGGCAGACGAGGCCGTGCTCGCCCACCGGTCGACCCAGGCAGACGCGGATGCTGGATTGGACCCAGACGCTACTCGGACCTTTTCGAAGATCACGCATGCTACCGAGGCACAATTGGTGGCTTGGACAAGCAGACGCCCAGCTGTCCGAGGTCGGGTTGAGCATGGTGGCAGCCCTCTAGCCGGGTGCCGTTCTGCCCAATAGCTTCACGTGGCTTGCCCAGTGGCTGGAGGCCGGACCGGCACAGCTCCACGCATGGTATGTCTCCGCAGGTCGTGTCGGCGCCGGCTTGGTATCCAGGCCTGAACATAGACCAGCTAGCGGCCCAGCGGGCTGGTGTGGAAGCCCAGCTGGAGGCGGAGGCGGGCCGGATTGCCGCGTGGGCCAGCTACCTCGCCTCTTTCCCATCTCATGACAAGTTCTAGGTGGAGCGGACCGAAGACGGCGGGGAGGTGCCGCCCGACAACTTTGGCCTGGCGCTCAACGATGCGGCGGGCAACTCCGAGGAATCGGGTCCCTACACAGATGACGAGGCTGGGTTGGACGACAGCGGCACCTCAGCAAACCCAGAGGCCACCATGGAGGAGTTGGTGGTCATGCAACCTGACACATGAGCCGTCTGAAGCTGTCCTACTTTTACTCTTATTGAATTTTGTAAGTGACAAGTCCACCCACCCACTAGGGGTGTAGGGTGAATGTAATGAACTCCAGTCATGGGTCTTGGTTGTAATGTAAATATTTTCACGAGTGTTTGCACTTTTGCTCTTTTTTCTTAAGCTTTTTCCTTATGTGTTCCATCTTTGGGCCTCCCCCTTGCGAGTCAGACAGCTGGGTTCCGGTCTATGACATGCAGTTCGGCCCTAGGAAATACTTCAGTACTTAGGCTTTTCGAATGTTGATCTCGAGTGAAACACCCACTGGGCCGGCCAGCGCGCAGCCGATCGTGCGGCAACTTAGTGCGGTGGGGCCGGATTGACCGATCCAGAAAATCCCACTTAGCGTTTTTTCGCATGTCGGTGCTTTGGCCCCTGATTCTTGCTAGCCAACAGTCGAAGCCGGACTGTGGCTTAGAGTGAATTTTAGGCCTTAGAAGTTCGGACACGCTGAAATGTACTAATGGCTATGGCGGGGCGTGGTCAATCGGCTAGACCACGAACCCCCGAGCCGGACGAGCCGACCCGGTGGTGGAGGTCAAAAAAGTTCGTAGGATGTGCAAGACATAATAATTGATAAGAAAGGGTAACCCCTGAGTGTCGTTCGGTTGTCCTATTGTCTTTCATTGAACATCAAAAGGTAGCGATACATACAAGCATATAGCTAACTGTAAAACGGGTGGAGGAGCTCTGCATTCCAAGGTTGACTTGTTTCTTCACCGATGGTGTCTCTCTTGCGTTTCTTCAGCTTGCGTGCGTCGATAAAGTAGTAAGGATTGCAGTCATACAAGGCTTTGTTGATGATGAAGGGGCCCTCCCATGGGGAGGCCAACTTGTGGTGGCTGTCTTGCTGCTAGACAAGCCAACGTATGAGGTCGCCCTCGCGGAGTGCAAGGGGCTTAATCTTCTTGTTGTGGTAGTGCATCAGGTTTTGCTAGTAAATGGTTGATTGGTTGAGGGCCAATAGGTGCACCTCCTCTAGCAAATCGACGCTGTCTTCGTGGGCTTCTCTGGCTTGTGCTTTTGTGTACATTGTGAATTACGGCGAGTCGAACTCGATGTCAGTTGAGATGATGGCTTCTGCTCCGTAGACGAGGAAGAACAGGGTGAACCTGGTCGGCCAATTTTGGCTCATCCGGAGACTCCAGAGGAAGGCTAGCAACTCATCGAGCCAGCTGTCGGGTGAGCGGACGAGGGGCTCGATGAGTCGTGGCTTGATGCCGAATAGGATTAGACCGTTGGCCCGCTTGACCTGGCCGTTGGATTGAGGATGAGCGACGAAGGCCAAGTCAAGCCGGATGCCGGAGATGGAGCAGTATTATGCTAGAGCGCATTTAGCAAAGTTGGTGCAGTTGTCTATGATGATGCTGTGCAGGCGGCTGTAGGGCACCACGATCGTCCGCGCTTCGATCCACTTGGTGAACTTGTCGACTGCCACCAGTAGGTGCGTCATGTCGTCTCAAGCGTTTTTCATGGGCCCCACCATATCGAGTCCCTAGACAGCAAAGGACCTGGTGATAGAGATGATTTGGAGGGCTGAAGCCGGCTAGTGACTTCGCTTGCTGAAGCGCTGGCAACCCTCACACTTGAGGACCACCGACTCGACGTATTTGAGGGTCATTGGTCAATAGAAGCCATGGTGGAAGGCCTTGGCCACTAGGGGCCTGGAGGCGGCGTGGTTCTCGCACTTTCCCTGGTGGATGTCGAGGAGGATCTCTATGCCCTTGTCTTGCTCGACGCAGCGCTGGAACATGCTTGTCGCACTGCGCTTGACGAGCTCGTTGTTGATGATGTTGTAGGCGGACGCCCGACACTGCACTTGCAGGGCTTCGGTCTTGTCCATGGGGAGAGCATCACTTTCTAGAAAGACTAGAATTGGTTGGGCCCATGACGAAGCCGCCACCATGGTGAAGACAGCCACTTAGACAGGAGCCTGGTTGGAAGCCCCCGAGCCGAAGCCGGCAGCCCTCGGATCGGGTTCAGCAGCCCCCTGGACCGGGTTGGAGATAGCAGCCCTTGGGCCAGGATCAGCAACCCCCAGGACTGGGTTGGAGAGGGCAACCCCCGGGCTGGGATCAGCAGCCCCCGGGCTCGGGTTAGGGAGGGTGGTGCGGGATCATCTGGGGTGAAGATGGAGTCGGAATCCGGAGATGGCTTGATGGAAGGCTTGCGCAAGTGCTCGAGGGAGATGCCGGATGGGATGGCTTGCCGAGAGGACCCAATCTTGGACAGCGTGTCGGTGGCTCTGTTCTCCGCACGTGGGACATGGAATAACTCACAGCCGTCGAAGTTGCTGGAAAGCTACTAGACTAGGAAGCGGTAGTTGGGCATGTTGGCATCCCGGGCGTCCCACTCGCTGGAACACTACTGCACCACCAGATTCGAGTTGCCACAGCAGAGGATGCGCTGGATGCAGAGTTCCTTGGCAAGCCGGAGGCCGTGCACAAGGGCCTCGTACTCGGCAACATTGTTGGAGGCGGAGAAGTGGATCTGGTGCATGTACCTAAGCCAGATCGCACTTTGGAGCCATCAAAGTGCATGTGCTAGTGCGTCGAATCAGGCGGCGGCGGCAGGTACTGGGTCTTCGTCCTGTCAACGAGGAAGTCGGCCAATGCTTGAGACTTGATCATGGTGCGGGGCTAGTAGAGGATGGTGTGGCTGGCCAGCTCGATGGCCCACTTGGCAACCCGGCCAAAGGCACCCCGGCAGCCCATGATCTCACCAATGGGGGCCGTGCAGACCACGGTGATAACATGTTCTTGAAAGTACTGCTTCAGCTTCTTGGCGGTAAGGTACACGCCGTAGCACATGTTCTAGTAATGCGGGTAATTCTGCTTGAAGGCTGAAAGCACCTCGCTGAGGTAGTAGAACGTGCGCTGGACGGACTGGATCTTGACTTCTTCTGGATGTTCGACCACCAACAACGTGTTGGCCGACCGCGAGGTGGCGGCAATGTATGGCAACAATGGCTCCTTGTGAGCCGGCGCAACCAGGTCAGGTATGGTGGAGAGAAAGCGCTTGAGATCTCAGAACGCTTCATCTGCCTAGTCGTTCACTCGAACGACGATCTCTTCTTCATTAGCTGATATAGGGGCAAGGTCCTCTCTCCCAGCCGGCTGAGCAATCGGCTGACTGAGGCCAAGCACCCTGTGAATTTTTGGACATCATGCAACCGGGTTGGCTTGCACATGAGATCGATAGCCTTGATCTTCTCCAGGTTTGCCTCAATGCCGCGCTCCGATACGAGGAAGCCGAGAAGATGCCCGATTGGCACATTGAACACCCACTTCTTTGGGTTGAGCTTCAACTAGTACTAGCGCAGATTGGCAATAGTTTCCTTTAGGCCAACAAGGAGTGTGAGGTGCTGCTTGGTCTTCACCATGATGTCATTGCCGTAGACATGAATGTTGCGACCGAGTTGTTTCATCAAGCATTTTTGCATGTAGCGTTGGAAGGTGGCGCCCATGTTATTCAAGCCAAATGACATGGTGATGTAGCTGTACGCCCCAAAGGGCGTGATGAAGGACGTCTTCAGGGCGTCATTCGGGTCCAGCTTGATATGATGATAGCCGGAGTAAGCATCCAGGAAGGACAAGATCTCACAATCGGCCGTGGAGTCAATCACATGATCTATCCACGGGAGGGCGAAAGGATCCTTGGGGCAGGCCTTGTACGTGTCCCAACTCGCGTAGTCTGTGAACATGTGCCAAGTAGTGTTCTTCTTCAGGACGAAGACTGGGTTGGCCAGCCACTTGGGGTGAAACACTTCCACGAAGAAGCCGGCTGCGAGCAGACGGGCGACTTTTTCACCAAAGGTTCTTCTCTTTTCTTCCAAAAAGCAATGTAGGGGTTGACGGACAGGCTTGGCATCGTTGCAGATGTGTAATTTGTGCTTGGCGTACTTCCTCGGAACTACCAGCATGTCCTTTGGGGACCATGTGAAGATATCCCGATTCTCATGGAGGAAGCGGAAGAGCTCGCCTTCCTATTTGTTGCTGAGGCGAATGCCCACAACAACATACTTGGTGCAGCTGGGGTCTTCCGGGTTGAGCGAGAGTAAGCATCCAGGAAGGATAAGAGCTCACAACCGACCGTGGACTTAATCACATGATCTATCTGCGCTCCGTGTAGTCTATGCACATGCGGCAGGTATTCTTCTTCTTCAGGATGAGGACCGGGTTGGCCAGCCACTCGGGTGAAATACTTCCATGAAGAAGCCGACTGCGAGCAGCCAGGCGACTTCTTCACCAATGGTTCTTCTCTTTCCTTTTGAAAAGCGACGTAGGGGTTGATGGACAGGCTTGGCATCGTTGCGGATGTGCAATTTGTGCTTGGCGTACTTCCTCGGAACTCCCGGCATGTCCTTTGGGGACCATGCAAAGATATCCCGACTCTCATGGAGGAAGTCTACTAGAGGCAAAGGTGTCCCATCTTTCGATGAGATGGTGGCTATCGTTTTGCAGGAAGTCGACTTTCACGATCCGACTACGAACGTGCGAGGACGTCGCACCTTAGCAATCGCTAAACCAACTCCGAGAGGTTATTGACCATGCTGGAGCATGATCTACCTGACCACAAAGGTTTGTTTCCTGCAGGCAAACGAAGAACAAGCAATAAACTAAGATTGCAATCTAGATATTGTGAATATAAGAGGGAAGCTTTATTGATCAAGGTGGGGTTCTGTGACGCCTTTGTCTGGTTGTTGGACACAAACAAAGTACGCGAAGTTGCATCTATGGCGAACTTTAATCTAAACAAAACTCAAAGTCTAAACGACGCCCTAAGGTCTGTATATATGGAGGAAGAGGGGGAATTTCGTGGCCCTTGGAGGAGGGGTCCGAAACCAACCCTAACTCTTTTTCCCCACACATACGGACTCTAAAAATAGCCTATACTTAAGTATTTCGAAAATACATGGGCCTGGCCCAATAATAAGGTGACGCAGCACCTAGAATAGCCTCGGGACGAAATTTATGAAGTGGCATCTTGTATATTTCGTCGAAGGCTTCATGCACTCCTTATGGTGGCTTCAAAGTCCTAAACTCATCACTTGTAACTCCGTTCTTGTTCCCCTTGCGCATGCCATCATCTCCATGCTTGGTCTTGCTCCAGTGTTCATCCCTCTTATCCATGCTAGGCCCTTCATTTGTTAGCAAAGCAAATGTATCCAATTTAGGCAGCATCATATTCTCATGAACATTAGAATCATTACAAAGAAACGAAAGTACCTGATAATTTAATTAGCATGCGCGAGCTCTAGTAATTGGTCCAGTATGTATAGTAGCAGGGGCTGTGGGTGTAACAATGGTATTAATGTCCTCATGATCCTCCCCTTCTTGAAATGAAGTCGTCCTCGACGGAAGCTCATCTTCCTCACCAAAATAAGACTTTAAATCTGCAATGTTAAAAGTGGGACTAACCCCGAAATCTGCAGGCAGCTTAAGTTTATCTGCATTATCATTTATTTTCTCTAACTCCTTAAAAGGACCATCAACACGTGGCATTAGCTTTGATTTGCGCAAATTAGGAAATCTATCGTTACGCAAATGTAACCAAACAAGATCTCCAGGTGCAAACACAACATGTTTTCTACCCTTATCTGCAGCAAGTTTATATTTAGCATTCATATGCGCAATGTTTTCCTTAGTTAACTCATGCATTTTTAAAATCAATTCAACAAGTTCTTTAGCATCAAAATTAACCTTCTCCGAAGATGGAAGAGGCAACAAATCAATAGGTGCACGAGGTAGGAAACCATACACGATTTCAAAAGGGCACATCATACTAGTAGAATGCAATGAACGATTATAAGCAAATTCAATATGAGGCAAGCATTCTTCCCAAATTTTATTATTATTCTTCAAAACACCCCTAAGCATAGTAGACAATATTCTATTGACTACTTCAGTTTGTCCATCAGTTTGGCGGTGACAAGTAGTACTAAAAAGCAGTTTAGTCCCCAACTTAGCCCATAAACATCTCCAAAAGTGGCTAAGACATTTCATATCACGATCTGAAACAATAGTATTTGGCACACCATGAAAGTGAATAATTTCACGAAAGCACAAATCATCAACATTAACAGCATCATCGCTTTTATGACATGGTATAAAGTGTGTCATTTTCAAAAATCTATCCACGACAACAAATATGCTATCCCTCCCCTTCTTTGTTCGAGGTAAACTTAAAACAAAGTCCATATATATATCCTCCCAAGGAACACTAGGTACAGGCAAAGGCATATATAAACCATGAGGATTTAGTCGTGACTTAGCTTTTTGACATGTAGTGCAGCGAGCAACAAAATGCTCAACATCCCGTCTCATCTTTGGCCAAAAGAAATGTGTAGCAAGTATATCCTCCGTCTTCTTCACACCAAAGTGTCCCATTAATCCTCCTCCATGCGACTCCTACAACAACAAAAGATGAACGGAGCTAGCTGGAATGCATAGCTTGTTAGCACGAACCACAAATCCATCGTTAATGACTAACTTTTTCGATGTTCTTCCTTCTTTACAATTCTGCATTAAATCTTTAAAATCAGCATCATGCACATATTGATCTTTGATGGTCTCCAAACAAAATATTTTGAAGTCAAGTTGTGAAAGCATAGTATAACGACGAGACAATGCATAAGCAATAACATTTTCTTTACCCTTCTTGTGTTTAATGACATAAGGGAAAGTCTCAATGAATTCAACCCATTTAGCATGTCTACGGATTAGTTTTGCTTGACTTTTAATGTGTTTCAAAGATTCATGATCAGAATGTATAACAAATTCCTTGGGCCATAAATAATGTTGCCCTGTTTCTAAGGTCCGAACAAGACCATATAATTCTTTATCATAAGTAGAATAGTTCAGACTAGGCCAACTCAATTTTTCAGAAAAGTATGCAACAGGTTTGCCATCTTGTAATAACACACCTCCTAATCAAATTCCACTAGCATCACATTCAAGCTCAAAATTCAAATTAAAATCGGGAAGTTGGAGTAAAGGAGCATGTGTCAACTTATCTTTCAATACCGTGAAGGCTTCTTCCTGTGTAGTACCCCAAACAAAAGGCACATCCTTCTTTGTAAGCTCGTTGAGAGGTGCAGAAATGGTGCTAAAATCCCTCAAAAAATGCCTATAGAAACCAGCGAGGCCAAGGAAACTCCTCAGTTGACTGACCATTTTGGGCTATGGCCAACTCTCAATAGCTTCAATCTTGGCTTTATCAAGTTCAATTCCCCGTGGAGTAACAAAATAGCAAAGAAAAGATACTCGGTCCGTGCAAAAGGTGCACTTTCCAAGGTTACCAAAAAAACATGCATCACGTAGAGCAATAAAAATAGCACGTAAATGTTCCAAATGTTCCTCCAAAGATTGACTATAAATCAGTATATCATCAAAATAGACTACCACAAATCATCCAATGAAAGCACGTAAAACTTCGTTCATTAATGTCATGAAAGTACTAGGTGCATTAGTTAACCCAAAAGGCATGACTAACCACTCATATAAACCGAACTTAGTTTTACATATTGTTTTCCATTCATCTCCCAATTTCATACGAATTTGATGGTATCCACTACGCAAATCAACTTTGGAGAATATTTAGAGCCACTCAATTCATCAAGCATACCGTCTAGCCTAGGAATAGGATGACGATAACGAATAGTAATATTATTAATGCCTCTACAATCAACACACATACGTGATGTACCATCCTTTTTGGCACTAGAATAATAGGAACAACACAAGGACTAAGGGATTTGTGAATATAACCTTTGTCGAGCAGCTCGTGGACTTGACGCATAATCTCCTTCTTCTCCTCTGGATTGGTACGGTATGATGCACGGTTGGGTGGAGAAGCATCGGGAGTTAAGTCAATCTGCTGCTCAATCCCTCGAATAGGTGGTAATCCCGGTGGCACGTCATGTGGAAAGACGTCAGTGAACTCCCGCAAAATGTTAGTAATAGCAGGAGCCAAAGAGCAAGGCACGTCCTCGAATGAAAATAATGCCTCTTTGCACACAAAAGCATAGCAAATAGATTTGCTGAAATCTAGATCGTCAATATCAGATTTGGTGGCAAGTAAACATGCACTTTTCAATTTAGTTTCAGAAGCAACACTAGATGGTTTATTATTAGGCGTCATTTGTTGCTCGAATTCTTTTGCCACGATCTGATTTTCACTCTTATTTTTCTCCTGTTTTGCTTTATTACCTCTATTAATATCATCTTTCAAAATGGAATCAGTAGTCATAGGAAGTAAAGTAATATTTTTATCCTTATGAGCAAGAGTATACTGATTGTGTTATACCATGGTGTATATAATTTTTATCAAATTGCCATGGTCTACCAAGTAATAAGGTACATGCTTGCATAGGTACCACATCACAATCAACATAATCAGCATATGTAGAGAAACTAAACTAGACACGAACAATACGTGTTACCTTAACCTTGCCGCTGTTGTTGAACCATTGGATATAGTAAGGATGTGGATGTGGTCTTGTGGTGAGAGATAGCTTCTCCACCATCTCCATGCTAGCAAAATTATTGCAGCTCGCTCCATCTATGGTGACGCGAACTTTCCTTCACAACTCCCTTTATATGGAACAAATTATGCCTCTGATTTTGCTCAGCTTGTGTAACCTGCACACTCAAAACACGTTGAGCAACTAAAAATTCATACCTATCAGTATCTTCAGCAGCCATGTATTGCGTCTCATGATCAGAATCATCTCCACCGTGTTCTTCACTTGTAATAAGAGCCAAAGTCTCCTCATCATAGTCACTAGCGGACTCATACCCACCATCCTCAGTAGCAATCATCACACGCTGACATTTGCATTTTCTCGCATAATTACCTCTTCCCTTACAACGACGACAAATAATATCACTTGTGTGCCCTGTTGATGCCATGGAAGAAAAAGAGCTCTGTACAGGCCCGACATGTGTGCTCTTGATAGATAGCGGTGGTTGTGCCTGATTTCTTGTATCACGGATGGAGGTGTCGATGCAGTAGAATATGCGGAAGTAGAGGATGCACGCGGTGTCCATGAGGAAGGTCGACCTGCAGAAAAGGTAGTTCGTGCCAATGCATGTCGATCCTGCATTTCACGTTCAACTTTATAAGCAAGATGGAATAAAAGAGTGATATTATTATACTCCTTATACTCTAGAATGGTCTGAATCTCTCTATTTAATCAACCCATAAAAGGTGCAAGCAAAGCTTCATTCTCCTCAACAATACCACATCTAACGATGCCAGTTTGTAATTCCTGATAATATTCTTCTACAAAAAAAATTCCTTGTCTTAAGCGCTGCAATTTTTGAAGTAATTCACGTTGATAATATGCTGGAACCCAACGAGTACGCATAGCAGTTTTCAAAGCCGCCCAAGTAACTGGAATAGGATATAATCTACAATGTTCAGACCACCAAACACATGCAAAACTAGTGAAAGCACAAACAGCAACAGGAACATGTTTGTCCTCAGGATATTGTAAACATTTAAAACGTTGTTCAGTTTCTAACTCCCAAGTAAGATATATATCAGGAACATATCTACCCTCAAATGGTGGAATATTCAACTTCAGTTTAGGAAAAAAGGTCATGATCTCGTACCTCAGGTGGTGGTGCAGCCCTACCGTTGCATTGATATACCTGAGGACGACCTAGTGGTGGTGGTGGTGGTGGTTGCATGTAGTTCTTATTTTGATCAACCTCATCCTCGTAATGGTCCTCCACCTCTGAAGTAGTAGCAGGAGCTACAGAAGCATCAACAGCGGCATCAGAATTTTGCCCAGGGTCAATGGGAACATGCAGTGCTCGTCCCATTTGATTTGGAAGGCAACGTTGTTGTTGTTGTTGTTGTTGTTGTTGTTGTTGTTGTTGTTGTTGTTGTTGTTGTTGTTGTTGTTATTGTTGTTGTTGTAGAGGTGCGATAGGTGCAGCTGGCAGTGGTGGTGGAATACGCGCTAGCAATTCATTAAACTTGTTATGGAGCTTTGTTTTGAACGTCTTCTCAATGCCATCTATCTTGTCCATGGCCTCTTCAAATCTTTTTGTCACATCTTCTACCTGTCCACTCATCATTTGCTAAAACTTATCATGTAACTCTTTGTTCGTCATGTTCTCCCAGTCAGTCTCATCGGCTTGTGATCCTGTCATGGTTAGCAATAATAGAAACACACAAGAATATGGTCCTACAGACTACTAGGAAGTGGTGGTGGTGGTGTGGTGGACAGTCACAAATCCGTCAAGCGAATCTCAAATTCTTACCAGTTTTTACCAAGCAGCAGGTGGTGATCGGCAACCGTTGAAGTCAAAACTCTCAAAGACTGGATAGAGCGATTGCCAGTTGGTGTCAAACGCATGATGTAGATGTATGTGGAGCTGGGAAGGCTTATGATATGGTAGCAAAAATTTCAGCAATAATAAATTCATAGATGCAAAGTTGAATAGACGTTCAACGACGGTACTGTGCTGGTCCTAGGCTAGACCGTACTAGAGACGTGAGCCTAGAACACGAACGAAATCACGGTGCGACATGTAAACAAGGGAGGAGCACTCTGAATTTTTTTTCCTTTTTTTCCTCTCTTTTTTTGCTCCGCAACAATTTTTTTCCGAAAAAGTCTACAAATGATCTAAACACTGCCTAGCCAGAATTTTCCAGACTTAGTTTTTTAGTTTGGAACTATTTTTCTACTGCGGGTAGCACGGAAGTTGGGGAGTTCGACTTGGTCACAACTCGTGGTATCGCGTGATCTGGAAGTCAAAAATAAAGGAACAAATACTGGACTCGGACTAGGACAGGTGGCGGAGATGACTTTGGTGGAACTCGGACTGGTTGTTCTATATGGTGATGGTATATGTGGACTCGGATTGGTGGTGGTATATGGCGATGGTATATGTGGACTCGGATTGGTGGTTGTATATGGCGATGGTATATCTGGACTCGGATTGGTGGTTGTATATGGCAGCGATGATGTATATGGTGGGGTGGTGGTATATAGCAATGATGATGACGATGGTGCGGCGGCCGCGTGACAACCTGTGAACAGAACTTGAAACTCTAAGGGACTAGACGCTAAGACCAACAACTCGACATGACGATGCAACCACAAATTCAACAAAGAAAAACTGTAAAAATACTATGCAAAGGCTCGGATTGGTTCGGATATGATGAACTAACCCTAATTTTTTTTGCATTTTTCGTGGACTATAGGTATGAAGAACAGACTCGACCTAAACTAGGAAAAACTGTAAAATCTCAGCAAGCAACCTGGATATCTGATACCACTTGATAGAGGCAAAGGTGTCCCATATTTCAATGAGATGGTGGTTATCGTTTTGGAGGGAGTCAACTTTGACGATCCGAATACGAACGTGCGAGGACGCCGCGTCTTAGCAATTGCTAAAACAACTCTGAGAGGTTATTGACCACGCCGAAGCACGATCAACCTGATCACGATGGTCTGTTTCTTGCAGGCAAACGAAGAGGAAGCAAGAAACTAAGATTGCAATCTGGATATTGCAAATATAAGACGAAAGCTTTTATTGATCAAGGTGGGGTTCTGTGATGCCTTTGTCTGGTCGTTGAACACAAACGAAGTACGCGAAGTTGCAGCTATGGCAAACTTTAATCTAAACAAAACCCAAAGTCTAAACAATGCCCTAAGGGTTGTGTATATGGAGGAAGAGGGGGGAATTTTGTGGCCCTTGGTGGAGGGGTCTGAAACCAACCCTAACTCTTGTTTCCCCACACACACGGACTCTAAAAATAGCCTATACTTAAGTATTTCGAAAATACATGGGCCCGGCCCAATAATAAGGTGACACAGCACCTAGAATACCCTCTAGATGAAATTTATGAAGTGCCATATTGTATATTTCGTCCAAGGCTTCATGCACTCCTTATGGTGGCTTCAAAGTCCTAAAATCATCACTTGTAACTCTGTTCTTGTTCCCCTTGCGCGTGCCATCATCTCCATGCTTGGTCTTGCTCAAGTGTTCATCCCTCTTATCCGTGCTAGGCCCTTCACTTTTAAGCAAAACAAATGTATCCAATTTAGGCAGCATCATATTCTCATGAACATTAGAATCATTACCAAGAAACGGAAGTACCTGATAATTTAATTGGCGTGCACGAGCTCTAGTAATTGGTCAAGTATGTATAGCAGCAGGGGTTGTGGGTGTAACAATGGTATTGATGTCCTTATCAAAGTCAACGAGCTCGGCTTCCTATTTGCTGCTGAGGCGGATGCCCACAACAACGTACTTGCTGCAGCTGGGGTCTTAGGGTTGAGCGAGATCTTCTTAGTGTCCTTGGACGGCTGGAATGAGGCCTCGCCAGCCGACTCCTTGGCCGAAGCCGGCACAGCTGGTTACTCGCCGGCTAGTGCGACAATCCAGTCGAGTTGGTGCTACTCCTCGGCTATGACCAGTGACTCGGCCGGCTTGGCGGCGGCTTGGACGCATTCCTGGGACTTTCTGTAGTCGTCGACAACAGAGATGAGGCCCTTTGGACCCAACATCTTCATCTTCAAGTAGGCGTAGTGGGGAACCACCATGAACTTCGTCAGCGCAGGCCGGCCCAACAAGGCGTGGTAAGCGCTGGACAAGTCCACCACCTTGAACTAGAGAGGCTCGCGTCGAAAATGATTGCTCGTGTTGAACAGGACGTCAAGCCAGATCCGGCCGATGGGGGAGGAGGAGAGACCCAGCACGATGCCATGGAACACCGTCCGGGTTGGCTCCAGATCCTTGGCCTCAAGGCCGTGCTTGGTCACGGAGTCGCGGTTGAGGATGTTGATGTTGGCGGCGCCGTCGATGAGGACTCACGAGAACTTGCAAGTGCGCTTGGGATAGACATGGTGGGGTCGCGTAGCCACCCGGGTTGGCCATGATGGCCGGGTGCTCTTCCTGGGTCCAGCTGATCGGGCGCTCCGACTGGTGAAGACAACGTAGCTTGCGCTCTGGTCGGGGGAGACTTCATCGCGCATGGCGCCATTTGACGGGGAGGGGGACTAGGCGGAGGTGGCTGCCCCTTGCCCAGAGCGGGAGACGGAGGCGGCTGGATGTCGCCCCGCATGATGCGCTTGGTGATGGCGCACTACCGGAGTGTGTGCGTAGACGGCTTTGCACCGTTGTGGTGCTTGCAAGGGGCATCGAGCTTCTCCTCGAAGCTCATGGCGGGTTGCCATGCTGTCTTGACGGTTCATGGGCACTTGCCGGATGGCTCGGCAGTGGGTGCCTGGTCGGCGGCTGCGATGAGGCGGTTGTCGTAGCGGGGAGCCCGCTGCTCGGTCTTGCGCTTGTTGTTCTACAACTTGTTCTGCTAGCGGCTATTCTCGCTAGCCAGCTTGGGGTGGTGCAGACATTGCCTTGCCGGCTTCATCGAACACCACTTGGATCTTCATGGCGGAGTCGGTGTTGGTGTACTTTTCCGCGATGACCATGAGTACGGCCATGGTGGTTGGCTCGGAGCGCAGGAGCTTGTGCTTGAGCAGGATGCCATCCCGGCAACCGCTCACAAAGTACTGGATGTCCTACACCTCATAGACCCCCTCATAGCTGTTTCGGAGCTCGGTCCAGCATGCAAGGTACTAACGGATGGTCTCGTCCGGGCCCTGGACGCACATGGCGAGCTAGCAGCGTGCAGGTGCTGGTGAAGTTGCGCACGAAGGCTTGCTCGAAGTCAACCCACGAGTTGATGCTGCCAGCAGGCAGCCTGCTCAACCACGTCTGGGCTGAGCCCTGCAACATGAGTAGGGAGTAGCGCACGGCTAGGTAACGGTTGCCGCCTACGATACCGATGGCGGTAGTGTAGTCGATGAGCCAGTCCTCCGACTTGACGGTGCAATTGTACATGGGGTGTCATGGAGAAGCGTGAATCCCTTATGGAAGGGCTCATCTCGGATACTGGGGCCGAACCTAGCCTGACCGACCGCGTTGTCCTCCTCCGACTCGAGGGAGAGGGCGAGCTACTCGATGCGGTGGCAGGCATCAGTGTCGTCGGTGGCGCGCGGTCCCAGCCAGCTTGCAGCTAGGCTGCGGGGAACCAGGTCGGCAAAAGCCGAACGGCCACACCGGCCAGATTTTGGGGGAGGGTCTTGCTGGCATCAGGCTTCAGGAGCCGACCCATTGCCTAAGTCGTCGCCAGCCGTCAAGGCACAGTCCCGCTGGGTTCGGGTCCGGCCGGAATGGGCTTTGCTACGGGGCGGAGAAGAAGTCGTGTTTGGCTACTCGGGGTCTTTTGTGCGGTGCGAGACGGATCCAGCGGGACAGTCGAGGCTGTCCTAGTGCGAGTTCACGATGCTGAAAAGCTCGGTCATGCATTGCAGGCGCTCCTGCAGCTCCGGACCCTGCAGCTGCTCCATGCCAACAGCGGCCACCTGTGTGGCGCGCATGTTCTCGATGGGGTGTCATAGATGGGCGGTATCGCGCCCACTGCACGTCTGATGGTGGCGACATAGGTCCACACCTCGGCAACCCAGCTAGGCTCAGTCA
The DNA here is from genome assembly GCF_002162155.2 of Triticum dicoccoides. NCBI lineage: Eukaryota > Viridiplantae > Streptophyta > Magnoliopsida > Poales > Poaceae > Triticum > Triticum dicoccoides. The sequence continues at coordinate 317,195,496 of NC_041390.1, forward strand.
CGGCTGACGTGAAACAATACGCGGCGTCTCGCTCCAACTTGACGGACTTCAATCGGCACTGCATAGCAGCAAGCGTCGCGGCCTCGTCCAGTAGGTGCTTGAGCTCCTCCTCAAGCTGGGCTCGGGCCTGGGCAGCTTTGGTGGCATTGATGTCAGTGGCGATGGGGAAGCTGAGGTTCTTCATCGTGGTGCGCAGTTGCTCGGCCGTGCTGGCGCACTCCACTGCGACCTTCATGGCCGTGGCCTTCCTCGCAGCACTGGACGAAGTGGAGCCAGACTCGGTGACGAGCACCTCTACCTGGATGCAACTCGGCATAAATGTCGTCTCCGAGGGGGACAGGCGAATTGGTGATGTCGAGAACCCCGCTGGGGTACAAATCACGGGCGAGCGTGGCGGAGACGTGCGATGCGCTGAGGGAGGCAGCAGACGGGTCAGTGAAGCCAGCCGGTACCGCGCGATGTGCAGGGGTCAGACCGTGCATGAAGTCGCCAGAGCTAGCGAAGGGCCCCGTCTAGAACATATCTGCAGCCGGCACCTCAAGCTGCACCATGGAGGGCAACAACTGTCATGGTGGGCTCACGGCAGATGTCATGGGATGGCTTTAGAGAGGGATATACAAGAGGCAACCGGTGGGCTCCGCAAGCGAGGTTGGTTCGAACAACCGTGAGACACAAGACGTACCCGGGTTGGGGGCTCTCCGGAGAGATAACACCCCTAATCTAGCATAGTGTGCTTTATATGAGGTGGATACAAGATTGCTCCTTAGGCTATTCCGGGGAAGAAGGAAGACAGGCCTATGCATAGGCTGCTCCCCTTACGTGTGTTTGTGTGTTCTACCAGTGATTGCGTAATCCCTTTGCATGGACACCTCCTGGGTGGTTTTATTGGCCAACCCCCCAGGGTTACAATGTTAAAGTTACATTGGCACGGGGCCGGGATGTCAGTGTCTAGGAGCGGCACTGTGGGCCGCCAGGGCTGCCGAGTCTGCCGGATGTGGGTCTTGTCGGGTTCGTCGAGTGCGGGCTGTACCAGGCCCACCGGGCACAGGTGCGGCTGGCTGTTGGGTATTGTAGGAATGTTGTGTTAGATGTCATGAGGCGGCTGTGCCGGCTTGCTACAAGGTTACGCCCCTGACACGCTGCCCGCCCCAGGTGGTGGCTTAGTCGGCACGACAGCCAAGCCAGCTGGGACCGGCGTAAAGGGCGGTGCACTATAGCCATGCTCATTTGTCGATGGAGGTTCGTCCTGTGGGGGCCGACTGTAATGCGTCTGCCGGCTTGGCCAGTTACCGCTGGGAAGCCGACCAGGGGCGGGTCGGATTGAGGGCGTTGCCAACCCCGATGTTTTTGAAAAGGGATCCGTGTTTCGTTGCCTATCCGGGGACCCCCCCCCATATTCCAAAACAAATAATGGTTGAGGAAAATGACATCACTTGTTTAATTGTTTGGGATGTAGCATTAAAATAGTGCTAAATAAGCATTTTTAAATGCTATTCCGAATTACAAAAATCCAAAATATTTCAAATGTCTCCTAGATTTTTTATGAAGGGCCTAAAATTGCAATGTAAATTATTGGCCAAGTTCCATATAAAAGTCATTTACTATTTAAAATAAATAGAAGCATAAATGAAAAATGGAAACAGTGAAAGGAACAGAAAAAACCACTTGTCCCCTGGGCCTTAGTACACAGGGGCAGGCCCGTGATAGCCGAGCCCACCCCCTTGGTCGCCTCCTACCTCCTCGTACAGGAGGGCGATCGAAGGGAGCTCCTAGTTGGCGCTTCTGGCGCCAGCTAAGGGAGCTGGCGCTCACAGCCGCCAAATCATGGGCTGGCCCATGTGGCGACCACACCCAGTCACTCGCTAAACTCGTCCCCGCCTGGTCCATCGCTCGATCGAGAGCCTCGAGGGTTGTTCGTATAGTCACGGTTGACCAGTTGACTGACTGGTCAACCGTTGACTTTAGAAAAAAGATCAAAACTTAAAACAAAAAATTCACAAAAAAAATCAAGATTCAAAAAAAGTTCACATATTTGGAAACCTTCATCCATTTTTTTAAATCATCAAACTTGGAAAAAAGTTCACAAAAATTGAAAAAAGTTTTTCAAATTGGGAAAAAGATCATCAATTTTGAAATCAGTTCAGCGAATTTTAAAAAAGTTCATCAATTTTGAAAAACAGTTCATCGGTTTTGAAAAAGAGTTCATCCATTTTTTTTTAAAAGTTCATCGGTTTTGAAAAAAGTTCATGAATTTTGAAAAATAGTTCATCGATTTTGAAAAAGAGTTCATCCTTTTTGAAAAAAAGTTCATGGATTGTGAAAACAGTTCATCGGTTTAGAAAAAGAAGTCATCAATTTTGAAAAAAGTGTCATTGATTTAGAAAAAGAGTTCATCGATCTTGAAAAAGAGTTCATCGATTGTAAAAGAAAGTTCACTGATTTTTAAAAAAGAGTTCAACAATTTTGAAAAATAGTTCTTTCAAATTAGCAAAAGAAATATAAAGCCGTTTCGAAAAGAAGAAAAAAAAGAAAAAGAACAAAAAACATAACAAAACCGTTTCGAATAAAAAGGAAAAAGGAATCGTTATAAGAAGAAAAGGTAAAGAAGCAGTAGTTTGGGAAACTAATCTAGTTAGTGCGGTGGTTAGTGCATGAGGCGAACGACCATGAGATCGCGGGATCGATTCCCATCCAAAGCACGCCTTTCCTGTCCTCGCAACAGGAAGGAAAGGAAGAAAAAGATGGGCCAGACCGAGTTAACACGACTGCAGGCACCGGTGTGCGGAAACAGCTATAACTGGTGCCTGCAACGCTAAATAGAAAATGCCGCAATTGAAGGCGCCCATGCCCATCCATCTCCGCCAAACCAGGTCGCCACCCCGCTTCGCTGGAGCGCAGAGAGGATAAGGACGAGCCCCTCGGTCTTGTCATCCCCCCAAGATCTTTTCCCACTTCCCCCTCACTCTACATCGCCACTCCCCACCTTCCCAAATGTCGCCGTCACCATGGCTGCCTCGTAGCCGCGCTCACCGTCGTCCCTGTGCCTCCTCGTCATGTCCGGGATCTCCGCCGCACTCGGCCACATCTCATGCACCGAGGCATTCGAGTCGGGGACCTGCATCTGCGCTGCCTTCGTCGTCTTCGTCTACGTCGGCCACCATGAGATCGTTGTCGATTCGCCGTCGTCCTGCACTCCCAGTTATCAACGGGCCTCCCTGCGCATTCTAGGTGAGCCACGCCTCCCCTCTGCCTCCCCCTCGAGCTCGAACTCGAGCTCTTGCGCGCGCCCCACAATAGCCGTAACTCCATGATTCCCACATCTTGCTGCTGCCATGGCAGGGCTCGCGGCCGTTGACGCCGAGCATGGCAGCGCATTCCTGGTCCTCCTAGGAGGCCTGTGAGCCCCTCAGCCAGCCTGCTAACACACCTTAGCCTCGCGCATGTGCAAGGATGAACGTCGGCTGCCACTCCACTCCCTACCGCCGCCCTTGTGGATCACCTCAGCCCGCGCCTATGCCGTAGAACGTTGCGGTTCGCTCCGTCCGTTTGAACGGGGCTGGCCGCGCCCATTTAAGCGGCCCACAGGCAAATTCCGACGCCGTCCAAGCCGCGCCGCCGATGTTCTAGTCACCGACGCCTCGACCACGGGGTGCCACCGCCGTTGGGTCACCAACAGGTGGGCCCCGCATGGGTTAACCATTAACCCCCACCGAACCCTAATTGGCGGGTGGGCCTCCACTATTTTTAATTAGGTTAGTTTGAAATTAAACATGTTAATTAATTTGACGCTGATAGAGAAGGCACACAACTTAACTAAACTAGATGATACCCCGCGCGTTGTCGCGGCATTCATAGTGCAAACAATTTGGACTGAATATTAATAAATATAATTCAAACATATTATCAATAATAGAAGTACATGTAGATATACATTAGCAAACTTTATAAAGTGTAATTGTACATAACATTAAAATGTCTTGCAATTAGAGGAAAAAGGTATACATGTAGAATGTTCTTCTTTAGAAAAATAATATAAGGCATTAAACTCTTACTTGTGTTATAAATACATGCACATATATATGATATGCAAGCTACTTACACTGACCCACTGAATAATAGATAAACCAATGTGTGGAGAAAATCTAGTCATTACCACTACTTAAAGAGTAATGGAGGCAAAGCCTTTCGATTTGGTTTTGGTTTAGTAGCTTCACCAGACACCACGTTATATCTTAGCCAAGCAACATGAATCTAAAATAGAAGACGAATAAATGATTGTCTATCATGACATCTATGTATAGCACAACGCCGATCACTGGGAAAAGCAAAAGAAAGAGTGAAAAACTGACACTTCTACCGAACTAAACCATATAAGAATATGGTTCGGCAACAAAGAATACAACAGAAAACACCAAAATTGGGAAAATGTCTACTTTCAGCTAAATGTCTACTTTCAAAGTATATCTCATGACCACACCACGTGAATGTAAATTGATCCAGCAATACTGTTTGACTCCATGGATACCAAGAACATGTAGCTTCTTTAACCTACATCTTCAAATCAAATATCTTAGACCTCCCGTAAAGTAAGTGTATGTATAAAATAGCCTATATCTAAGAGAAAATATACATGTAGTTGTATCCATGTTGACGATGAATCATACTTACTTTACTGTGAAACAACTAAGAAAACATGGATGCAAATAGTTAGCAAGCAAGAGAGATATCGAGGTATCGATTGTATAATTGGATCTTACTCAGGCATAGAGAAAATATGTGTACTTTCCACCAAATCAGACTGTTAACCAATGCATAGCAACAAAAAGTAGACTTAAACAATAGAGTTGAAGAAAAAAAATATAAGATTAATATGTAATACTACATGTGGAAATCTAATCAGTGTGTCGAATTCTTTGAGATGACTATCTGCATAACTGGTAAGGGAAATTCATGGTAATATATATATAAGTTGGTGAACATAATTCCATGTGAGGATAAATCTGGCAATCAGTTGACTTCCCTCTGTACAGTTTGTCGAAATGTTGCAGAACTTGCCATTAACAAACAGCCATGTGCAGGAATAAAAAAGGCCACCTCAAGTCTAATAGATCTGTAGGAATAAAATTAGTCACCTCAAGTCTAAATTAGTTCCGCGGGAATCTTATAAAGTGCATGTTTTTGACTCAATCTAGACAGGATTAAGATTTAGGTGCATGTGTTAGCTTAGTCCAAATAATGTTCTGATTTGGGTGCGCATTCACTTGAGCCAATAGAAATTCAGAGTGGATGCGAAGGGAATGCAACAATTTTTTCTGCATGGTTGTTCCATAGAAGTGGATGTATTCAATTATTTGTGAACTAACTCATGAGACATCACATAAATATTAGCAACTCATCTGTAAGTTATTGCGGCAGTGAGGCAGCAAGGCAATAGCGGAGGATTGCAATTAGGGGGAATCTGGACTAACCTCATGAGTGAACTGGAAGAGCTACCGGCGCACAAAGCATATTGATTGCAACTTACGAATAAAAAATCCAGCTCACATTGGAGACAAATACCCATAGATTAAATGTAGAAAACCAAAAGGGATGGCTCACCGATGCATTCAAATTTCAATCAAGGCACAAGAGAGAGGGGGAACAAAGGAAAAGAAGCAACACTAACGTTACAGAGCACCAGATTGTTTCGTGCCATTATGAAACCGCAGTCCAAGAGAGCCGAGAGAGCCACCGTATGCCGTATCGGACTGGCGATCGTGACGGAGGGCACAAACATAGATCTCTTCTTAGGCGGCGCACTATTGCAGTGGGAAATGGAAAAGACCGATCCTTAATTTAAGTAGAGAGAGAGGAGTACGAACAAACAACATAGCAGGGGTGGGGGGTCGGATGGCTGTTCTTCTTCTAAGCTTGACGTTTGGGCTTTTTTCCTGCTGCGAGTAGAGACCATTGGGCTTCAGTTGTAACTTAAGTCTGAAAATATAGGGACAAAATTAGTTAAATGGGAAAATAATTGGTGATGTGGCAGGAAGCTGAGGTGGATAGGTTGCATGTTGAGAGAATTGCTAGTAGTGGGGATCAACTTCTTATTTTGCAAAAAAATAATTTAAATTGCTTTTCCGAAATGAGTGAAAATTTTGTTTTGCAATTCTTTGAAATTAGTCAAATATGTTGTTTTAAATGAGTTCATGAAGAAATACGGAGAGTGAAGGGCAATCTGCTCCGACCAATGGCAACGCAGCCGGAGCTCGGCAACAAGGACTATCTTGTGGACCAGCATGGGGAGAAGGCTGAAACTAACGTGAGATGCAGCTACTACCGCATTGTCCAAGGCTAGAGCATGTATTTGCTCTGAAACCTCACTGCGATGGAACCGTTCTTACTAGTCTCATGGACGATGACTCCTAATTTATAGGTGATGTACCAATGGTACCTCACGCCCTCCTAGTATTTATAGGAGATCAGACTGAGATGCGCCTTTTCTAATATATTAAATTTGTTTTGTCAGGTTAGAACGTTAGTTTTTTGATGAAAAATAGTTTCATAGTATGATAAATTTTTAGTCTTTCCTAGCATATCCTTATAAAACACGAGAATCAAAGTTACATGCCGAGTATTTTGAAACATAATATCATTTTATTGAAAGTTTCTTAGGTCTTGGGCTGATCAAGTTAAATGTTTCTTGCACAGATAATGTGTCGGGGATATCTAGCGACATATGCCAGGGGGTGGCTTATCATGGATGGGGACAGGAGTACGTCGTCGGGCCCTGGAAGCGGAAGTGAGCGAGATCTCGAACGCCTACGAGTCTTACCCAGGTTCGGAGCGCTCCATGGAGATAACACCCCTAGTCCTGCTCTGCGGGGTCTCTACGTGATGACTAACATCAATAAGGTAGCTCTAGGCCTACCCCCAGGGGTACAATGGTAATTTGTCTGGGTGTAGGACCCGGATGACAGTGTCTCTAGGCGTCGGCTTCTCCGCCGGTTGTTGGGGCTCACCAATTGGTGGGTCCCGAAGGCTGTCAGGAACTTGGCCGACAGGTGGGCCCGCCTCCTGTGGGCCACGCTAACTGCCCTTTGCTGTAGCCTTGCCTTTGGTGACGACAGTCTCGTCGAGGGACGTATAGATACAGTGCTGCCGCCTGGTGGGCGCTTACTGTAGCCACTCCCCATCTCATCAGATTAATGGCGCGTAGACTCTGAGGGGAGGGAGGGTCGCCTGCTAGAGTTCGGCCCGTCCTCATGGCTGACTCCTTGGGGTGCACCTTCTTCTAGCTGCTCGCTGACAGGTAGGGCCCGCCGCCTGCGGGCCATACCGACCGCACATCGTGGGAGCTCTACCAGGGAAAAGCCTATGCACAGAATCTTACTAGGAGCGTTCTTTAAAACAAGGCGCTGCTGCTACATACCAGTAGCGCGTGCTGACGAAACGCGTTGCTGACATGGATGTAGGAGTAGCACGCCTATGATAAGCCGTGCTACTGCCATAATTGCCATGACCCCGCCGTGAAGCTAGTTATAGCAGCAGCGCCTCAATACAAAGAGCGATACTGCTACAGATCATAGAAGTAGTGCATTCACACTATAACTGCTACTGCTAAGTTTACTACAAAATTTAGTCCCACCTCGCTCCGTGAACAGGGTTTTTACCACCTTAAATATGTTACTTCTCAACTATTACAACCACTTGGTCTTTGTTGAACTCCGTGTGTAGAATTTGTGGCCGCAATATGAGTCTTCTCCGGTTTCTAATTGTACACAAAGAGATCATTGATGATCAATGTATTTTTTATGTATATTTTTACATGTTTACACATCGCAGTAGCGCGTTTTGGGTGTAAGGCACTACTGCTAGGTTCTTTAGCATTAGCGCGTTTCTCTATAGTGCGCTACTGCTAAGCCATTCTATCTTCCCCAACCGGCCGCCCCTCATTCTCCTCTCTCCACTCACACTCGCTCGATCTCCCCCCTCAACCCCCCTGCGCCGGTCCTCCCCCACCGACCGCCGTCGCCTACCCCTTCTCCCTTTGTACCGTCGTCACCTCCTTCTCCTCCTCCCTAGACTCGGTAATCCTTCGCCGACCGCCCTCCTCCCCGGCCGGCGCTTCCTCGCTCCACCTTCCTCCTCTGTCCTCAAGCCTCCTCCCTCCTCCAGTCACCCCTCCTTCTCCCTCGTCCCTCCTCTATCCACAACCCCTCCTCCCTGCTACATCTTGATTTAGTAGGGTAGTTCATATGCAACATTTTGATTTAGTTGATATGATTTACTTGATCTAGTAGGCTTGTTGATTTAGTTGATTTAGAACATTTTGATTTAGTTGATTTAGTAGGCTAGTTAATTTAGTTGATTAAGTAGGCTAGTTGATTAGGTTGATTGAGAACATTTTGATTTAGTTGATTTAGTAGGCTAGTTGATATGCAACATTTATTGAGAGAGACAGAGATAGAGAGATATGATAGTTGATAGTTTTTAGTTGATATGATTAACTGATTAGTAAAAATTTAGACATAGTTGATAGTTTTTAGTTGATATATGCCTCTGGTCATATATAACACTTTGATATAGGATAGTTTCTTGGGTTTAGAATAGTCAAAGCTAGTTTGCTATGTTTGTTTGCATGTTGAGCTTGATGATCATTGTCGGTGTCAAAAACGGCGGATCTCGGGTAGGGGGTCCTGAACTGTGCGTCTAGGCCGGGTGGTAATAGGAGGCAAGGGACACGAAGTTTTACCCAGGTTCGAGCCCTCTCGATGGAGGTAAAACCCTACATCCTGCTTGATTAATATTGATGATATGGGTAGTACAAGAGTAGATCTACCACGAGATCAGAGAGGCTAAACCCTAGAAGCTAGCCTATGGTATGATTGTTGTTATGTATGTTGTCCTACGGACTAAAACCCTCTGGTTTATATAGACAGCAGAGAGGGTTAGGGTTACACAAAGTCGGTTACAATGGTAGGAGATCTGTATATCCGTATCGCCAAGCTTGCCTTCCACGCCAAGGTAAGTCCCTTCCGGACACGGGACGAAGTCTTCAATCTTGTATCTTCATAGTCCAGGAGTCCGGCTGAAGGTATAGTCCGGCCATCCGGACACCCCCTAATCCAGGACTCCCTCAGTAGCCCCTAAACCAGGCTTCAATGATGACGAGTCCGGCGCGCAGATTGTCTTCGGCATTGCAAGGCGGGTTCCTCCTCCAAGTACTTCATAGAAGATTTTGAATACAAAGATAGTGTCCGGCTCTACAAAATAAGTTTCCACATATTGCCATAGAGAGAATAACATTTACACAAATCTAATCTGCTGACGTATTCCATTGTGTGACACACCACGGCCAAGCCTTTATCCGAGTCGTTTTATTATCCCACCTCAGTGCATCATTCGAGGCGGTTTCCTTGGCACGTCTTGTTAAAGCAGAGATCGTGTCCCCTTATTCTGGGATTCTCATCAATACGGGCGTGGGTAACCCAACCGCGCCATTGATTACAGCGCGTGGAGATAAGCGAGTTTCACCAGGCTGGTGGGGACACGTAGTTGCGTCCACCCATATAAGGGGATAAGGATCCACCTTTTCACCTACGCCTTCTTCCTCCCGTGCTTATCCATTCTCGCACACTCGAGCTCCAGCGCCCAAGTCTGCACTCCCCACCTCAACCTTCTCCAGCCATGTCCGGAGTGAGAGGCAAGTGGATGGTCTCCTCCGTCACGGAGGGACACATCAAAAAACTGAGGAAGGCCGGATACTTGTCTAACGACATAACGTACCGGCTTCCCGAAAAGGGGCAGCTCATCCCCACCCCTAGGCCCCATGAGAAGGTGGTGTTCCTCCCCCATTTCCTCCGCGGATTGGGCTTCCCACTTCACCCGTTTGTCCGGGGGATCATGTTCTACTATGGCCTGGATTTCCACGATTTGGCCCCGAACTTTGTCCTCAACATCTCAGTGTTTATCGTTGTGTGCGAGGCTTTCCTCCGCATCCGCCCCCACTTCGGCCTACGGCTCAAGACTTCCAATGTCAAGCCGAAGGTGGTGCACGGCAACCAGGCGGAGTGCGGAGGCGCCATGGTGGGCAAGATGCCCAACTTCTTATGGCTCGAGGGCTCCTTTGTGGAGACCCTGAATGGGTGGCAATCGGGGTGGTTTTACATCACCGAGCCGCGCGACCCCGAATGGGTCGCAGCCCCCGAGTTTTGATCCGGACCCCCTACGCGGCTCAGCTCCTGGAAGGAGACGGGCCTGTCATGGGGTAAAAAAGGAGAGCTGACCGGACTCCAAACATGCGTCCAAACCCTGGTGGACCAGAAGCTCAAACTTGTCAACGTAGTCCAGGTTATCTCATCCGCCTAATCCTCCCATGTCAACAACGGGCTTTCAACCTGTGGGAGTTCGACCCGGCGCGGCACCGAACTCTGAGCAGGCTCTTCGACACGACGTACGAAGATGCCTGGAAGGTGCTTTTCAAGGGCGCCGAGGCCCCCGCATCCGCTACCGAGGATCGCGGATTTAGTACGCAGCGTCACGCTCATGCAGTAAGCTGTTTTTTTTCCTTTTACAGGGTATCAGTTTTTCATAGTTTGACTCCATGCGGGATCTAAGCTCACTTACCTTTGACATGATTGACAGGAGACGTCCGGATAGATCAACTGTCCGACTCCTTTGCCCGAAGGCCCAGCGGACGCTCGTTTGGCGAAGCTGCTGGTTCCGGCACCCCATGTGGTGCTGGAGAAGAAGGCCAAGAAGAACGCCACGGGGACTCGAAAGAGTGCCCGGCGCCTGGAGGTGTCGGATCCCTCATCCGACGACTCCAAGATGCACTCCTCCCATGAAGACGAGGAGGAGGAAGAAGAGACCCCTCCCTCTCTAGCGGGGGAAGGGAAGAAAAGGAAGGCCGCCCCAACTGGGGAGGCCGAAGGGTCCAAGAAGGGGAAAACCCTTCCTCCGGACTACTCCACAGACGCCGACGACGGCGGAGAGGAGTGGCCGCTCAGGGCCAAGCCCCTGGCAAAATCATAAGTATCCGGATACCAGAGTAATTCATAGTATTCGTTTATTGCACAACTTTCCCTTATGTTGAATATGTTTATGCAGCCCACCCAAAGACCGGCTCGACGTGTCGTCGAGCGGCTCACTGGACTCATCGGATGTGAACTCGCTTCCGACGGCTTCCTCCCCCCGCCCTACGGACGACACCAAAGTGTTGTCCTAACAGGTTCCAAGCCGGGAGGAGGTGGTCCTGAAGGCGCCGCAAGGCGACCTCCCAGACTACAGGAGTAAAGGGGATGAAACCCCCCCAGGGCTCCAAGTCCGGCTCTAGGTCGGACACCGCACCGGAACCTTCAAAGGTTCCAGAGTCCAGCGGGGGACCTCCTTCCAAGAGGAGCAAGCCCACCGTGCTGGTGACCCCCGTCCAACCGGAGGCGCCGGACAATCTGTTGGAGGCGCTCCAAGGCGCCTCCATCGACGAGGAGCACCGCACCATTATGAGTGTGGTCGTCCAGAAGGTTCAGTCCGCCAAGAGCAGACTGACTGAAGCTTGTACTAGCCTTTTAATAGGCTTTGAGGTAAGTAAAGAATGTGTAAATAATATTACCGCATAGACAGTAGCCCCTGATGCTCTGTTTGGCGTTCGGGAAGAAAAGCCGTATAGAGGATCAAATAAAATTCACAGGAGTCTAACAAAAAGGAGTCAATATGCGTATGCAGGCTTCTCTGCTTGCGCCCGCCGCACTGACTGCGGAAGTGGACACGCTAAAGCAGAACCTCGAGCGGTCTGAGCAAGAGCTCGGGCGTGCCAAGAAGCAGCTCGAGGACAATGAAGGTAAGAAATACCTTGTTTAAATATATATATATATATATATATATATATATATATATATATATATATATATATATATATATATATATATATATATAAAGGTGCAATTGCAAAAAATGACAGGATTATCGTGGCTATTGTAGGGGCCACGTCTGAGGTGGCGAACCTTAAGCAAGCGCTGCTCGAGGCCGAGAAGAGGGCGGCCACGGAGCGCACCGAGCGGGAGAAGTATGAGGCCCAGGTTGGCAAGGTGCGGCAAGAGCTCCAGGTTCTCATGAAAAAACATGAGAGTTTGGAGCTTGACTCAAAGATGCGAGCATCCGAGCTCGCGGCAGCTATTGAAAATGCCAAGTCTGCCAAGGCGAATCCCAGAAGACCCTCCAGGAGTTGGATGAGGTGAAGAAGATAGCGGCGGGTAAGGCATTCTTTATGCAAAGCAAACACATAAACGTGAGTTATTTGTTACTTACCCGAATCCGGAGCTCTCCAGGAGCGTTCGTAGATCTTCCCCGGAGTGTGTCCGATGCCACCGCATTCTATCGAGCCGAGGAGGGCAGCTCGACAGAGAAGGTGTTCTGGTCTCAGTACGGTGAGGCCGGACACCCCGTGCCCTCAGCGACCAGCTGAAGCAACTGGTCGAGCTCCACAAGGCGGCCGAACAGGCCATGAAGGGCCACATAGTTTGGTTGTGGCCTGGAGAGGCTCTGCCTAGGAGCTATTTCGGGCTGGTGCGGCGGCTGGTGGGGGCCTGTCCGAGGCTCGAAGTCATCAAGCGCTCCGTCTGCATTGAAGGTGCCCATAGGGCCCTTTCCCGTGCTAAGGTGCACTGGGGCAAGCTGGATGTTGAGAAGCTTGTGAAGGACGGGCCACCGTCGGGGAAAGAGCATCGCAAGCCCGAGAATTACTATAAGGATGTTCTGAAGGGTGCCTGCCTTGTGGCGGACGAATGTTCCAAGGATGTATTTGTTGAGTAAAACTCGCTCGTTTTGTCCTATGCGCTGAAAACTTGTTCATATGCGCTAAGCAATGCTGTTGGAATTTAAAATATTACCTTCTGTGCGGCTGTTTATCAATTCTGAGAGATGGCGAGTCATCGGCTTCTGCCCCCGTGCCGCTAGTGCTGGGGTGTTTGGGGATAAACCTAAGCGCTCTTTTTCCCATGTTTGGGTCCTTCGAGGGAGGCGCTCAGCACAAGGAACAAGGAAATCAGACTATAATGCCTGAACACTCTCACTTAGCCATAGAATTCTATAATTTTAAATTTCGGTGAAGCCCCTGGTATTCGGAAGACCGAGTTCGGGGCACTATCCACGCCTTGGCCGGACAGAGCCGACTCCTCGCTCTAAGCGGCATAAGTCTTTAGGGACTCAAAAAACCTCTCGAACAGCGACCGGCTCTCGCTTCATCATGACAGTCAGTTTTAGCTTTCTCCACTGAGGTGCTCGACCCAGCTCAACTGGGGCACAATCGCAGTGGTTCTCCTAGTGCTACCTTAGCCGATATAGCGGAACGTAAGGCACCAAAACATAGGAGCCGGGCAAACCCAACTATTGACCCAAGACATGATTCGGAGTCGATGCATATAATGCTATAAGTTCGGGGTGCCGCACTTGTTAAAGTGTTCGGACTTCTCACACCATATTGAGGGGTACTGAAGCCCCTGGCGTATTTTGGCCGTACCAAAGTGTACGGGTGCAACATGTCGTTAAGGAACATATATTAAAAAAAGAGTAATGCAAAAATAGACAAAAGCTATGCATTGTTTATTAAAGAGGGCTGCGATCAAAGCAGAACGATACAAATAATGCGATAAGCAAAAGGTTGGACTATTTAACATGTCCGTTCCAAGGGAAAGCTGCGGAATAATATGCGAAACAGGTATACCGCTCGTGATAGAGACCACCTGGGAGTTCCGTAATGTGGCGTGGCTTGTCTGCTTCCCTGGTTCTTGCATCGTTTGTGCGGCAATTGAACTGCCGAACAGGCCTTCCGAAGGATGGAGTCCTGAAAGTAAGAGAAATTTAAAAAATCGGCAGCCCCTGGTACGGTTTAAGCCGTGTTTCGGGCGTGCCGTGATGGTGCCCCTCCCCCTGTACCCATGGTATCTCTAGAGCGTAGTTATGTACCCGAAGTGCTGGCGTCGCCTTTTTGCGAGGGCTGGGGTTGGGGCTGCATTGCTACGCCTGCTCGGTTCATGCCAGGCGGTCTTGTTGTAGTTTACTATGGGCATGCTTGACGGTGTCCGGTCGTTTAGTGGCCAGACTAGAGAACTGCCTGGAGAGGCTGCTTTGTACTTCTGCTGCAAGGGCCATCGTGTGCTCCTCCATTCGGAGGGAGCGTTCGGTGTTTCCATTGACCATAATTACTCCTCGAGGGCCTGGCATCTTGAGCTTAAGGTATGCGTACTGCGGTACCGCATTGAACTTGGCGAATGTGGTTCGCCCGAGCAGTGCATGATAGCCACTGCGGAATGGGACTATGTCGAAGATTAACTCCTCACTTCAGAAATTATCCGAAGATCCGAAGACCACTTCAAGTGTGACTCAGCCTGTACAGTTGGCCTCTACACCTGGTATTACGCCTTTAAAGGTCGTTTTGGTGGGCTTAATCCTCGAAGGATCTATGCCCATTTTCCGCACTGTATCCTGGTAAAGCAGGTTCAGGCTGCTGCCGCCGTCCATAAGGACTCTAGTGAGATGAAATCCGTCAATAATTGGGTCTAGAACCAATGCGGCGAATCCGCCATGACGGATGCTAGTGGGATGGTCCCTTCGATCAAAGGTGATCGGGCAGTAGGACCATGGGTTGAACTTTGGGGCGACTGGCTCTACCGCGTATACGTCCCTTAACGCGTGCTTCCGCTCCCTTTTGGGGACGTGGGTTGCATATATCATGTTCACCGTCCGCACTTGTGGGGGAAAACCCTTCTGTCCACTGTTGTTCGGTGGCTGGGGCTCCTCGTCGTCATCACTATGTATCCCCTTGTCTTTATTTTCGGTGTTTAACTTGCCTGCCTTCTTGAACACCCAACAATCCCTGTTGGTGTGATTGGCCGGCTTTGCGGGGGTGCCATGTATTTGGCACAAGCGGTCGAGTATTCGGTCCAAACTGGACGGGCCCCTAGGATTCCTTTTGAATGCCTTTTTCCGCTGACCGGATTTAGAGCCTCCGAATCTGGCATTAACTGCCGTATCCTCAGCATTGTCGCCGTTAATGCGGCGCTTCTGCTTGTTGCGACGCGACCTGCCACTACTGTCCCTGGTATCCGAATTACCAGGGTTCTTGGTCATATTGTTGCTACGAGCAAGCCAGTTGTCTTCTCCCACACAAAAGCGGGTCATGAGTGTCGTGAGTGCTGCCATAGACTTCGGCTTTTCCTGTCCAAGGTGCTGGGCAAGCCACTCGTCACGGATATTGTGCTTGAAGGCTGCAGCCTCGGCGTCCGGACAGTCGACTATTTGATTTTTCTTTGTTAGGAACCGTGTCCAGAATTGCCTGGCCGATTCATCTGGCTGCTGAATTACGTGACTTAGGTCATCGGCGTCTGGGGGTCGCACATAAGTGCCCTGGAAATTGTCGAGGAATACGGCTTCCAGGTCCTCCCAACAACTAATTGATCCTACTGGCAAGCTATTAAGCCAATGCCGAGCTGGTCCTTTGAGCTTGAGTGGGAGGTATTTGATGGCGTGGAGATCATCACCGCGGGCCATGTGGATATGAAGGAGATAATCCTCGATCCATACCGCAGGATCTGTTGTGCCATCATATGATTCGATATTTACGGGTTTGAAACCCTCGGGGATTTGATGATCCATTACTTCGTCTGTGAAGCATAGTGGGTGTGCGGAGCCTCTGTACTGGGCTATGTCATGATGTAGCTCCAATGAGCTTTGGCTATTGTGTTCGGCCCTACCGGATTTATGTTCGGCGTGATGGTTATTGTTTCGAGTCGTGGGGCTCCCACGCGATCCGTAGATCGATCTTGTTTGCCTTGCCTTGTCCTCCAACATATCTCGCAAGTTTGGCGCATTTTCCCGTGCCTTGGTAAGGGGTGCGGCTTGAGTGGAGGGCCGAGAGGCCTCTCTATCGCAGCCACAAGGTGGCCGGTCGGCCGTATCAAGTGCTTCCTCCTCTAATCGGGGTAGCAACCTGCGCTTTGGGTAGCTCTTGGAGGGGCGTTCGAGTTTATGGTTTTCGGCCGCAAGGACTTCAGTCCATCTGTCGACTAGCAAATCTTGATCAGCTCTAAGCTGTTGCTGTTTTTTCTTGAGGCTTCTTGCCATGGCCATAAGCCTGCGTTGAAAATGCTCCTGCTCGACGGGTTCATCGTCGTCGAGGCTTGCCTCATCTTCGGAGGGAGGCATATGATTATTGTCCTCGACCTCTCTGTCTGCCGCTCTCTCAAGAGGGCTGGTTTCTCCATCCTCCTGTGCTGAATCTTGCTGGAGGGGGTTTTCTTCGGCACTCTCAGGAGTATTATTATCTCCTGTGCTTGAATCACCGTATTTGTTTTGGCGGGATTTTGAGCGGCACCGCTGACGCCGGCGCTTAGGCTGTTTCTTGGAGGGGTCATCCTCCGCTGTTCCATCGCCATCTCCTTCTTTTGGGGTGTCCACCATGTATATGTCATATGATGAGGTGGCTTTCTAGGGCCTAATAGGCGCTGGTTCTTCATCGTCTCCTTCATCGGCGTCCATACCGTTGATGTCTTCAGAGTCGAAGTCGAGCATGTCGGTTAAATCATCGATAGTGGCTACAAAGTGTGGTGGGTGGGTTTTGAATTTCTTCATCATCCGTACCCCAACCTTGCTGACCGTAGTCTGGCCAGGGCTCTCCTAATAAAGAGAGAGACTTTAGTGTCTTTAGAATATCGCCGAAAGGCGAGTGCTGAAAGATGTCCGCAGCAGTAAACTCCATGATCGGCGCCCACTCGGATTCGATCGGCAGGGGCGTAGAGGGTTCGGAGTCCGGAGAGGAGTCCGGCTCCTTGGAGTCACGAGTCTCGCAGAGTGCGGGGCTGGTGTTCGGCTCGATCGCCGTTGGGATTGCAGCCCCTGAGGAGGCGTCCAACCACCCATCCTCGATCGGCGCAGTTGGCTCTGAATTAAGGGTCGAAGCCGATGCGGGTGCGGCCTCCAGGACACTGTTCGGCGGCAGAGCTAGATCATGCTCATCGTGATAGTGCGGCGCGCTCGGCAGTGGCTCGAATCCGTCGATGATCAAGTCCCCGTGGATGTCAGCCGTGTAGTTCAAGCTTCCAAATCTGACCTGACGGCCAGGGGCATAGCTTTCGATCTGCTCCAGATGGCCAAGTGAATTGGCCCGCAGTGCGAAGCCGCCGAAGACGAAGATCTGTCCAGGGAGGAAGGTCTCACCCTGGACTGCATCGCCATTGATGATCGTAGGAGCCATCGAGCCTGACGGCGACAACACAGAGGAACTCTCAATGAAAGCACCAATGTCGGTGTCAAAACCGGCGGATCTCGGGTAGGGGGTCCCGAACTATGCGTCTAGGCCAGATGGTAACAAGAGGCAAGGGACATGAAGTTTTACCCAGGTTCGGGCCCTCTCGATGGAGGTAAAACCCTACATCCTGCTTGATTAATATTGATGATATGGGTAGTACAAGAGTAGATCTACCACGAGATCAGAGAGGCTAAACCCTAGAAGCTAGCCTATGGTATGATTGTTGTTCTGTATGTTGTCCTACGGACTAAAACCCTCCGGTTTATATAGACATTGGAGAGGGTTAGGGTTACACAAAGTCGGTTACAATGGTAGGAGATCTGTATATCTGTATCACCAAGCTTGCCTTCCACGCCAAGGAAAGTCCCTTCCGGACACGGGACGAAGTCTTCAATCTTGTATCTTCGTAGTCCAGGAGTCCCGCTGAAGGTATAGTCGGGCCATCCGGACACCCCCTAATCCAGGACTCCCTCAATCATCCCATGCAAAGTTATTGTTTTCTTTGCTCATATTTCTTTAGGAAAATGGAGCGACCACCACCACCATGTCGACTGTGCAAGTCAAGGTGCGCCAGCAGCCTTGCAACTGGCAAGCTGTTCGGCATTTACTTCCAGCCGAGTTTTCGTCATGCGGCGGTAAGAAATTATATGAAATGTAACAACTATTTAGTTTTTAGTTTTGGCATTAATGCATTGTGTCATTTTGCTTTTTGTACATAGACCTGGAGCACGAGGATCACCTCCGTTCTGAATATCCGGAGTTCTTTCAGTCCTAGATCTCGAGACGAGATCCTTTTGTAGTGGTGGAGTGCTGTAACACCCCAGATGTAAAACTTCCATATTTGGAGATGCACCCAGGCTTGTCATGGTCAACACCAAGTGTTTTTCCTCTTTGTGGGTTTCATTTTGGGTTTGCCTTGTTTCCCTTTTGGCATTGTCTTGTCATTACTTGTCATCTTGCATTTGTTCTTTCATGTTGTTATCATGTGGTGCATCATGTTCCTTGCCATGTTGTTGTGCATTGTCTTAGTCATGCATGTTGCCTTCTGGCATGCCCATGTGTGTCTCTTGCATCATCTCTTCCCCTTCCTTCCTTTCCCCCATTTTTTTGCAAGTGACATTTTTTCCTGCCTCCATAAATGTTCAATTTTCCCCAATAAATCTGGCATAATGTCCTAAATCCCTCTGCCAAGTTTTACCTGTTTTGGAATTGTTTTGGTTAGGTTCTAAAAAGGCTCAAGTTTGAATTCAATTCAAACTTGAATTATTTTACTTCCTGTAAAAATCTTCAAACCAATTTTATTCAATAGTGCATAATTTCAGGATCCCGAGGATATTGTTATATCTCTCAAACACCTTCCCAAAGTCCCTGTGCTTTTCCTTTTGGTTTTTCCGTCTGAGGAAAATGGGAAAATATTAGCAGCAGAGCAGCCCAGCAGCAGCAACCTACCTGGGCCTCGGCCTCCCAGGCCGGCCCAGCTAGCCCCCCCCACGCACCAGCAGGGACAACGCGCTAGCCAGCCTACTCTCTCTCCCCTCCTTGCTTTTCTCAGCTACGCCTGAGCCTACCCCCGCTAGCGCTTCGCCAGGTGGCGCAGCCGGCCCCGCTCGTTAGCGCCTACCCTGTTCCTCGCACCCACCTTTTCCCTCTCCTCTCCCGTCGCCATGGGGACCGCGAGCACGAGAGCGCACGAGCTTGCGCTGCTCACCGTAGCCCCTTTTAAGCCCCACTCCTTGTCCCGTGCCTCTCCTAGGTTTTCCCTCGTCCGCCACCGCAGTCGCCTGGTGGGTATGGCCACCAGATCCGTTGTTTTGACCGAGTCCCGAGCGCATCTGGGAGCATGAGCTCGTCGCCGGCGTGAACCGCGTCAACATTCGCCTCTCCAATCTTGTCCCTCTTCTTCCCCGTCGCCGGGGATGTCCCCGTCATCGACTACGTGCAGCTGGAGCCCCTGCAGCGACCTCTTCTTCCTCGTCTTCAACTCCGGCCGCTGAACCTGCTCGATTGTCGCCGTCGATGTCTCCGTCCACCTCCTGGCCAGCCAAGTGCACCCACGTGCTCGTCGTGAGCTTGCGCTCCTCCCCATCCTCCCCCCTATTTTATACAGTCTGTCGCCGTTTGCTGCTCGCGCCCGATCGTGCCGTAGTCGGACCTCGCGCAAACTAGTGCTCCGAGCAGCCTTTGCGGTTTTTGCCATGTCTAGGAGATTCCAAGCGCCGCACGCGTCCGAGCCGAGAACTTTGCCGCCTGTTTAGCCCCACGCCTCGCCATGTTCGTCCTCGCCATTGCCGCCTCGGTAGATCACCGCCGGCCGCTTCCCTCTACGCCCGGTGCACCTAGCAGCACCCGGAGGTGCGGGATCTTCCCGCGATCATTTTGCGCCCCTCCACCGCACCAAAGGGTCACCGGAGCAACTCCGGCGAGGCCCCACCGTCCTCTGTCCACCGCCGGCGCCCGCCTCTGTTTTCCCCTATTTCGCCGCGTCTGTGTCACCGCTATGTGGGCCCTCGCGGGACCCACCCGTCAGCCTCCCAGGGGACCAGGTCCCACCTGTCATCCCCTCTCCTTTTTTTATTTTTTTGTTTTATTTCCAGTGCTTTCCGTTTCTAGCAAGGGCCCAGATACCAATTAGGGAAAGTCCATTTCGGGATACTTCCCTTTAGGGAAGATGCCATTTCTGTTTCATGCCATATTAGGTAGGTTGCATCTTAGAGCATTTGTGGGGATTTTTCTACAGTAACCCCCACATATTATATATGTTTTTGGGGTAGAAAAATCCCACCAATCCAGTGGTGGAATTAGTTTCTGCATTTGATTAAGTTCATGAACATGGCATTTTACATCATGATGCTGTTTTGTCATTTTTGTGTGATTTATTTCAACCATGCTATGTAGGTGTTTGGCACATGGTTAGCTTCATTTTTATGCCTACTACTCCCTCCGTTCCAAAATATTTGTCTTTTTAGTGATTTCAACTGGCTACCACATACAGATGTATATAGACATCTTTTAGAGTGTAGATTCACTCATTTTGCACCGTATGTAGTCACTTGTTAAAATCTCTAGAAAGACAAATATTTAGGAATGGAGGGAGTACATGATAGTATGTATTCCATGTCATTTAGTGCACTATGATGAGTGAAACAAGCATGCCAAGTTGCTATCATAATCTGTTTATGCCATGCTCTTTTTTCCACCAAGTCTGAAACTGTTAATAAAACTTGCAATGTTTACATGGGTGCCATCATATCATCTGTGCCTTTTTGGCTCATGTTCACTAAGGAACTTTTGTCTATGCTTTTAGTAGAGTCATTGCATGCCTTTGTTTGCTATGATATGTTAATGTAGCATGTTTTTTGCTTGCTCTAAACATTGCTTCCTGATGTTGTTTTTGACATGTTAGTATTTTCACTAAGTCTGTGAAGCTGATATCTTTTGTACTTTTGCCATGCTTGTTTGAAACTATTCTTGTGTGATTTAGCCATAGCTCAGTGTTCATGTTTTGTCAAGCATCTCTTGTACATCACTGCCATATGCTTTGTTTCTATGTTGGAGTGTACTAGCTTAGTTTCTTGTTGCATTCTCGATGGCATCGTGCTGTTAATTGCAGAATTGTGTCATTATTGTTTTGTTGCCATTTGCAAACTGTCCATCCGTTTCCGGTGATCTTTATATCGATTTCGACCGAAATCATCTCATCTTTCCAGCGGCACACTTGGTTTGCCAAGTTGATGCCTTGATCATTCTTTCCCTTCTGGAGCACGCATATGCATTGCATATCATATCTTGCATATCATGCCATGTATTGCATCATATTGCTTGTGCATTGCACCATGATTGATTGTTGGTCCTTTGCTTGTGTTCTTGCTTTGGGTAGAGCTGGGAGACGAGTACGTGACCGAGGAACCTGTTGAGTACGCTATCGAGGATCAAGCTTTCGACAACTCTGAGAACTTTGCAGGCAAGATGACCATACCCTTGAAATCACTTCTATCTTTGCTTTGCTAGTTGTTCGTTCTATCTCTATGTCGCACTACCTACCACTTGTTGTATCATGCCTCCCATATTTCCATGTCAAGCCTCTAACCCACCTTTCCTAGCAAACCGTTGTTTGGCTATGTTACCGCTTTTGCTCAGCGCCTCTTATAGCGTTGCTAGTTGCAGGTGAAGATGAAGTTTGAAGGAACTTCCAAAATTCAACTCGCGGTATATATATACCCAGTCACTGTTGGTTTGACCGAGTGGAACGACTCGGTGGCACCAAGATGTAGAGTCGCAAGTCATTACTGCAACTCGGTGAGACCGAACAGTTCTAATTCGTTGCACCGAGGTGAAAACCTAGATCAACTCAATGATTTCAGTGAGACCGAAAGGAATGAATCGGTCAAACTGAAAGCCATTAAGAGGTTTTGCAAGTTTAAGCCCTTAACGGATCAGTGGCTCCGAGTGCTCCTCACCTGGAGGGTCCGAATTCAACTTGATCAAACTTTTGATGTAGCATGAATAGAGTTTGAGACGAGAAAAACATAGATAGCTATAGGGAGTTCTTAGGCATTCTTGTCCATCCATTTGGGAAAAATAAAAGCCAAACAATCAAAACAACAAATGGATGTCCTTGAATGGGTGCAACCAACATGCTCACACAATAAGATAGCAAATGAAATATGTGGCAAATCATGCACAAACACTCTAGCATCTATCAAGCAATTGGCGATGACTAGGCCATCTATGTATGAGTATGTTGACTGAGGAGTCAAATGCGAACATTTGATCGTAGGCCATACTCATCGTTTAAGCACCTATGGGATTACCACTTTTACATAAGGCATTGTTGTGTCCACACCTTTAGAGTTGCTTTAGCTTAGTTCTTAGAGAAAAACTCCCCTAGAGGAATGAACTAACCTTGGGTTTTGTCGATGATGACTTCATGTAGTTGTTGAAGATGTAGATGCTCAATGTTGATGTAGATCATTTGGAGCAATCCTTTGGAGTGAGTCACACTCTCAATACCTGCATGTTTTAGTCCCATAAGGAACATACACGAATATCCATAAACATAGAGTGAAATACACATACGATGTTTTCCATGAAAGCATTAGGTTACCTTGTCTCATGTCTTACCAACAAGAGGGTTTGTGACTCCTTGAACTAGTCAAGGTGTGAAAGTTGATTGCACTTGTCCTAGCCAAAATGAATATGAGTGAAATATGTTGGCGGAGTCACCCTCAAGAACTCTCTAGTTCTTCTTCTTTCGGACCCATATCAACTTGATGTGGATCCTTGGAGTTGTAGTCGAACTTGATGAAGTAGAACTTGATGTAGTCTTGGGAACCCACTTGACCAAGGCCTTTGGAGCTTCTTCAAATGAATCAATCTCTTGTTGAAACTTGTCTTGCCTTTTAGCTAGTCGTCTTGTGGTGGAAGATCATCTTGATCTTGTGTTCTCTTGAAAGAAGTGGGATCATACTTTTCTTATTGAGGAACAAATTTCATCTTCGAGTGTTGATCTTCTTCCCAGTCAACTCCATTGGCATTTATCTTGGGTTGAAAACCAACACCTTGATTCTTCCGGTGCCTTCCTTCCTTGTGTACTATTTCCTCAAATTCCTTACTTTCGGCAAGGCTCATGTAAACACGTTTCTCTATAATTCCCTTCAATAAGCTATTTTCTTGCCCAAGTGTAACTTGGCTAAGAGAATAATTAGTGGATTCAAGAGAACTACTAGAAGCAACAATATTGGATTTAACATGATTATTGCTACTACTAGAAGAAGAATCTTTCTTGTTCATATTTCTAGATTTTACTTGTGGCATGTAAGAAGACAAGAGTAAACGCTTGGCAATGTAAGAGGAACTTTTCTTATGAAGATCATCATTGATTGCTTTTAAGAACCCATGCTCTTGCTCTAGATTGAGCTTTTCAAAGTGTAGCTTCTCATGAGTCTTTGAAAGCTCTCGATGATCCTTTAAGGTAGTTTCATGAGCCAACTTCAGAGTGTTTAGTTCTTTAGTTAGATGCTCAATCTCCTTCTTATCATTGTCATTCCTTTCATCTTGATTAGAATGATTAATAGCAATTTCATCATAGTTTTCATCACTAGAGTTGTCAACAAGTCAATCACCATCACCTAGCAAATCATCTTCATCACTATTGAAATCAACATACTTGGGGTGTGATACCTTAGCGCATTTAGCCATGAAGCATCTTCAAATTCCTTCATTTGGTGAGTCGAATATGTCGTAGGAGTTGGATGACAAAACTGCAAGACCGGCAACACCTTCATCATGAGTATATTCAGAGTGGGAGTGATAGCTTATCTCGGAGTAGTTATCGGAGTCGGGGCTGGATATTCATTCACCGATATGAGTTTGATGTCTTCGTCTTGTGTAGATCTTTGATGACTTGTCCTTCCTTTCCAAATCCTTGCTTCTGCGAGAGGGTCTTCATTCATTACGATCATCTATACTCCTTCTCTCTCTTGGTGGTGATTCCTCTGTTTTACTTCTCCTTTTAGGTGAGTCTTCTCTTCTTTTGTAGGGAGTCGTGCACTCAGTACAGTAGTGTCCGGGTCTTCCACAACTGTAGCAATTGTGATCACGACTAGAAGATCTTTTGTCATTGTAGGACCTTGATTGGAACTTCTCTCTTTGCTTCTACTCTTGTAGAACTTGTTGAAGTTCTTCACCATTAGGTTCAATTCTTCATTGAAGACTTGTCTCTCACTTGATCTTGTAGGGGCAGCACATGAAGGTTTGTAAGCACCACTAGACTGGTTGTGAAGTTCTTCCTTATCCTTAAGTGACATCTCATGAGCAACAATTCTACCAATGAATTTTGTTGGCTTGAGATCTTTGTAATTGGGAATCATTTGGATCAAGGTGCACACAATATCATATTTCCCATCCAAGGCTCTTAGGATCTTCTTGATGAAGAATCTGTCGGTCATCTCTTCATTTCCTAAGCCATCAATCTCATTTGTGATGAGAGCAAGCCTAGAATACATTTCAGCGACTCATTCACCATCCTTCATTTTGAACATGTCAAGTTGACTTTGAAGCACATCCAATTTGGATTCCTTGATGGACTTGGTAACTTCATGCATATTAACCAAAGTATCCCAAATTTCCTTTGCATTCTCAAGGCAGCTGATTTTGTTGAATTCTTTGGGGCACAAACCTTTGAAGAGGATATCGCAGGCTTGAGCATTGTATTGCAGCATCTTCAATTCTTCTGCGGTCGCTTCACGATTCTGTTTTATTCCATCTTTGAAGAATTCACCTTGCAAGCCAATACACACAATAGCCTAAACGACGGGGTTATGTCCAACAATATGCATTTTCATCTTATGCTTCCAACTAGCCAAATTTGTACCATCAAAGTAAGGACCTCTACAGCGGTAATTTCCCTCACTAGACGCCATACTCTCCTAGGTTGTGAAACCAAGGCTATGATCACCAAAGCTATGGAAATAAAGGCAAATGGAGACCAAAGCTCTGATACCACTTGTAGGATTGAAAGTAGGTCTAGAGGGGGGTGATTAGGCTACTTGACCAAATTAAAATCTAGCCTTTTCCCAATTTTAAGTCTTGGCAGATTTAAGCAACTTAGCACAAGTCAAGCAATCAACCTACACATGAAATTCTAAGAGTGTAGAAGCGGAATGTAAAACATTGTATATGAAGGTAAAGGGTAGGGTTTGGAGAAGGAAAACGCAATGTAGACACGGAGATTTTTGGCATGGTTATGATATGTGGTGCTATCATACGTCCACGTTGATGGAGACTTCAACCCACGAAGGATAACGGTTGCGCGAGTCCATGAAGGGCTCCACCCACGAAGGACTTGCCTCACTTGGGTAGATCTTCATGAATTAGGTGATCTCCTTGCCCTTATAAACTCCTTGGTTCAAGTCCACCAGCTTGTCAGAGGCTCCCAAGTGACACCTAACCAAATCTAGGAGACACCACTCTCCAAAAGGTAATAGAAGGTGTGATGATGATGAACTCCTTTCTCCTGTACTTCAAATGATAGTCTCCCCAACACTCAACTCTCTCTCACAGATTTGGATATGGTGGAAATATGATTTGAGTGGAAAGCAACTTGGGGAAGGCCAGAGATCAAAATTCGTGTTGTTGGATTGAAATGTCTTGGTCTCAACACCTGAGTAGGTGGTTCTCACTTAGAGAATGAGTAGTGGAAGTGTAGGCACATTCTGATGGCTCTCTCTTGAATAGAGAAGGGGTGTATATAGCCTCCACACAAAATTTAACCATTACTCACATTTGACCCAACTCGGTCAGACCGAATAGGAGACCTCGGTGAGACGGATTCAGTTCAAAATGTGAACGTTAGTATTCTTGGTGGGACCGGCATGATCAACTTGGTGGAACCGATGCGCTAGGGTTACGGCAAAACCTCATCTCTGTGTGACCGATTGCATGAACTCAGTGAGACCGATTTCAGCAATGAGCAAACCAGAGAGTTGGTCAGGCAAACTTGGTGGGACCGATCGCTCATTTCGGTAAGACTGAAACATTACGAATGGAAACAGAGAGTTTGCATTGTGAACTCGGTGGGACCGATCGCTCATTTTGGTGAGACTGAAACGTTACGAAGGGAAACAGAGAGATTGCATTCCCATCTCGGTGAGACCGAGATCCCTATCGATTAGACCGAATTGAATAGGATTTCTAGCAGTGGCTATGTCAAAGGAACTCGGTGGCGTTGGATAGATCAAATCTATGGGCCCGAGTTTGCCTTTAGGTTTTGGACATATTTGGAAATGAGAAAGTGGTTGTGGGCTTTGGAGCATATCACTAAGCATTTTGAGCAAGTAGATCATTAAGCAACACCTTATCCCCTTTTAATAGTATTGGCTTTTCCTGTGGACTCAATGTAATCTTGGATCACTAAAATAGAAATGAAGAGTCTTGAGCTTTTGCCTATATTTGTCCTTAGCATTTTGAGGGGTCCACATCTCTAGTCCATACCATGCCAATCATTGAACTTTCTCAAATATTTAACTTGAATGGATATTAGTTCAATGAGCTATATGTTGTTACGAATTACCAAAACCACCCGAGGATTAGTTGCACTTTCACGAGCGCCTGGCTTAGCGGGCCTGAATCAGGGCCGAGGAGGAGTTGGCGGCTACCTCTGCCCGGGCTTGGGCCAGAGCCACAGAGGCGAGGGGGCAAGCTGCCGTGGAGCCGGCTTGGCCGGAGATGACGGAGGGCATGGAGCCGGCGGACATGGTCATCCAGCCGCGGCGCAGGAGGCGCGCGACTCGGAGCCGGGCATCGACGACCCAGAGGTGGAGGAGATGGTTATAGACACCCCACCCCAGAATGACACGGACGAGCGGGTGGAGGAGGGGCGCACGGGGGACGCTGCCCCGGGCGGAGCGCCTTAAGCGCCGCCGGCAAGAGCTCGGGAGTCGAGGCCGGCTGGAGAGGAGCCGGCGGGGAGCGGACACGCCTTGGCGATTAGGCTGCCGCACGCGACGCCGCGAAGCGGATCCACCGCTATGTTGCAGGAGCCCCGAGGCGGAGCCGCCGTGGCCATGGTCGGGCCCCACGTCCAAGAAGAGGCGGCAATGGATGCCGTCCACCAGCATCTCCCTGGACGCGCGGAGCGGCCTCAAGCTTTTGCCCAGAGCGAGCTGTAGCAGACGCGGGAGCTGGAGCGCTCTGTGATCGTAAGTTTCCTCCTTGTTTGTCTTTCTAGCTGGTCACTGGGGGCGCTCTAGCGCACCCACTAGGTGTAGCCCCTGAGACTCGGGCCAACTATGAAGTAGTTGGGTCAAATCTCAAATTTTCTTTATGGGTTTTCCTTGACTTATTTTTCCGCAGCACCTGGACAGCCTCCGAGTCGGCATCCACAACTGGCTTCTTGAGAAGCACCTCGGCGTGAAGGCACAGCTCACCGCCAAGGAGAGGGAGCTCCGTCTTGCCGCAGGTATGTCTTGCATGCTCTTAGTGGGGGGTGCTAGTTCACCCACTGGGTGTAGCCCCCGAGATTCGGGCCAACTATGAAGCAGTTGGGTCGAATCTTAAAGCGTTTTTCTTTCTTTCTTCCGGCATCTAAATTAAAGTTTTGCTACGTAGTTGCCACGGACGAGGTGCCTAACCTGCGAATCCAGCTGGTGGAAGCCGGCTAGCACCGTGACCAGCTCCAGGAAGAGGTGGAGCAGCTGAAGGCGGAGGCCGCCAAGGCGGCGGAGACCCACCAGGTGGAGCTCATCAGGATGAGGGATGATCACGAGAAGCGGGCCGCCGCTAAGGACGATGAGCTGAAGCCGGCCGTCGACAAGATTGTCGAGATCGAGAAGGCGCTCGAAGCTAGTGGCCATGCTTGGGACTTGGAGCGGCATGGTATGTTGTGCGAGGCGCAGCATCTGGACGAGCTTCTCGCAAGTAAGTGCTTCCTCGTTTATTTCGCCAGGTTGCGAGCCGACCGAATATTCTTATGGCTGATTGTTTCCCTCCTTTGCTTGAAAGAGTACTTCCCGAAGACGCAGGAGACGGCAGACGAGGCCGTGCTCTCACACCGGTCGACCCAGGCAGACGCGGATGCCGGATTGGACCCAAACGCTCCCTAGACCTTTTCGAAGATCATGCATGCTACCGAGGCACAACTGGTGGCTTGGACAAGCAGACGCCCAGCTGTTCGAGGTCGGGTTGAGCATGGTGGCAGCCCTCTGGCCAGGTGCCGTTGTGCCCAACAGCTTCACGTGGCTTGCCCAGTGGCAGGAGGCCGGACCGGCACAGCTCCACACATGGTATGTCTCCGCAGCTCGTGTCGGTGCCGGCTTGGTATCCATGCCTGAACATAGACCAGCTAGCGGCCCAGCGGGCTGGTGTGGAAGCCCAGCTGGAGGCGGAGGCGGGCCAGATTGCCGCGTGGGCCAGCTACCTCGCCTCTTTCGCCTCTCACGACAAGTTCCTGATGTGGCAGACCGAAGACGGCGGGGAGGTGCCGCCCGACAACTTCGGCCTGGCGCTCAACGACACGGTGGCAGCTCCGAGGAATCGGGTCCCTACACGGATGAAGAGGCCGGGTTGGACGACAACGGCACCTCAACAAACCCAAAGGCCACCATGGAGGAGTTGGCGGTCATGAAACTCGACACAGGAGCCGTCTGAAGTTGTCCTTCTTTTACTCTTATTGAATTTTGTAAGTGACAAGTCCACCCACCCACTAGGGGTGTATGCTGAATGTAATGAACTCCAGTCGTGGGTCTTGGTTGTAATGTAAATATTTTCACGAGTGTTTGCACTTTTTCTCTTTATTCTAAAGCTTTTTCCTTGTGTGTTCCTTCATTGGGCCTCCCCCCTGCGAGTCAGACAGCCGGGTTCCGGTCTGTGACATGCAGTTCGGCCCTGGGAAAGAGTGTGTAGTACTTAGGCATTTCAAATGTTGATCTCGAGTGAAACACCCACTGGGCCAGCTGGCGCACGACCGATTGTGCGGTAACTTAGTGCAGTGGAGCCGGATTGACCAATCCAGAAAATCCCGCTTAGCGTTTTTTCGCATGCCGGTGCTTTGGACCCTGATTTTTGCTGGCCAACAGTCGAAGCTGGACTGTGGCTTAGAGTGAAGTTGAGGCCTTAGAAACTCGGACACACTGAAATGTACTAATGGGTATGGCGGGGCGCGGTCAACCGGCTAGCCCACGAACCCCCGAGCCGGACGAGCCGACCCGGTGGTGGATGTCGAAAAAATTCGAAGGATGTGTGAGACATAATAATTGATAGGAAAGGGTAGCCCCTGAGTGTCGTTCGGGGGTCTTACTGTCTTTCATTGAACATCAAAAGGTAGCGATACATACATGCATATAGCTAACTGTAAAACGGGTGGAGGAGCTCTGCATTCCAAGGCGGACTTGTTTCTTCGCCGATGGTGTCTCTCTTGCATTTCTTCAGCTTGCGTGCATCGATCAAGTAGTAAGCATTGCGGTCATACAAGGCTTTGTTGATGATGAAGGGGCCCTCCCATTGTGGTGGCCGGCTTGTTGCTAGACAAGCCGGCGTATGAGGTTGCCCTCGCGGAATGCAAGGGGCTTGATCTTCTTGTTGTGGTAGTGCATCAGGTTTTGCTAGTAAATGGCTGATTGGCTGAGGGCCAATATGTGCACCTCCTCTAGCAAATCGACGCTGTCTTCGCAGGCTTATCTGGCTTGGGCTTTTGTGTACATTGTGAATCGCGGAGAGTCGAACTTGATGTCTGTCGGGATGATGGCTTCTGCTCCGTAGACGAGGAAAACGGGATGAACCTGGTCGGCCGATTTGGGCTCATCCGGAGACTCCAGAGGAAGGCTAGCAACTCATCAAGCCAGCTGCTGGGTGAGCAGACGAGGGGCTCAACGAGTCGTGGCTTGATGCCAGATACGAGCAGACCGTTTGCCCGCTTGACCTGGCCGTTGGATTGAGGATGAGCGACGAAGGCCAAGTCAAGCCGGATGCTGGAGACGGAGCAGTATTTCCCCAAAGAGTGTTTAGCAAAGTTGGTAAAGTTGTCTATGACGATGCTGTGTGGGAGGCCGTACGGCACCATGATGTCCTTGACGAACCGGATGGTTGTTGGCCCGTCCAGCTTCTTGATCGTCCACGCTTCGATCCACTTGGTGAACTTGTCGACTGCCACCAGTAGATGTGTCATGCCGTCTCAAGCGGTTTTCAAGGCCCCCACCATATCGAGCCCCTAGACGGCAAAGGACCTGGTGATAGAGATGATTTGGAGGGCTGAAGCCGGCTGGTGACTTCGCTTGCCTAAGCACTGGTAACCCTCACACTTGAGGACCACGGACTCGACGTCTTTGAGGGCCGTTGGTCAATAGAAGCCATGGCGGAAGGCCTTGGCCACCAGGGGCCTGGAGGCGGCGTGGTTCCCGCACTTGCCCTGGTGGATGTCGAGGAGGATATCTATGCCCTTGTCTTGCCCGACGCAGCGCTGGAACACGCTTGTCGCACTGCGGTTGACGAGCTCGTTGTTCATGATGTTGTAGGCGGACGCCTTGCACTACACTTGCAGGGCTTCGGTCTTGTCCATGGGGAGAGCATCACTTTCTAGAAATGCTAGAATTGGTTGGGCCCATGACGAAGCCGCCACCATGGTGAAGACGGCCACTTAGATAGGAGCCTGGGTGGAAGCCCCTGAGCCGAAGCCGACAGCCCTCGGATCTGGTTCAGCAGCCCCCAGGACCGGGTTGGAGAAAGCAGCCCTTGGGCCGGGATCAGCAACCTCCGGGACTGGGTTGGAGACAGCAGCCCCCGGGCTGGGATCAGCAGCCCCCAGGCTCGGGTTAGGAAGGGGTGGTGCGGGGTCATCTGGGATGAAGATGGAGTCGGAATCCGGAGATAGCTTGATGGAAGGCTTGCGCAAGTGCTCGAGGGAGATGCCGGATGGGATGGCTTGCCGAGAGGACCCAATCTTGGACAGCATGTCGGTAGCTTTGTTCTTCCTGCACGGGACATGGAGGAACTCACAGCCGTCGAAGTTGCTGGAAATCTACTAGACTAGGAAGCGGTAGTTAGACATGTTGGCATCCCGGGCGTCCAACTCGCTGGAACACTGCTGCACCACCAGATTCGAGTTGCCACTGCAGAGGATTCACTGGATGCGGAGTTCCTTGGCAAGCCTGAGGCCATGCACAAGGGCCTCGTAGTCGGCAACATTGTTGTTGGCGGCGAAGTGGATCTGGTGCACGTACCAAAGCCAGATGGCAGTTTGGAGCCATCAAAGTGCATGCGCTAGTGCGTCAAATCGGGCGGCGGTGGCAGGTACTGGGTCTTCATCCAGTCGACGAGGAAGTAAGCCAATGCCTGGGACTTGATCATGGTGCGGGGCTCATAGAGGATGGTGTGGCTGGCCAGCTCGATGGCCCACTTGGCAACCCGGCCAGAGGCATCCCGGCAGCCCATGATCTCACCAATGGGGGCCGTGCAGACAACGGTGATAACATGCTCTTGAAAGTACTGCTTCAGCTTCTTGGAGGTAAGGTACACACCGTAGCACATCTTCTGGTAATGTGGGTAATTCTGCTTGGAGGCTGAAAGAACCTCGCTCAGGTAGTAGACCATGCACTGGATGGACTGGATCTTGACTTCTTCTGGATGTTCGACCACCAACACCGTGTTGGCCGACCGTGAGGTGGCGGCAATGTATGGCAAGAATGGCTCCTTGTCAGCCGGCGCAACCAGGATGGGTATGGTGAAGAGCATGCGCTTGAGATCTCGGAACACTTCATCTGCCTTCATTTGCTGTTATCTTCTTCATTTGCTTATATAGGGGCAAGGTCCTCTCTCCCAGCCGGCTGAGAAATTGGAGCCACTCGAATGACGATATCTTCTTCATTTGCTGATATAGGGGCAAGGTCCTCTCTCTTAGCCGGCTGAGAAATCGGCTGACCGAGGCCAAGCACCCTGTGAAGTTTTGGACATCATACAGCCAGGTTGGCTTGCGCATGCGTTCAATGGCCTTGATCTTCTCCAGGTTCGACTGAATGCCGCGCTCCGAGACGAGGAAGCCGAGAAGCTGCCCGATCGGCACGCTGAACACCCACTTATTCTGGTTGAGCTTCATCTAGTACTGGCGCAGATTGGCGATAGTTTCCTTTAGGTCGACAAGGAGTGTGAGGTGCTGCTTGGTCTTCACCACGACGTCGTTGGCGTAGACATGAATGTTACGGCAGTGTTGTTTCATCAAGCATTTCTGCATGTAGCGCTGGAAGGTGGCGCTCGTGTTTTGCAAGCCAAATGACATGGTGATGTAGCTGTACGCCCCAAATGGCGTGATGAAGGATGTCTTCAAGGCGTCATTCGGGTCCAACTCGATATGATGATAGCCGGAGTAAGCATCCAGGAAGGACAAGATCTCATAGCCGGCCGTGGAGTCAATCACATGATCTATCCACGGGAGGGCAAAAGGATCCTTGGGGCAGGCCTTGTACGTGTGGCAACCCGCGTAGTCTATGCACATGCGCCAGGTATTGTTCTTCTTTAGGACGAAGACCGGGTTGGCCAGCCACTTGGGGTGAAACACTTCCACGAAGAAGCCGGCTGCGAGCAGACAGGCGACTTCTTCACCAAAGGTTCTTCTCTTTTCTTCCAAAAAGCGACGTAGGGGTTGACGGACAGGCTTGGCGTCATTGCAGACGTGTAATTTGTGTTTGGCGTACTTCCTCAGAACTCGTGGCATGTCCTTTGGGGACCATGCGAAGATATCCTGATTCTCATGGAGGAAGTGGACGAGCTCGCCTTCCTATTTGTTGTTGAGGCAAATGCCCACAACAACGTACTTGGTGCAGCTAGGGTCCTTCGGGTTGAGCGAGAGTAAGCATCCAGGAAAGACAAGAGCTCACAACCGACCGTGGACTTAATCACATGATCTATCTACGCCCTGTGTAGTCTATGCACATGCGCCAGGTATTGTTCTTCTTCAGGACGAGGACTGGGTTGGCTAGCCACTCGGGGTGAAACACTTCCACGAAGAAGCCGACTGCAAGTAGCCAGGCAACTTCTTCACCAATGGTTCTTCTCTTTTCCATGAACGGAGCTAGCTGGAATGCATAGCTTGTTAGCACGAAACACAAATCCATCGTTAATGACTAACTATTTCGACGTTCTTCCTTCTTTACAATTCTGCATTACATCTTTAAAATCAGCATCATGCACATATTGATCTTTGATGGTCTCCAAACAAAATATTTTGAAGTCAAGTTGTGAAAGCATAGTATAAGGACGAGACAATGCATCAGCAATAACATTTTCTTTACCCTTGTGTTTAATGACATAAGGGAAAGTCTCAATGAATTCAACCCATTTAGCATGTTTATGGTTTAGTTTTTCTTGAGTTCTAATGTGTCTCAAAGATTCATGATCAGAATGTATAACAAATTCCTTGGGCCATAAATAATGTTGCCATGTTTCTAAGATCCAAGCAAGACCATATAATTCTTTATCATAAGTAGAATAGTTCAGACTAGGCCCACTCAATTCTTCAGAAAAGTATGCAACAGGTTTGCCATATTGTAATAACACACCTCCTAATCAAATTACACTAGCATCACATTCAAGCTCAAAAGTCTATTTAAAATCAGGAAGTTGGAGTAAATGAGCATGTGTCAACTTATCTTTCAATACCGTGAAGGCTTCTTCCTGTGCGGTACCCCAAACAAAAGGCACATCCTTCTTTGTAAGCTCGTTGAGAGGTGCAGCAATGGTGTTGAAATATCTCACAAAACTCCTATAGAAACCAGCGAGGCCAAGGAAACTGCTCACTTGAGTGACCGTTTTGGGCTGCGTCCAACTCTCAATAGCTTCAATCTTGCCTTTATCAACTTCAATTCCCTATGGAGTAACAACATAGTGAAGAAAAGATACTCGGGCGGTGCAAAAGGTGCACTTTCCATGGTTACCAAACAAACATGCAGCACGTACAGCAATAAAAATAGCATGTAAATGTTCCAAATGTTCCTCCAAAGATTTAATGTAAATCAGTATATCATCAAAATAGACTACCACAAATCGTCCAATGAAAGCACGTGAAACTTCGTTCAGTAATGTCATGAAAGTACTAGGTGCATTAGTTAACCCAAAAGGCATGACTAACCACTCATATAAACTGAACTTAGTTTTAAATCTTGTTTTCCATTCATCTCCCAATTTCATACGAATTTGATGGTATCCACTATGCAAATCAACTTTGTAGAATATTGTAGAGCCACTCAATTCATCAAGCATACCATCTAGCCTAGGAATATGATGACGATAACGAATAGTAATATTATTAATGCCTCTACAGCGAACACACATACGCGATGTACCATCCTTTTTCGGCACTAGAATAATAGGAACAACACAAGGACTAAGGGATTTGCGTATATAACCTTTGTCGAGCAGCTCCTGGACTTGACACATAATCTCCTTCTTCTCCTATGGATTTGTACGGCATGATGCACGGTTGGGTGGTGAAGCACGAGGAATTAAGTTAATCTGATGCTCAATCCATCTATGATGACGCGAACCAAACTTTCCTTCACAACTCCCTTTATATGGAACAAATTATGCCTCTGATTTTGCTCAGCTTGTGTAACCTGCACACTCAAAACTCGTTGAGCAACTAAACTTTCATACCTGTCAGCATCTTCAACAGCCATGTATTGCGTCTCATGATCAGAATCATCTCCACAGTGTTCTTCACTTCTAATAAGAGCCAAAGACTCCGCATCATAGTCACTAGCGGACTCATACCCACCATCCTCAGGAGCAATCATCACACGCTGACATTTGCATTCTCTCGCATAATGACCTCTTCCCTTACAATGATGACAAATAATATCACTTGTGTGCCCTGTTGATGCCATGGAAGAAAAAGAGCTCTGTATAAGCCCAGCATGTGTGCTCTTGGTAGATAGGGGTGGTTGTGCCTAATTTCTTGTATCACGGCTGGAGGGGTTGATGCAGTAGAATATGTGGAAGTAGAGGATGGACGCGGTGTCCATGAGGAAGGTCGACCTGCAGAAAAGGTAGTTCATGCCAATGCCTGTTGATCCTGCACTTCACGTTCAGCTTTACAAGCAAGATGGAATAAACGAGTGATATTATTATACTCCTTATACTCTAGAATGGTCTGAATCTCTCTATTTAATCAACCCATAAAACATGCAAGCATAGCTTCATTCTCCTCAACAATACCACATCTAATGATGCCAGTTTGTAATTCCTAATAATATTCTTCTATAAAAAAATTTCCTTGTCTTAAGCGCTGCAATTTTTGAAGTAATTCACGTTGATAATATGGTGGAACCCAACGAGTATGCATAGTAGTTTTCAAAGCAGCCCAAGTAGCTGGAATAGGATATAATCTACAATGTTCAGACCACCAAACACATGCAAAACTAGTGAAAGCACAAACAGCAGCAGGAACACGTCTCTCCTAAGGATATTGTAAACATGTAAAACGTTGTTTAGTTACTAACTCCCAAGTAAGATATATATAAGGAACATATCTACGCTCAAATGGTCGAATATTCAACTTTAGTTTAGGAAAAAGGGCATGATCTCGTACCTCAGGTGGTGGTGCAACCCTACCGTTGCGTTGATATACCTAAGGACGACCTGGTAGTGGTGGTGCTTGTGGTTGCACGTAGTTCTGATTTTGATCAACCTCATCCTCGTAATGGTCCTCCACCTCTGCAGTAGCAGCAGGAGCTATAGATGCATCAACAATGACACCAGAATTTTGCTCCTTATACTCTAGAATTGTCTGAATCTGTCTATTTAATCCACCCATAAAACGTGCAAGCATAGCTTCATTCTCCTCAATAGTACCACATCTAATGATGCCAGTTTGTAATTCCTGATAATATTCTTCTACAAATTTTTTTGCTTGTCTTAGGTGCTGCAATTTTTGAAGCAATTCACATTGATAATATGGTGGAACCCACTGAGTATGCATAGCAGTTTTCAAAGCAGCCAAAGTAGGTAGAATAGGATATAATCTACAATGTTCAGACCACCAAACACATGCAAAACTAGTGAAAGCACAAACAGCAGTGTGAACACGTCTCTCCTCAGGATATTGTAAACATGTAAAACGTTGTTCAGTTTCTAACTCCCAAGTAAGATATATATCAGGAACATATCTACCCTCAAATGGTGGAATATTCAACTTCAGTTTAGGAAAATGGTCATGATCTCTAACCTCAGGTGGTGGTGCAGCCCTACTGGTGTGTTGATATACCTAAGGACGACCTGGTGGTGGTGGTGCTGGTGGTTGCATGTTGTTCTGATTTTGGTCAACCTCAGCCTCGTAATGGTCCTCCACCTCTGCAGTAGCAGCAGGAGCTACAGAAGCATCAACAGCGGCACCAGAATTTTGCCCAGGGTCAATGGGAACACGCAGTGCTTGTTGCACTTGATTTGGAAGGCGACATTGTTGTTGTTGTTGTTGTTGTTGTAGAGGTGCGATAGGTGCAGTCGGCGGCGGTGGTGTAAGACGTGCTAGAAATTCATTAAACTTGTTATCGAGCTTTGTTTCGAACGTCTTCTCAATGCCATCTATATTTTCAATGGCCTCTTCAAATCTCTTTGTCACATCTTCTACCTGTCCACTCATCATTTGCTGAAACTTATGATGTAACTCTTTGTTCATCATGCTCTCAAAGTCAGTCTCATCAACTTGTGATCCTGCCATATTTTGCAATAATAGAAACACACAAGAATATGGTCCTATAGACTACTAGGAAGTGGTGGTGGTGGTGTGGTTGACAGTCACAAATTCGTCAAGAAAATCTCAAATTCATCAATTTTGAAAAACAGTTCATCGGTTTTGAAAAATAGTTCATCCATTTTTAAAAAAAGTTCATCGATTTTGAAAAAAGTTCATCAATTTAGAAAAATAGTTCATCGATTTTGAAAATGAGTACATCCATTTTTTAAAAAAGTTCATGGATTGTGAAAAGAGTTCACCGGTTTTGAAAAAGAGTTCATCAATTTAGAAAAAAGTGTCATCGATTTAGAAAAAAAGTTCATCGATCTTGAAAAAGAGTTCATCGATTATGAAAGAAAGTTCACTGATTTTTAGAAAAGAGTTCAACAATTTTGAAAAATAGTTCTTTCAAATTAGCAAAAGAAATATAAAGCTGTTCCAAAAAGAAGAAAAAAGAAAAGGAACAAAAAACATAACAAAACCATTTCGAATAAAAAGGAAAAAGGAATCGTTATAAGAAGAAAAGTTAAAGAAGCGGTAGTTTGGGCAACTAATCGGGGTTAGTGCGGTGGTTAGTGCATGAGGCGAATGACCATGAGGTCGCGGGATCGATTCCCATCCAAAGCGCGCCTTTCCTGTCCTCGCGACAGGAAGGAAAGGAAGAAAAAGATGGGCTAGGCCGAGTTAACGCGGCTGTAGGCGCCAGTTTGCGGAAACAGCTATAACCGGTGCCTACAAAGCTAAATAGGAAATGCCGCAATCGAAGGCGCCCGTGTCCGTCCATCCCCGCCGAACCATGTCGCTACCCCGCGCCGCTGCAGTGTAGAGGGGATAAGGACGAGCCCCTCGGTCTTGTCATCCCCCCAAGATCTTTTCCCACTTCCCCCTCACTATGCATCGCCGCTCCCCACCTTCCCAAATGTCGCCGTCGCCATGGCTGCCTTGTAGCCGCGCTCACCGTCCTCCTTGTGCCTCCTCGTCATGTCCGGGACCTCCGCCGCACTCGGCCACATCTCATGCACCGAGCCATTCGAGTCGGGGACCTGCATCTATGTTGCCTTCGTCGTCTTCGTCTACGTCGGCCACCGAGAGCTCACTGTCGATTTGCCGTCGTCCTGTACTCCCAGCTATCAACGGGCCTCCGTGCGCATGCTAGGTGAGCCGCGCCTCCCCTTTGCCTCCCCCTTGAGCTCGAACTCGAGCTCTTGCGCCAGCCCTGCAGTAGCCGTATCTCCATCATTCCCACATCTTGCTGCTGCCATGGCAGGGCTCGTGGCCGTTGACGCCGAGCACGACAGCGCACTCCTGGCCCTCCTAGGAGGCCAGTGAGCCCCTCATCCAGCCTGCTAACACACCTTAGCCTCGCGCATGTGCAAGGCCGAACATCGACTGTCGCTCGACTCGCTACCGCCGCCCTTGTGGACCACCTCAGCCCGCGCCTATGCCGTAGAACATTGCGGTTCGCTCCGTCCGTTTGAACGGGGCTGGCCACTCCCATTTAAGTGGCCCACAGGCAAATTCTGACACCGTCCAAGCCGCGCCGCCAATGTTCTGGTCACCAGTGCCTCGACAACGGGGTGCCACCGCTGTTGGGTCACCGACATGTGAGCCCCGCATGGGTTAACCATTAACCCCCACCGAACCCTAATTGGCCGATGGTCCCCCACTGTTTTAATTAGGTTAGTTTGAAATTAAACATGTTAATTAATCTGACGCTGATAGAGCAGGCACACAACTTAACTAAACTAGATGATACCCCTCGCGTTGTCGCGGCATTCATAGTGCAAACAATTTGTACTGAATATTAATAAGTATAATTCAAACATAATATCCATAATAGAAGTACATGTATATATAAATTAGCAAACTATATATGGTGTAATTGTACATAACATTAAAATGACATGCAATTAGAGGAAAAAGGTATACATGTAGAATGTTCTTCTTTAGAAAAAAGAACATAAGGCATTAAACTCTTATTTCTCTTATAAATACATGCAAATATATGATATGCAAGATACTTACACTGACCCACTGAATAATAGATAAACCAATGTGTGGAGCCACTCGAACGACGATATCTTCTTCATTTGTTGATATAGGGGCAAGGTCCTCTCTCCTAGCCGGCTGAGAAATCGGCTGACCGAGGCCAAGCACCCTGTGAATTTTTGGACATCATACAGCCAGGTTGGCTTGCGCATGCGTTCAATGGCCTTGATCTTATCTAGGTTCGCCTCAATGCCACGCTCCGAGACGAGGAAGCCGAGCAGCTGCCCGATCGGCACGCCGAACACCCACTTCTTCGGGTTGAGCTTCATCTGGTACTAGCGCAGATTGGCGATAGATTCCTTTAGGTCGACAAGGAGTGTGAGGTGCTGCTTGGTCTTCACCACGACGTCATTGGCGTAGACATGAATGTTGCGGCAGAGTTGTTTCATCAAGCATTTCTGCATGTAGCGCTGGAAGGTGGCGCTCGTGTTGTTCAAGCCAAATGACATGGTGATGTAGCTGTACGCCCCAAAGGGCGTGATGAAGGATGTCTTCAAGGCGTCATTCGGGTCCAGCTTGATATGATGATAGCCGGAGTAAGCATCCAGGAAGGACAAGATCTCATAGCCGGCCGTGGAGTCAATCACATGATCTATCCACGGGAGGGCGAAAGGATCCTTGGGGCAGGCCTTGTACGTGTGGCAACCCGCATAGTCTATGCACATGCGCCAGGTATTGTTCTTCTTCAGGACGAATACCGGGCTGGCCAGCCACTTGGGGTGAAACACTTCCACGAAGAAGCCGGCTGTGAGCAGATAGGCGACTTCTTCACCAAAGGTTCTTCTCTTTTCTTCCAAAAAGCAACGTAGGGGTTGACGGACAGGCTTGGCGTCATTGCAGACGTGTAATTTGTGTTTGGCGTACTTCCTCAGAACTCCTGGCATGTCCTTTGGGGACCATGTGAAGATATCCTGATTCTCATGGAGGAAGTGGACAAGCTCGCCTTCCTATTTGTTGTTGAGGCAAATGCCCACAACAACGTACTTGGTGCAGCTAGGGTCCTCCGGGTTGAGCGAGAGTAAGCATCCAGGAAAGACAAGAGCTCACAACCGACCGTGGACTCAATGACATGATCTATCTACGCCCTGTGTAGTCTATGCACATGCGCCAGGTATTGTTCTTCTTCGGGACGAGGACCGGGTTGGCTAGCCACTCGGGGTGAAACCCTTCCACGAAGAAGCCGACTGCAAGCAGCCAGGCAACATCTTCACCAATGGTTCTTCTCTTTTCCATGAACGGAGCTAGCTGGAATGCATAGCTTGTTAGCACGAAACACAAATCCATCGTTAATGACTAACTATTTCGATGTTATTCCTTCTTTACAATTCTGCATTACATCTTTAAAATCAGCATCATGCACATATTGACCTTTGATGGTCTCCAAACAAAATATTTTGAAGTCAAGTTATGAAAGCATAGTATAAAGACGAGACAATGCATCAGCAATAACATTTTCTTTACCCTTGTGTTTAATGACATAAGGGAAAGTCTCAATGAATTCAACCCATTTAGCATGTTTATGGTTTAGTTTTTCTTGACTTTTAATGAGTTTCAAAGATTCATGATCAGAATGTATAACAAATTCCTTGGGCCATAAATAATGTTGCCATGTTTCTAAGATCCAAGCAAGACCATATAATTCTTTATCATAAGTAGAATAGTTCAGACTAGGCCCACTCAATTTTTCAGAAAAGTATGCAACAGGTTTGCCATATTGTAATAACACACCTCCTAATCAAATTACACTAGCATCACATTCAAGCTCAAAAGTCTATTTAAAATCAGGAAGTTGGAGTAAATGAGCATGTGTCAACTTATCTTTCAATACCGTGAAGGCTTCTTCCTGTGCGGTACCCCAAACAAAAGGCACATCCTTCTTTGTAAGCTCGTTGAGAGGTGCAGCAATGGTGTTGAAATATCTCACAAAACTCCTATAGAAACCAGCGAGGCCAAGGAAACTGCTCACTTGAGTGACCGTTTTGGGCTGCATCCAACTCTCAATAGCTTCAATCTTGCCTTTATCAACTTCAATTCCCTGTGGAGTAACAACATAGCGAAGAAAAGATACTCGGTCGGTGCAAAAGGTGCACTTTCCATGGTTACCAAACAAACATGCATCACGTACAACAATAAAAATAGCATGTAAATGTTCCAAATGTTCCTCCAAAGATTTAATGTAAATCAGTATATCATCAAAATAGACTACCACAAATCGTCCAATGAAAGCACGTGAAACTTCGTTCAGTAATGTCATGAAAGTACTAGGTGCATTAGTTAACCCAAAAGGCATGACTAACCACTCATATAAACTGAACTTAGTTTTAAATCTTGTTTTCCATTCATCTCCCAATTTCATACGAATTTGATGGTATCCACTATGCAAATCAACTTTGTAGAATATTGTAGAGCCACTCAATTCATCAAGCATACCATCTAGCCTAGGAATATGATGACGATAATGAATAGTAATATTATTAATGCCTCTACAGCGAACACACATACGCGATGTACCATCCTTTTTCGGCACTAGAATAATAGAAACAACACAAGGACTAAGGGATTTGCGAATATAACCTTTGTCGAGCAGCTCCTGGACTTGACACATAATCTCCTTCTTCTCCTCTGGATTTGTACGGCATGATGCACGGTTGGGTGGTGAAGCACCAGGAATTAAGTTAATCTGATGCTCAATCCCTCGAATAGCTGGTAATCCCGGTGGCACGTCTTGTGGAAAGACGTCAGCGAACTCCTGCAAATTGTTAGTAATAGCAGGAGAAAAAGAGCAAGGCACGTCCTCGAATGAAAATAATGCCTCTTTGCACACAAAAGTGTAGAAAATAGATTTGTTGAAATCTAGATCATCAATATAAGATTTGGTGGCAAGTAAACATGAACTTTTCAATTTAATTTCAGAAGCAACACTAGATGGTTTATTATTAGGTGTAATTTGTTGCTCGAATTCTTTTGCCACAATCTGATTTTCACTATTAATTTTCTCCTGTTTTGCTTTATTAGCTCTATTAATATCATCTTTCAAAATGGAATCAGGAGTCATAGGAAGCAAACTAATATTTTTATCCTTATGAACAAGAGTATACTGATTGTTTATACCATGGTGTATAGAATTTTTATCAAATTGCCATGATGAACCAAGTAATAAGGTACATACTTGCATAGGTACCACATCACAATCAACATAATCAGCATATGTAGAGATACTAAACTGGACACGAACAATATGTGTTACCTTAACCTTGCCGCA
The DNA here is from genome assembly GCF_002162155.2 of Triticum dicoccoides. Lineage (NCBI taxonomy): Eukaryota > Viridiplantae > Streptophyta > Magnoliopsida > Poales > Poaceae > Triticum > Triticum dicoccoides. Next base: position 317,237,304 of record NC_041390.1, read on the forward strand.
GTTGTTGAACCATTTGATGTAGTAAGGATGTGGATGTGGTCTTGTGGTGAGAGATAGCTTCTCCACCATCTCCATGCTAGCAAAATTATTGCAGCTCCCTCCATCTATGATGACGCGAACCAAACTTTCCTTCACAACTCCCTTTATATGGAACAAATTATGCCTCTGATTTTGCTCAGCTTGTGTAACCTGCACACTCAAAACTCGTTGAGCAACTAAACTTTCATACCTGTCAGCATCTTCAGCAGCCATGTATTGCATCTCATGATCAGAATCATCTCCACCGTGTTCTTCACTTCTAATAAGAGCCAAAGACTCCACATCATAGTCACTAGCGGACTCATACCCACCATCCTCAGTAGAAATCATCACACGCTGACATTTGCATTCTCTCGCATAATGACCTCTTCCCTTACAATGATGACAAATAATATCACTTGTGTGCCCCGTTGATGCCATGGAAGAAAAAGAGCTCTGTATAAGCCCAGCATGTGTGCTCTTGGTAGATAGGGGTGGTTGTGCCTAATTTCTTGTATCACGGCTGGAGGGGTTGATGCAGTAGAATATGTGGAAGTAGAGGATGGACGCGGTGTCCATGAGGAAGGTCGACCTGCAGAAAAGGTAGTTCATGCCAATGCCTGTTGATCCTGCACTTCACGTTCAGCTTTACAAGCAAGATGGAATAAACGAGTGATATTATTATACTCCTTATACTCTAGAATGGTCTGAATCTCTCTATTTAATCAACCCATAAAACATGCAAGCATAGCTTCATTCTCCTCAACAATACCACATCTAATGATGCCAGTTTGTAATTCCTAATAATATTCTTCTATAAAAAAATTTCCTTGTCTTAAGCGCTGCAATTTTTGAAGTAATTCACGTTGATAATATGGTGGAACCCAACGAGTATGCATAGTAGTTTTCAAAGCAGCCCAAGTAGCTGGAATAGGATATAATCTACAATGTTCAGACCACCAAACACATGCAAAACTAGTGAAAGCACAAACAGCAGCAGGAACACGTCTCTCCTAAGGATATTGTAAACATGTAAAACGTTGTTTAGTTACTAACTCCCAAGTAAGATATATATAAGGAACATATCTACGCTCAAATGGTCGAATATTCAACTTTAGTTTAGGAAAAAGGGCATGATCTCGTACCTCAGGTGGTGGTGCAACCCTACCGTTGCGTTGATATACCTAAGGACGACCTGGTAGTGGTGGTGCTTGTGGTTGCACGTAGTTCTGATTTTGATCAACCTCATCCTCGTAATGGTCCTCCACCTCTGCAGTAGCAGCAGGAGCTATAGATGCATCAACAATGACACCATAATTTTGCTCCTTATACTCTAGAATTGTCTGAATCTGTCTATTTAATCCACCCATAAAACGTACAAGCATAGCTTCATTCTCCTCAATAGTACCACATCTAATGATGCTAGTTTGTAATTCCTGATAATATTCTTCTACAGATTTTTTTGCTTGTCTTAGGTGCTGCAATTTTTGAAGCAATTCACATTGATAATATGGTGGAACCCAATGAGTATGCATAGCAGTTTTCAAAGCAGCCAAAGTAGGTAGAATAGGATATAATCTACAATGTTCAGACCACCAAACACATGCAAAACTAGTGAAAGCACAAACAGCAGTGTGAACACGTCTCTCCTCAGGATATTGTAAACATGTAAAACGTTGTTCAGTTTCTAACTCCCAAGTAAGATATATATTAGGAACATATCTACCCTCAAATGGTGGAATATTCAACTTCAGTTTAGGAAAATGGTCATGATCTCTAACCTCAGGTGTTGGTGCAGCCCTACTGGTGTGTTGATATACCTAAGGACGACCTGGTGGTGGTGGTGCTGGTGGTTGCATGTAGTTCTGATTTTGGTCAACCTCATCCTCGTAATGGTCCTCCACCTCTGCAGTAGCAGCAGGAGCTACAGAAGCATCAAAAGCGGCACCAGAATTTTGCCCAGGGTCAATGGGAACACGCAGTGCTCGTCGCACTTGATTTGGAAGGCGACATTGTTGTTGTTGTTGTTGTTGTTATTGTTGTTGTAGAGGTGCGATAGGTGCAGTCGGCGGCGGTGGTGTAAGACGTGCTAGAAATTCATTAAACTTGTTATCGAGCTTTGTTTCGAACGTCTTCTCAATGCCATCTATATTTTTAATGGCCTCTTCAAATCTCTTTGTCACATCTTCTACCTGCCCACTCATCATTTGCTGAAACTTATGATGTAACTCTTTGTTCGTCATGTTCTCAAAGTCAGTCTCATCGACTTGTGATCCTGCCATATTTTGCAATAATAGAAACACACAAGAATATGGTCCTACAGACTACTAGGAAGTGGTGGTGGTGGTGTGGTTGACAGTCACAAATTCGTCAAGAAAATCTCAAATTCATCAATTTTGAAAAACAGTTCATCGGTTTTGAAAAATAGTTCATCCATTTTTAAAAAAAGTTCATCGATTTTGAAAAAAGTTCATCAATTTAGAAAAATAGTTCATCGATTTTGAAAATGAGTACATCCATTTTGAAAAAAAAGTTCATGGATTGTGAAAAGAGTTCACCGGTTTTGAAAAAGAGTTCATCAATTTAGAAAAAAGTGTCATCGATTTAGAAAAAAAGTTCATCGATCTTGAAAAAGAGTTCATCGATTATGAAAGAAAGTTCACTGATTTTTAGAAAAGAGTTCAACAATTTTGAAAAATAGTTCTTTCAAATTAGCAAAAGAAATATAAAGCTGTTCCAAAAAGAAGAAAAAAGAAAAGGAACAAAAAACATAACAAAACCATTTCGAATAAAAAGGAAAAAGGAATCGTTATAAGAAGAAAAGTTAAAGAAGCGGTAGTTTGGGCAACTAATCGGGGTTAGTGCGGTGGTTAGTGCATGAGGCGAATGACCATGAGGTCGCGGGATCGATTCCCATCCAAAGCACGCCTTTCCTGTCCTCGCGACAGGAAGGAAAGGAATAAAAAGATGGGCTAGGCCGAGTTAACGCGGCTGTAGGCGCCTGTTTGCGGAAACAGCTATAACCGGTGCCTGCAAAGGTAAATAGGAAATGCCGCAATCGAAGGCGCCCGTGTCCGTCCACCCCCGCCGAACCATGTCGCCACCCCGCGCCGCTGCAGTGTAGAGGGGATAAGGACGAGCCCCTCGGTCTTGTCATCCCCCCAAGATCTTTTCCCACTTCCCCCTCACTATGCATCGCCGCTCCCCACCTTCCCAAATGTCGCCGTCGCCATGGCTGCCTTGTAGCCGCGCTCACCGTCCTCCTTGTGCCTCCTCGTCATGTCCAGGACCTCCGCCGCACTCGGCCACATCTCATGCACCGAGCCATTCGAGTCGGGGACCTGCATCTATGCTGCCTTCGTCGTCTTCGTCTACGTCGGCCACCACGAGCTCGCTGTTGATTTGCCGTCGTCCTGTACTCCCAGCTATCAACGGGCCTCCGTGCGCATGCTAGGTGAGCCGCGCCTCCCCTTTGCCTCCCCCTCGAGCTTGAACTCGAGCTCTTGCGCCAGCCCCGCAGTAGCCGTAGCTCCATCATTCCCACATCTTGCTGCTGCCATGGCAGGGCTCGCGGCCGTTGACGCCGAGCACGACAGTGCACTCCTGGCCCTCCTAGGAGGCCAGTGAGCCCCTCATCCAGCCTGCTAACACACCTTAGCCTCGCGCATGTGCAAGGCCGAACGTCGACTGTCGCTCGACTCGCTACCGCCGCCCTTGTGGACCACCTCAGCCCGCGCCTATGCCGTAGAACGTTGCGGTTCGCTCCGTCCGTTTGAACGGGGCTGGCCACTCCCATTTAAGCGGCCCACAGGTAAATTCCGACACCGTCGAAGCCGCGCCGCCAATGTTCTGGTCACCAGCGCCTCGACAACGGGGTGCCACCGCCGTTGGGTCACCGACATGTGAGCCCCGCATGGGTTAACCATTAACCCCCACCGAACCCAAATTGGCTGATGGTCCCCCACTATTTTAATTAGGTTAGTTTGAAATTAAACATGTTAATTAATCTGACGCTGATAGAGCAGGCACACAACTTAACTAAACTAGATGATACCCCTCGCGTTGTCGCGGCATTCATAGTGCAAACAATTTGTACTGAATATTAATAAGTATAATTCAAACATAATATCCATAATAGAAGTACATGTATATATAAATTAGCAAACTATATATGGTGTAATTGTACATAACATTAAAATGACATGCAATTAGAGGAAAAAGGTATACATGTAGAATGTTCTTCTTTAGAAAAAAGAACATAAGGCATTAAACACTTATTTCTCTTATAAATACATGCAAATATATGATATGCAAGATACTTACAATGACCCACTGAATAATAGATAAACCAATGTGTGGAGCCACTCGAACGACGATATCTTCTTCATTTGTTGATATAGGGGCAAGGTCCTCTCTCCTAGCCGTCTGAGAAATCGGCTGACCGAGCACAAGCACCCTGTGAATTTTTGGACATCATACAGCCACGTTGGCTTGCGCATGCGTTCAATGGCCTTGATCTTCTCTAGGTTCGCCTCAATGCCGCGCTCCGAGACGAGGAAGCCGAGCAGCTGCCCGATCGGCATGCCGAACACCCACTTCTTCGGGTTGAGCTTCATCTGGTACTGGCCCAGATTGGCGATAGTTTCCTTTAGGTCGACAAGGAGTTTGAGGTGCTGCTTGGCCTTCACCACGACGTCGTTGGCGTAGACATGAATGTTGCGGCAGAGTTGTTTCATCAAGCATTTCTGCATGTAGCGCTGGAAGGTGGCGCTCGTGTTGTTCAAGCCAAATGACATGGTGATGTAGTGGTACGCCCCAAAGGGCGTGATGAAGGATGTCTTCAAGGCGTCATTCGGGTCCAGCTTGATATGATGATAGCCGGAGTAAGCATCCAGGAAGGACAAGATCTCATAGCCGGCCGTGGAGTCAATCACATGATCTATCCACGGGAGAGCGAAAGGATCCTTGGGGCAGGCCTTGTACGTGTGGCAACCCGCGTAGTCTATGCACATGCGCCAGGTATTGTTCTTCTTCAGGACGAATACCGGGTTGGCCAGCCACTTGGGGTGAAACACTTCCACGAAGAAGCCGGCTGCGAGCAGATAGGCGACTTCTTCACCAAAGGTTCTTCTCTTTTCTTCCAAAAAGCAACGTAGGGGTTGACGGACAGGCTTGGCGTCATTGCAGACGTGTAATTTGTGTTTGGCGTACTTCCTCAGAACTCCTGGCATGTCCTTTGGGGACCATGCGAAGATATCCTGATTCTCATGGAGGAAGTGGACGAGCTCGCCTTCCTATTTGTTGTTGAGGCAAATGCCCACAACAACATACTTGGTGCAGCTAGGGTCCTCCGGGTTGAGCGAGAGTAAGCATCCAGGAAAGACAAGAGCTCACAACCGACCGTGGACTCAATGATATGATCTATCTACGCCCTGTGTAGTCTATGCACATGCGCCAGGTATTGTTCTTCTTCGGGACGAGGACCGGGTTGGCTAGCCACTCGGGGTGAAACACTTCCACGAAGAAGCCGACTGCAAGCAGCCAGGCAACATCTTCACCAATGGTTCTTCTCTTTTCCATGAACGGAGCTAGCTGGAATGCCTAGCTTGTTAGCACGAAACACAAATCCATCGTTAATGACTAACTATTTTGACATTCTTCCTTCTTTACAATTCTGCATTACATCTTTAAAATCAGCATCATGCACATATTGATCTTTGATGGTCTCCAAACAAAATATTTTGAAGTCAAGTTGTGAAAGCATAGTATAAAGACGAGACAATGCATCAGCAATAACATTTTCTTTACCCTTGTGTTTAATGACATAAGGGAAAATCTCAATGAATTCAACCCATTTAGCATGTTTATGGTTTAGTTTTTCTTGACTTTTAATGTGTTTCAAAGATTCGTGATCAGAATGTATAACAAATTCCTTGGGCCATAAATAATGTTGCCATGTTTCTAAGATCCAAGCAAGACCATGTAATTCTTTATCATAAGTAGAATAGTTCAGACTAGGCCCATCAATTTTTCAGAAAAATATGGAACAGGTTTGCCATATTGTAATAACACGCCTCCTAATCAAATTACACTAGCATCACATTCGAGCTCAAAAGTCTATTTAAAATTAGGAAGTTGGACTAAATGAGCATGTGTCAACTTATCTTTCAATACCGTGAAGGCTTCTTCCTGTGCGGTACCCCAAACAAAAGGCACATCCTTCTTTGTAAGCTCGTTGAGAGGTGCAGCAATGGTGTTGAAATATCTCACAAAACTCCTATAGAAACCAGCGAGGCCAAGGAAACTGCTCACTTGAGTGACCGTTTTGGGCTGCGTCCAACTCTCAATAGCTTCAATCTTGCCTTTATCAACTTCAATTCCCTGTGGAGTAACAACATAGCGAAGAAAAGATACTCGGTCGGTGCAAAAGGTGCACTTTCCATGGTTACCAAACAAACATGCAGCATGTACAGCAATAAAAATAGCATGTAAATGTTCCAAATGTTCCTCCAAAGATTTAATGTAAATCAGTATATCATCAAAATAGACTACCACAAATCGTCCAATGAAAGCACGTGAAACTTCGTTCAGTAATGTCATGAAAGTACTAGGTGCATTAGTTAACCCAAAAGGCATGACTAACCACTCATATAAACTGAACTTAGTTTTAAATCTTGTTTTCCATTCATCTCCCAATTTCATACGAATTTGATGGTATCCACTATGCAAATCAACTTTGTAGAATATTGTAGAGCCACTCAATTCATCAAGCATACCATCTAGCCTAGGAATATGATGACGATAACGAATAGTAATATTATTAATGCCTCTACAGCGAACACACATACGCGATGTACCATCCTTTTTGGCACTAGAATAATAGGAACAACACAAGGACTAAGGGATTTGCGAATATAACCTTTGTCGAGCAGCTCCTGGACTTGACACATAATCTCCTTCTTCTCCTCTGGATTTGTACGGCATGATGCACGGTTGGGTGGTGAAGCACCAGGAATTAAGTTAATCTGATGCTCAATCCCTCGAATAGCTGGTAATCCCGGTGGCACGTCTTGTGGAAAGACGTCAGCGAACTCCTGCAAATTGTTAGTAATAGCAGGAGAAAAAGAGCAAGGCACGTCCTTGAATGAAAATAATGCCTCTTTGCACACAAAAGCGTAGAAAATAGAATTGTTGAAATCTAGATCATCAATATCAGATTTGGTGCCAAGTGAACATGAACTTTTCAATTTAATTTCAGAAGCAACACTAGATGGTTTATTATTAGGTGTAATTTGTTGCTCGAATTCTTTTGCCACAATCTGATTTTCACTATTAATTTTCTCCTGTTTTGCTTTATTAGCTCTATTAATATCATCTTTCAAAATGGAATCAGGAGTCATAGGAAGCAAAGTAATATTTTTATCCTTATGAACAAGAGTATACTGATTGTTTATACCATGGTGTATAGAATTTTTATCAAATTGCCATGATGAACCAAGTAATAAGGTACATACTTGCATAGGTACCACATCACAATCAACATAATCAGCATATGTAGAGATACTAAACTGGACACGAACAATATGTGTTACCTTAACCTTGCCGCAGTTGTTGAACCATTTGATGTAGTAAGGATGTGGATGTGGTCTTGTGGTGAGAGATAGCTTCTCCACCATCTCCATGCTAGAAAAATTATTGCAGCTCCCTCCATATATGATGACGCGAACCAAACTTTCCTTCACAACTCCCTTTATATGAAACAAATTATGCCTCTGATTTTGCTCAACTTGTGTAACCTGCACAGTCAAAACTCGTTGAGCAACTAAACTTTCATACCTGTCAGCATCTTCAGCAGCCATGTATTGCGTCTCATGATCAGAATCATCTCCACCGTGTTCTTCACTTCTAATAAGAGCCAAAGACTCCGCATCATAGTCACTAGCGGACTCATACCCACCATCCTCAGTAGCAATCATCACACGCTGACATTTGCATTCTCTCGCATAATGACCTCTTCCCTTACAATGATGACAAATAATATCACTTGTGTGCCCCGTTGATGCCATGGAAGAAAAAGAGCTCTGTATAAGCCCAGCATGTGTGCTCTTGGTAGATAGGGGTGGTTGTGCCTAATTTCTTGTATCACGGCTGGAGGGGTTGATGCAGTCGAATATGTGGAAGTAGAGGATGCACGCGGTGTCCATGAGGAAGGTCGACCTGCAGAAAAGGTAGTTCATGCCAATGCCTGTTGATCCTGCACTTCACGTTCAGCTTTACAAGCAAGATGGAATAAACGAGTGATATTATTATACTCCTTATACTCTAGAATGGTCTGAATCTCTCTATTTAATCAACCCATAAAACATGCAAGCATAGCTTCATTCCCCTCAACAATACCACATCTAATGATGCCAGTTTGTAATTCCTAATAATATTCTTCTATAAAAAAATTTCCTTGTCTTAAGCGCTGCAATTTTTGAAGTAATTCACGTTGATAATATGGTGGAACCCAACGAGTATGCATAGTAGTTTTCAAAGCAGCCCAAGTAGCTGGAATAGGATATAATCTACAATGTTCAGACCACCAAACACATGCAAAACTAGTGAAAGCACAAACAGCAGTAGGAACACGTCTCTCCTAAGGATATTGTAAACATGTAAAACGTTGTTCAGTTACTAACTCCCATGTAAGATATATATAAGGAACATATCTACGCTCAAATGGTCGAATATTCAACTTTAGTTTAGGAAAAAGGGCATGATCTCGTACCTCAGGTGGTGGTGCAACCCTACCGTTGCGTTGATATACCTAAGGACGACCTGGTAGTGGTGGTGCTTGTGGTTGCACGTAGTTCTGATTTTGATCAACCTCATCCTCGTAATGGTCCTCCACCTCTATAGTAGCAGCAGGAGCTATAGATGCATCAACAATGACACCCGAATTTTGCTCCTTATACTCTAGAATGGTCTGAATCTGTCTATTTAATCCACCCATAAAACGTGCAAGCATAGCTTCATTCTCCTCAATAGTACCACATCTAATGATGCCAGTTTGTAATTCCTGATAATATTCTTCTACAATTTTTTTGCTTGTCTTAGGTGCTGCAATTTTTGAAGCAATTCACATTGATAATATGGTGGAACCCAACGAGTATGCATAGCAGTTCTCAAAGCAGCCAAAGTAGGTAGAATAGGATATAATCTACAATGTTCAGACCACCAAACACATGCAAAACTAGTGAAAGCACAAACAGCAGTGTGAACACGTCTCTCCTCAGGATATTGTAAATATGTAAAACGTTGTTCAGTTTCTAACTCCCAAGTAAGATATATATCAGGAACATATCTACCCTCAAATGGTGGAATATTCAACTTCAGTTTAGGAAAATGGTCATGATCTCTAACCTCAGGCGGTGGTGCAGCCCTACTGGTGTGTTGATATACCTAAGGACAACCTGGTGGTGGTGGTGCTGGTGGTTGCATGTAGTTCTGATTTTGGTCAACCTCATCCTCGTAATGGTCCTCCACCTCTGCAGTAGCAGCAGGAGCTACAGAAGCATCAAAAGCGGCACCAGAATTTTGCCCAGGGTCAATGGGAACACGCAGTGCTTGTCGCACTTGATTTGGAAGGTGACATTGTTGTTGTTGTTGTAGACGTGCGATAGGTGCAGTCGGCGGTGGTGGTGTAAGACGTGCTAGGAATTCATTAAACTTGTTATCGAGCTTTGTTTCGAACGTCTTCTCAATGCCATCTATATTTTCAATGGCCTCTTCAAATCTCTTTGTCACATCTTCTACCTGTCCACTCATCATTTGCTGAAACTTATGATGTAACTCTTTGTTCGTCATGTTCTCAAAGTCAGTCTCATCGACTTGTGATCCTGGCATATTTTGCAATAATAGAAACACACAAGAATATGGTCCTACAGACTACTAGGAAGTGGTGGTGGTGGTGTGGTTGACAGTCACAAATTCGTCAAGAAAATCTCAAATTCATCAATTTTGAAAAACAGTTCACCGGTTTTGAAAAATAGTTCATCCATTTTTAAAAAAAGTTCATCGATTTTGAAAAAAGTTCATCAATTTAGAGAAATAGTTCATCGATTTTGAAAATGAGTTCATCCATTTTTTAAAAAAGTTCATGGATTGTGAAAAGAGTTCACCGGTTTTGAAAAAGAGTTCATCAATTTAGAAAAAAGTGTCATCGATTTAGAAAAAAAGTTCATCGATCTTAAAAAAGAGTTCATCGATTATGAAAGAAAGTTCACTGATTTTTAGAAAAGAGTTCAACAATTTTGAAAAATAGTTCTTTCAAATTAGCAAAAGAAATATAAAGCTGTTCCAAAAAGAAGAAAAAAGAAAAGGAACAAAAAACATAACAAAACCATTTCGAATAAAAAGGAAAAAGGAATCGTTATAAGAAGAAAAGTTAAAGAAACGGTAGTTTGGGCAACTAATCGGAGTTAGTGCGGTGGTTAGTGCATGAGGCGAATGACCATGAGGTCGCGGGATCGATTCCCATCCAAAGCGCGCCTTTCCTGTCCTCGCGACAGGAAGGAAAGGAAGAAAAAGATGGGCTAGGCCGTGTTAACGCGGCTGTAAGTGCCTGTTTGCGGAAACAGCTATAACCGGTGCCTGCAAAGCTCAATAGGAAATGCCGCAATCGAAGGCGCCCGTGTCCGTCCATCCCCGCCGAACCATGTCGCCACCCCGCGCCGCTGCAGCGCAGAGGGGATAAGGACGAGCCCCTCGGTCTTGTCATCCCCCCAAGATCTTTTCCCACTTCCCCCTCACTATGCATCACCGCTCCCCAGCTTCCCAAATGTCGCTGTCGCCATGGTTGCCTTGTAGCCGCGCTCACCGTCCTCCTTGTGCCTCCTCGTCATGTCCGGGACCTCCGCCGCACTCGGCCACATCTCATGCACCGAGCCATTCGAGTCGGGGACCTGCATCTACGCTGCCTTCGTCGTCTTCGTCTACATCGGCCACCGCGAGCTCACAGTCGATTTGCCGTCGTCCTGTACTCCCAGCTATCAACGGGCCTCGGTGCGCATGCTAGGTGAGCCGCGCCTCCCCTTTGCCTCCCCCTCGAGCTCGAACTCGAGCTCTTGCGCCAGCCCCGCAGTAGCCGTAGCTCCATCATTCCCACATCTTGCTGCTGCCATGGCAGGGCTCGCGGCCGTTGACGCCGAGCACGACAGCGCACTCCTGGCCCTCCTAGGAGGCCAGTGAGCCCCTCATCCAGCAAGCTAACACACCTTAGCCTCGCGCATGTGCAAGGCCGAACGTCGACTGTCGCTCCACTCGCTACTGCCGCCCTTGTGGACCACCTCAGTCTGCGCCTATGCCGTAGAACGTTGCGGTTCGCTCCGTCCATTTGAACGGGGCTGGCCACTCCCATTTAAGCGGCGCACAAGCAAATTCCGACACCGTCCAAGCCGCGACGCCAATGTTCTTGTCACCAGCGCCTCGACAACGGGGTGCCACCGCCGTTGGGTCACCGACATGTGAGCCTCGCATGGGTTAACCATTAACCCCCACCGAACCCTAATTGGCGGATGGTCCCCCGCTGTTTTAATTAGGTTAGTTTGAAATTAAACATGTTAATTAATCTGACGCTGATAGAGCAGGCACACAACTTAACTAAACTAGATGATACCCCTCGCGTTGTCGCGGCATTCATAGTGCAAACAATTTGTACTGAATATTAATAAGTATAATTCAAACATAATATCCATAATAGAAGTACATGTATATATAAATTAGCAAACTATATATGGTGTAATTGTACATAACATTAAAATGACATGCAATTAGAGGAAAAAGGTATACATGTAGAATGTTCTTCTTTAGAAAAAAGAACATAAGGCATTAAACTCTTACTTCTGTTATAAATTCATGCAAATATATGATATGCAAGATACTTACACTGACCCACTGAATAATAGATAAACCAATGTGACGAGAAAATCTAGTCATTAGCGCTACTTAAAGAGTAATGGAGGCAAAGCCTTTCGATTTGGTTTTGGTTTAGTAGCTTCACCAGATAGCATGTTATATCTTAGCCAAGCAACATGAATCTTAAATAGAAGACGAATAAATGATTATCTATCATGACATCTATGTATAGCACAACATCGATCACTGGGAAAAGAAAAAGAAAGAGTGAAAAATTGACACTTCTACCAAACTAAACCATGTAAGAATATGGTTCGGCAACAAAGAATACAATAGATAACAACAAAATAGGGAAAATGTCTACTTTCAGTTAAATGCCTACTTTCAAAGTATATCTCATGACCACACCACGTGAATGTAAATTGATGCAGCAATACTGTCTTACTCCATGGATACCAAGAACATGTAGCTTCTATAACCTACATATTCACAATCAAATATCTTAGACCTCTAGTAAAGTAAGTGTATGTATAAAATAGCCTATATCTAAGAGAAAATATACATGCAGTTGTATCCATGTTCATGATGAATCATACTTACTTTACTGTGAAACAACTAATAAAGCATGGATGCAAATAGTAAGCAAGCAAGAGGGGTATCGAGGTATCAATTATATAATTGGATCTTACTCAGGCGTAGAGAAAATATGTGTACTTTCCTCCAAATCAGACTGTTAACCAATGCATAGCAACAAACAGTAGATTGAAATAATAGAGTTGAAGAAAAAAAATATAAGATTGATATGTAATACTACATGTGGAAATCTAATCAGTGTGTCGAATTCCTTGAGATGACTATCTGCATAACTAGTAAGCGAAATTCATGGTAATATATATATATAAGTTGGTGAACATAATTCCATGTGAGGATAAATCTAGAAATCAGTTGACTTCCCTCTGTACAGTTTGTCGAAATGTTGCAGAACTTGCCATTAACAAACAGCCATGTGCAGGAATAAAAAAGGCCTCCTCAAGTCTAATAGATCTATAGGAATAAAAATAGTCACCTCAAGTCTAAAATTAGTTCTGCGGGAATCTTATAAAGTGCATGTTTTTGACTCAATCTAGACAGGATTGAGATTTAGGTGCATGTGTTAGCTTAGTCCAAATAATGTTCTGATTTGGGTGCGCATTCACTTGAGTCAACAGAAATTCAGAGTGGATGCGAAGGGAATGCAACAATTTTTTCTGCATGGTTGTTCCATAAAAGTGGATGTATGCAATTATTTGTGAACTAACTCATGAGACATCACATAAATATTAGTAACTCATCTGTAAGTTATTGCGGCAGTGAGGCAGCAAGGCAATAGCGGAGGATTGGAATTAGGGGGAATCTGGACTAACCTCATGAGTGAACTGGAAGAGCTACCGGCGCACAAAGCATATTGACTACAACTTACGAATAAAAAATTCAGCTCACATTGGCGACAAATACCCATAGATTAAATGTAGAAAACCAAAAGGGGTGGCTCACCGATGCGTTCAAATTTCAATCAAGGCACAAGAGAGAGGAGGAAGAAAGGAAAAGAAGCAACACTAACGTTACAGAGCAACAGATCGATTCGCACCATTATGAAACCGCAGTCTAAGTGAGCCGAGAGAGCCACCTTATGCCATAGGGGACTTGCGACCATGACGGAGGGCACAGACATAGATCTCTTCTTAGGTGGCGCACTATTGCAGGGGGAAACAGAAAAGACTGATCCTTAATTTAAGTAGACAGAGAGAGAGCAGGACGAACAAAAAGCATAGCAGGGGTGGGGGGTCGGATGGCTGTTCTTCTTCTAAGCTTGACGTTTTGGCTTTTTTCCTGCTGCGAGTAGAGACCATTGGGCTTCAGTTGTAACTTAAGTCTGAAAATATAGGGACAAAATTAGTCAAATGGGAAAATAATTGGTGGTGTGGCAGGAAGCTGAGGTGGATAAGTTGCATGTTGAGAGAATTGCTAGTAGTGGGGATCAACTTCTTATTCTTCAAAAAAATAATTTGAACCAGTTTTCCAAAATGAGATAAAGTTTGTTTTGGAATTCTTTGAAATTAGTCAAATATGTTGTTTTAAATGAGTTCATGAAGAAATACGGAGAGTGAAGGGCAATCTGCTCTGAGCAATGGCAACGCTGCCGGAGCTTGACAACAAGGACTATTTTGTGGACCAGCATGGGGAGAAGGCTAGAACTAACGTGAGATGCAGCTACTACCCGCATTGTCCAAGGCCAGATCTTGTATTTGGTCTGAAACCTCACTGCGATGGAATCGTTCTTACAATTCTCATGGACGATGACACCTAGTATTTATAGGTGATGTACCAATGGTACCTCACGCCCTCCTAGTATTTATAGGAGATCAGACTGAGATGCGCCTTTTCTAATATATTAAATTTGTTTTGTCGGGTTAGAACGTTAGTTTTTTGATGAAAAATACTTTCATAGTATGATAAATTTTCAGTCTTTCCTAGCATATCCTTAGAAAACACAAGAATCGAAGTTAAATGCCGAGTATTCCGAAACATAATATCATTTTGTTGAAAGTTTCTGAGGTCCTGGGTTGATCAAGTTAAATGTTTCTTGCACAGATAATGTGTCGGGGATATCTAGCGACATATGCCAGGGGGTGGCTTATCGTGGATGGGGATAGGAGTACGTCGTCAGGCCCTGGAAGCGGAAGTGAGCGAGATCTCGAACGCCTACGAGTCTTACCCAGGTTCGGAGCGCTTCATGGAGATAACACCCCTAGTCCTGCTCTGTGGGGTCTCCGCGTGATGACTATCATCAATAAGGTAGCTACTAGGTTGCTCCTCGAGCTGTTCGGCTAGAGGAGGAAGAAGGGCAAGGCTAGCTCTATCTGCTCTCTCTCTCTCTCTCTCTCTCTCTCTGTGTGTGTGTGTGTGTGTATGTTGGCTAGGGTCATGAATCCTTTGCATGGGTGAGCCTGGGTGTTTATATAGGCCTACCCCTAGGGGTACAATGGTAATTTGTCCGGTTGTAGGACCCAGATGTCAGTGTCTCTAGGCGCCGGCTTCTCCGCCGTCTGCTGGGGCTTGCCACTTGGTGGGTCCCGCAGGCTGCCGGGGACTTGGCCGACCGATGGGCCCGCCGCCTGCGGGCCACGATAACTGCCCTTTACTGTAGCCTTCCTTTGGTGACGACAGTCTCGTTGGGGGATGTATAGCTATAGTCCCACCGCCTGGTGGGCGCTTACTGTACCCACTCCCCGTCTCATCAGATTAATGGCGCGTAGACTCCGAGGGGAGGGAGGGTCACCTGCTAGAGGTCGGCCCGTCCTCGTGGCTGACTCCTCGGGGTGCACCATCTTCTAGCTGCTCGCTGATAGGTAGGGCCCGCCGCTTGCGGGCCGTACCGACCGCACATCGTGGGAGCGTAACCAGGGAAAAGCCTATACAAAGAATCTTACTAGGAGCGTGCCTTAAAACAAGGTGCTGCTGCTACGTACCAGTAGCACGTGCTGACGAAACGCGTTGCTGACATGGATGTAGGAGTAGCACGCCTATGATAAGCCCTGCTACTGCTATAATTGCCATGACCCTGCCGCGAAGCTAGTTATAGCAGCAACGCCTCAATACAAAGAGCGATACTGCTACAGATCATAGCAGTAGTGCATTCACACTATAACCGCTACTGCTAAGTTTACTACAAAATTTAGTCCCACCTCGCTCCGCGAACAGGGTTTTTACCACCTTAATTATGTTACTTCTCAAACTATCACAACCACTTTGTCTTTATTAACCTCTATGTGTAGAATTTGTGGCCGCAATATGCGTCTTCTCCGGTTTCTAAAAACCGGTGAGGACTCATATTGACAATTCAGATTGTACACAAAAAGATCATTGATGATCAATGTATTTTTTATGTATATTTTTACATGTTTACACATAGCAGTAGCACGTTTTGGGTGTAAGGCGCTACTGCTAGGTCTTTTAGCATTAGCGCATTTCTCTATAGTGCGCTAGTGCTAAGCCATTCTATGTTCCCCAACCGGCCGCCCTCCTCCCCGCCCCCTCCTCCTCCGTCCTCCCTCCACTCCTCTGTTCGCCACCGGCCGATGCTTCCTCGCTCATCTTCCTCCTCCATCCTCATGCCTCCTCACTCCTCTAGTCACCCCTCCTTCTCCCTCCTCCCTCCTCCATCCACAACCCCTCCTCCCTACTACATCTTGATTTAGTAGGGTAGTTCATATGCAACATTTTGATTTAGTTGATATGATTTACTTGATCTTGTAGGCTAGTTGATTTAGTTGATTTAGAACATTTTGATTTAGTTGATTTAGTAGGCTAGTTGATCTAGTAGGGTAGTTGATTTAGTTGATTTAGAACATTTCGATTTAGTTGATTTAGAACATTTTGATTTAGTTGATTTAGTAGGCTAGTTGATATGCAACATTTATAGAGAGAGAGGCAGAGATAGAGAGATATGATAGTTGATAGTTTTTAGTTGATATGATTAACTGATTAGTAAAAATTTAGACATAGTTGATAGTTTTTAGTTGATATATGCCTCTGGTCATATATAACACTTTGATATACGATAGTTTCTAGGGTTTAGAATAGTCAAAGCTAGTTTCTATGTTGGTTTGCATGTTGAGCTTGATGATCATCCCATGCTAAGTTATTGTTTTCTTTGCTCATATTGCTTTAGGAAAATGGAGCGACCACCACCACCATGTCGACTGTGCAAGTCAAGGTGCGCCAACAGCCTTGCAACTGGCAAGCTGTTCGACATCTACTTCTAGCCGAGTTTCCGTCATGCGGCGGTAAGAAATTATATGAAATGTAACAACTATTTTGTTTTTAGTGTTGGCATTAATGCATTGTGTCATTTTGGTTTTTGTACACAGACCTGGGAGCGCGAGGATCACCTCCATTCTGAATATCCGGAGTTCTTTCAGTCCTAGATCTCAAGACAAGATCCTTTTGTAGTGGTGGAGTGTTGTGACACCCTAGATGTAAAACTTCCATATTTGGAGAGGTACCCAGCCTTGTCATGTTCAACACCAAGTGTTTTTCCTCTTTGTGGGTTTCATTTTGGGTTTGGCTTGTTTCCCTTTTGGCATTGTCTTGTCATTACTTGGCATCTTGCATTTGTTCTTTCATGTTGTGATCATGTCGTGCATCATGTTCCTTGCCATGTTGTTGTGCATTGTCTTAGTCATGCATGTTGCCTTGTGGCATGCCCATGTGTGTCTCTTGCTTCATCTCTTCGCCTTCCTTCCTTTCCCCCATTTTTTTGCATGTGACATTTTTCCTGCCTCCATAAATGTTCAATTTTCCTCAATAAATCTAGCATAATGTCCTAAATCCCCCTGCCAAGTTTTACCTCTTTTGGAATTGTTTTGGTTAGGTTCTAAAATGAATTCAAACTTGAATTATTTTACTTCCTGTAAAAATCTTCAAACCAATTTTATTAAATAGTGCATAATTTCAGGATCCTGAGGATGTTGTTATATCTCTCAAACACCTTCCCAATCTCCCTGTGCTTTTCCTTTTGGTTTTTCCATCTGAGGAAAATGGGAAAAGATTAGCAGCAGCAACAACAACAACCTACCTGGGCCTCGGCCTCCCAGGCCGGCCCAGCTAGCCCCCCACCCCACGCGCCAGCAGGGCCAGCGTGCTAGCCAGCCCACTCGCTCTCCTCTCCTTGCTTTTCTCACCAGCGCCTATGTAACGCCCTCGATGCGGCTATATCTCCCACGTGTCGAAGCACGACTTAGAGGCATAACCGCATTGAAAGCAATGCCGCAAGTGAGGTAATCTTCGCAAACAACCCATGTAATACAATAGGGGAAAAGATACATAGTTGGCTTACAATCGCCACTTCACACAATACATGAATAAAGCATTACATCATACAGATACAATCAAGGTCCGACTACGGAACCAAAATAAAAGAAGAACCCCAAATGCGACAAAGGTCCCCCGATCGACCCCAACCGGGCTCCACTACTGATCAACTAGAACGAATCAACATAAAGGACAGGATCTTCATCGAGCTCCTCTTGAGCTTGGTTGCGTCATCTGCACGGACTCATCGGCACCTGCAAGCTAGTTTTGGAAGTATCTGTGAGTCACGGAGACTTAGAAATCTCACACCCTCGCGATCAAGACTATTTAAGCTTATGGGTAAGGTAAAGGTATGAGGTGGAGCTGCAGCAAGCGACTAGCATATATGGTGGCTAGCATACACAAAAGAGAGCGAGAAGAGAAGGCAAAAGTACGGTCGATAAAAGTATGATCAAGAAGTGATCCTAGAACAACCTACATCAAGCATAACTCCAACACCGTGTTCACTTCCCGGACTCCGCCGGAAATAGACCATCACGGTAACACACGCGGTTGATTCATTTTAATTAAGGTCAACTTCAGGTTTTCTACAACCGGACGTTAACCAATTCCCATCTGCGCATAACCGCGGGCACGGCTTTCGAAAGTTCAAAACCCTGCAGGGGTGTCCCAACTTAGCCCATGACAAGCTCTCACAGTCAACGAAGGAATAGACCTCCTCCCGAGACATTCCGATCAGACTCGGTATCCCGGTTCTTCAAGACATCCTCGACAATGGTAAAACAAGTCCAGCAAGACTGCCTGATGCGCCGACATCCTGATAGGAGCTGCACATATCTCGTTCTCAGGGCAACACCGGATGCGCGCTCCATACAACTAAAACCAGCCCTCAAGTTTCCCCGAGGTGGCGCTGCAAAGGACTCTAGTT
>NC_041390.1:317256303-317337270 GCF_002162155.2 Triticum dicoccoides
GGGTTTAAAATAAAGATGACCCTTGGGCTGGCCTAACCCAAGGGAAAAAAGGCTAGGTGGCAAATGGGAAAACCAATGTTGGGCCTTGCTGGAGGAGTTTTATTCAAAGCGAACTGTCAAGGGGTTCCCATTATAACCCAACCGCGTAAGGAACGCAAAATCCGGGAACATAACACCGATATGACGGAAACTAGGGCGGCAAGAGTGGAACAAAACACTAGGCATAAGGCCGAGCCTTCCACCCTTTACCAAGTATATAGATGCATTAATTAAATAAGATATATTGTGATATCTCAACAAGTAACATGTTCCAACAAGGAACAACATCTCCATGTTCCAACAAGGAACAAACTTCAATCTTCACCTGCAACTAGCAACGCTATATGAGGGGCTGAGCAAAGCGGTAACATAGCCAATCAACAGTTTGCTAGAACAAGGTGGGTTAGAGGCTTGGTTCAAACAATATGGGAGGCATGATAAGCAAGTGGTAGGTATCGCAGCATAGGCATAGCAAAAGAGCGATCAACTAGCAAGCAAAGATAGAAGTGATTTCGGGGGTATGATCATCTTGCCTGAAATCACGCAAGGAAGAAGAACGAGTCCATGAAGAAGACAAATGGACGTAGATGAACGGTTCCTCACAAACACGACGTTATTGGAACCAACCCGAAGAAGCAACACCGGAAAGAAGCAAACAACAAAGTAAACAACCCTCACATAAGCATGGCACGATGCGCAGACAAGTATGATGCATGTCCGGTTTAATTATGCATGGCATGGCAAAAATGCACAAACAATACTACAAGTTAAGTGGAGCTCAATATGCAACGAGTTGCATATTGACGAAACACCACAACAAGTTATTTAGTTCGATCTTGTTTATGTACCCAACAATATTAAATGTTGTTAAACATGGCAAGAGGGTGAACAAAGTAAAACTACCTATCTAGGCAAGTTTAAATGAGGCCGGAAGCGACGAACAACAATTCCGGTAAATCCTCATATGCATATTTTCAGGTTTGGTACTGTTCTGCCCTAAACACAATTTTAGAATTTTTTAACATGCAAATAAAGGTCACCTTGTTAAACTAGGCATTTTTCCACCCCAATTACATATAAAGTTTATTAAATTTGGAGTTACAGTTATTTAGTTATGAAATAAACCATTTTAGCATGGCATAGGAGCAAATTTAACCAAACAGCATTTTAAACATTTTAAACATGGATGAAAGTGACATATTATGAAACTAGACACAATTTTGAGCATTTTTCATATATAAACTTTTTACATGTGATGCACCGGATGAGAGGAATGAAATGCATGAAGTTTAAGGGCTGATCTGCAAAAGTGCAAATCCCCGGAAATGGATAAAATCGCAGCTAAGGAAAAAAATACTACAGGCCAAATTAGCTGGATCCGGGCAGCTCACGTTGGGCTTTTGAGGCTGGCTGGGGGATGTAGAGGCGCTGGGCCTTGGCGAAGAAGCAGGCTGAGCCTGGCGCTGGCTTGGTCAATGCGAGCGGGCACGGGACGAGCGACCTGGTCGTTGTAGCAGAGGCCGCAGCAGGGGATGGCGAGGCCGGGGACTTGGGCGCGACTCCGGCGAGGGTCTTGGAGCAGGATCCGGCCGGGAACAGGCAAGGGAGGCGGAGGCCGACTGGATCTGGTGGTGGAGGCGAGGTTTCGACGGCAGCGCGAAGCAGCAGGGGGTCGGGCGGCCACGAGGATCCTGGGTCTTTTGCCGACGGCGGGCATGCGCGATGGAGCTGTTGGTCCGGTGATGCTCCGATGAAGAAGGAGGGCGATGGGGACGAGTGGAGGCACGCACGGGAGGACATCGGGAGGGCGCCATGGGACTGGGCTGCATGCTTGAGCTCGAGCAGCGAGCTCCTCTCACTCGGACGCAGACGTAGAAGATGGAGCTCGGGCTCTTGGTGCTGCGGACGGAGAAAAGGAGCGGCTCTAGGCCTCCAATGGTTGCTGCTGCTTGCGGCAGCGCTTGAGACAAACCCTCGGCACGAGCAGGAGGGAGGAGGCTGCACGGGTGGAGGCCGAGAAGAATTTGGGTCGGGGGCGTGAGCTCTGGATCGAGGAGGAGCAGTGGAGAGCGATGGTTGGCTGCTGGCTGAAATCGAGGAGGGGAGGATTTGGATCTGGGAAGATCCCGAGGTGGAAGGAGAGACCGGGTGGAGTGGCGGCGCGGTGATGGAATGGATGGGACATCTCCCTAGATTTTAGGGTTTGGTGTGGTTATATAGCAGGTAGGTGGGTTAGACTTAGGGCTATATCGTCCCTCCGATCGCAATCGAACGATCGCGAATAAAATAGCTAGGAAGTCCAAATAAGAAAACGGTGATGTTTTGTAGACGTTTGGGGATGATGCAGACACAACGGTGGCGACAGCCCGGGTCAGGTCCGGGACAACTTTCGGACGCTCACGTGAGGGGTTTGATGCACTGTGCAGAGAGGGTTTCGGACCGTCCGGTCGCATCGGACAACTCCGGAAGCGAAGAGGGGAAGGAGGATGGACTAGGTGGGCTGTGGCAAGACTGCGAGGGGGAGAAGGGAGAGAGAGGGCCCGACATATGTTTCCGGAGACCGAAAACGTCCGACGTTAGACCGGCTATACTGCCGCTATAGTTAAACGTTGGGGCGTCAAACAAGCTTCGAATGCGATGAAACTTGGCGGGCGACCTACTAACAACATAGCAACCGCGCACGCCAACTTTCAACCCATTCCGAGAACATTTTCCGGCCACTTATAAAATAATATTTCGGACATGCCGCGGGTGCGTGCGAGTGTGGTTGGTCTCAGAACGGACAACAGACGGAACTGGGGAAACCCGGACGGATGCAAGTTTTGAAAACATGATGATGCAATGCACATGATGACATGATGAAATGCAACACGGAAGCAAATGACAAGGCAACAACAACGAATAATTGGAGGACACGTGTCACATCGGTCTCAGGGCGTTACAACACTCCACCACTACGAGAGGATCTCGTCCCGAGATCTAGAATGGCACCGGAGGGAAAACGGAAGAGAAAGAGAAGAGGTAAAACTAAGTTGCTCCTTTGACAAACGAGAGAAACCAAAGAATCTTGCGAGGTTGAACAAATTGAAAGACAGCATAAAGTGAAGATGAACAAAGCTGAAAACACTCCGTTAGAAAAGAGAGACAAGGAAGAACAACTTCTAACAACACCCCAGTTGGAAAGATAAGCAAGACTTGATAAGAAGAAAGAACTTGAGAAGCGGGCACACACTCTGGTTACATGGATAAGCACAGGAAAGAACACGATCTTAGATGAAACGAGATGATGGTTGAAGAAAGCAACATCACAATGGCTCCGGAACAAAAGAATAGAAGATAGATAATTGAAATAGGAGAAATGACGAGAAAATGCCAACTTCTGCCAAAAGAGCTTGAGAAGGCATCCTTAGGAGAAGGGTCGAACGGAGTTGTTGGAAAACCAACAATGAAAAGAATAGGGTTGTAGTGGGCTTATGGGGAACATCTCAAAACTATTAGGTGAAATTCTGCCACTAACAGAAACGATATATTAGATTGATAACAACAAGGAGATGAGAAGCTTAATTAGCCGGGAGGATAGATGAATAACTTGGGTCATTTATAAACACCAGAGATAGCAACAAACCATAGGGAATGCTTTAGGTGAAATATAACCCAAGATAATTCCAATGACGATATTGATGGATTTAAAATACCTCATTCATAACACCATGTGAGTTATGAAACATGAACTCAAATTATTAAGAATGACATAATACCACCTCCAATAATATGGTAGAAAGAATTGCACCCTGGATTACAAGAAGAAGAATGCTTGAGCTCCTTAAAAGAATCTCAATGAACACTTCAAGAAGGAATTAAATCCTTGATGAATCCATCATGTAGAACCTTGATGAAGAACTCCGGTAATAAAAGAATGATCCAAAATAATTGAATGATGAAAAGAATAAGATTTAAGCCTCGCAATGGTTTAGATAGAGAACTCCGTGATAATATAATTGAAAGAGGTTGGAACTCCGGGCAAAAAGAGAAGATGAAACAAATGAAACCGAGAGTTTGATAAGCCTCCGGAATAAGGAATTAATCATTAGGATGAAGCAAGAATAAGAATTACATTATGGTTGTCCTTCATCAATTAAATTGATGATAAAGAATGGATTTGGCACACTACTTATACTCGTAAAAAGATTAAGCGAGGTATAGCGCAAACTTGAGAAGGTCTTCAACGATCCATCGGTAGAATTTGAAAAGCATGAATGCATAGATATGATACTCGAAGGAAGAAAACTCTTGAACGAACCACCGTAAGAATTAAAAAAAAACGATTGGAGAAAAGATAAAGAAAAACACCATGAAGAATTGCAAAACGAATGAGGATACTTGGGGAAATTTAGATACAAGTGAACGAAGGGATCACGAGCCGATTAAAGATCACTTGCACGAAGCACTGGTAAGATTGGAGAATGATAACTAAAAGCTGAGAATGAATATCCCGAAATGATGGCCTCCGGATAATCAAACTTAACAGAATCTTGAATTGCTCCGGATAGGTGAAAAGAATTCTCATGATCAAAATAATTACGAGAGGATGGCAGCAAGCTAGAATCACGAATCTTGAAGAGAATGAAGCAAGATTAAAGAGAAACTCTTCTTCGGTCTTCAAAATCCGAGAATGACGATGAGAAACACCACCAAGAATAATTTAGACACTCCGGGAGAATCAAAAGCGAAGAAGTTGAGACAACTATGAAAAGAATTTGAAAGATCTTGGAGAAATACATTTGACTAATGATAATTCATTCTTACGTCAAACTTTGACAAGAAATTTGAGGATATCTTCGGGAAATAAGAAGAGTCAGGTAAGATCCTGGGAATAGACCTGTGGGTTAGGGCCCACTGAAAAGAAAGCACCATTGAAATGATTTAAAAGAGAAGTTGCACCGGTCGAATTTAAAAGGCTTGAATAAGATAACAACCTCGAAAGATCTTGAACGAATGCAGAGTGGAAAAACATGAATCTTCGAGATAACTTGAGCACTCCGGAACAATAGAATAGCGAGCGGTGAAAGATTATTAGGTGTACCGTTATGAGAAGGCATTTGAAATGAGGAAAAAGATATGACCAACACCGAAAGCTTGAATTGGTTCCACCGGAGAAGAAAACAAGTGATGAGAGACGAACTTGAAGCTCCGTTAGAATCTTCATGAGAATCACCGGATAAGAATATTGATAGAAAAAGAATGGAGAGGCTTCACATCAATAAGATGGATACTTGATTAAGAAATCTGAGTCCTTCACGAAAAAGGGGTCGGTGGGTGGGAAAAACAAAGACAACTTGGAAACGGAAGAAATGAACACCGTTGAGAAGAACTGATACTTGATCTTGCGGATGTTGAAATGATCGGATCCACTTGAAGAGAAACACATCGGTTGATAAAAAGATTGACATGACAATATCGATTATCAAGAAGGATTTGTATTCACATAGGAGTATGAGAACGCCATTTGGGGTAGGTATGGAATCAACACTTGACTTCGAAGCAACTCGAATACCACAACTCAAAACAAAACAAAGGATTGGCTTGCGAGATAAGCCGGAACAAACATATGATAGAGATTTCGTCCGAAGTTTTCGTGGTGGGGCCTACACGGGCTCGATCGTACAACACCATCATGTACAAGGCAGTGCACATGACATACGAAGCATCCCCAAGTCGGCATAGCCAAGGACTCTTTAAGACACAACGAGACCACTGTAAAACCAACCATGAATAGGCGGACCACTAGACGTCGAACCCCAATTTCATATCATACATCTATCGGAAAGATATCCTAGGAGCTACTTGAATTCCCACCAATGAAACTCCCGAACCTTTCCGGTTATGCAATCAGGTGTTGGGGATACATGGGAAGCATAATATCTCACCCAAATCTAGCAATTCCTACATCCAGCTATATCCATCCTTCAACACATAACCGAGAAAAACTTCAGAAACCATCTACCTCAACCTTCGAAAAGCATCCATTATACAAGTTATGGCAATACTCCCGAACTCCCGCCGCAGTACTGGGTGGCATCGAGGTTATCTCACCAATGAACTGCATAAAAGAGATTTTCGATGTCGGCATACTAAACTCAGGTATTCCAGAATTGCAACGATAAAATTATGATGACAACACCTCAGAGCTCAACTCCCCGGGACACTGCCACAAAACCCCTGATAGGAGGCACCAAGACAATGTACTCGTCACAAAACCATCGGAACGATTCCAAGATACCCGCGTGATCCTAAATTTTTTTTTGTGAAATTTGAGAAGAGAAGAGTCAAAACTCTACATCAGGATGCCTTACCAGAGCGATGAGGAGACTGGGGAGTAAAAGAATTCCTAAACTCTCCGATATATAATTCCTAAATGACTCAAAACATTTTTCTAGACACAACTAGGCCGCTAAAAACGATCAAGCAATGGGGCTCCTAAGGTCGGGGAAGGCTCTGATTACCAACTTGTAACACCCTCGATGCGGCTATATCTCCCACGTGTCGAAGCACGACTTAGAGGCATAACCGCATTGAAAGCAATGTCGCAAGTGAGGTAATCTTCGCAAACAACCCATGTAATACAATAGGGGAAAAGATACATAGTTGGCTTACAATCGCCACTTCACACAATACATGAATAAAGCATTACATCATACAGATACAATCAAGGTCCGACTACGGAACCAAAATAAAAGAAGAACCCCAAATGCAACAAAGGTCCCCCGATCGACCCCAACTGGGCTCCACTACTGATCAACTAGAACGAATCAACATAAAGGACAAGATCTTCATCGAGCTCCTCTTGAGCTTGGTTGCGTCATCTGCACGGACTCATCGGCACCTGCAAGCTAGTTTTGGAAGTATCTGTGAGTCACGGAGACTTAGAAATCTCACACCCTCGCGATCAAGACTATTTAAGCTTATGGGTAAGGTAAAGGTATGAGGTGGAGCTGCAGCAAGCGACTAGCATATATGGTGGCTAGCATACACAAAAGAAAGCGAGAAGAGAAGGCAAAAGCACGGTCGATAAAAGTATGATCAAGAAGTGATCCTAGAACAACCTACGTCAAGCATAACTCCAACACCGTGTTCACTTCCCGGACTCCGCCGGAAAGAGACCATCACGGTAACACACGCGGTTGATTCATTTTAATTAAGGTCAACTTCAGTTTTTCTACAACCGGACGTTAACAAATTCCCATCTGCCCATAACCGCGGGCACACTTTCGAAAGTTCAAAACCCTGCAGGGGTGTCCCAAC
Organism: Triticum dicoccoides; assembly: GCF_002162155.2. Taxonomy (NCBI): domain Eukaryota; kingdom Viridiplantae; phylum Streptophyta; class Magnoliopsida; order Poales; family Poaceae; genus Triticum; species Triticum dicoccoides. Next base: position 317,263,645 of record NC_041390.1, read on the forward strand.
TTAGCCCATGACAAGCTCTCACGGTCAACGAAGGAATAGACCTCCTCCCGAGACATTCCGATCAGACTCGGTATCCCGGTTCTTCAAGACATCCTCGACAATGGTAAAACAAGTCCAGCAAGACCGCCCGATGCGCCGACATCTTGATAGGAGCTGCACATATCTCGTTCTCAGGGCAACACCGGATGAGCGCTCCGTACAACTAAAACCAGCCCTCAAGTTTCCTCGAGGTGCCGCTGCAAAGGACTCTAGTCGGACCAACACTTCGACAAGCACTGGCCCGGGGGGGTTTAAAATAAAGATGACCCTTGGGCTGGCCTAACCCAAGGGAAAGAAGGCTAGGTGGCAAATGGTAAAACCAATGTTGGGCCTTGCTGGAGGAGTTTTACTCAAAGCAAACTGTCAAGGGGTTCCCATTATAACCCAACCGCATAAGGAACGCAAAAATCCGGGAATATAACACCGATATGACGGAAACTAGGGCGGCAAGAGTGGAACAAAACACTAGGCATAAGGCCGAGCCTTCCACCCTTTACCAAGTATATAGATGCATTAATTAAATAAGATATATTGTGATATCGCAACAAGTAACATGTTCCAACAAGGAACAACATCTTCATGTTCCAACAAGGAACAAACTTCAATCTTCACCTGCAACTAACAACGCTATAAGAGGGGCTGAGCAAAGCGGTAACATAGCCAATCAACGGTTTGCTAGGACAAGGTGGGTTAGAGGCTTGGTTCAAACAATATGGGAGGCATGATAAGCAAGTGGTAGGTATCGCAGCATAGGCATAGCAAAAGAGCGAGCAACTAGCAAGCAAAGATAGAAGTGATTTAGAGGGTATGATCATCTTGCCTGAAATCCCGCAAGGAAGAAGAACGAGTCCATGAAGAAGACAAACGGACATAGACGAATGGTTCCTCACAAACACGACGTTATCGGAACCAACCCGAAGAAGCAACACCAGAAAGAAGCAAACAACAAAGTAAACAACCCTCACATAAGCATGGCACGATGCGCAGACAAGTATGATGCATGTCCGGTTTCATTATGCATGGCATGGCAAAAATGCACAAACAATAATACAAGTTAAGTGGAGCTCAATATGCAACGAGTTGCATATTGACGAAACACCACAATAAGTTATTTAGTTCGATCTTGTTTATGTACCCAACAACATTAAATGTTGTTAAACATGGCAAGAGGGTGAACAAAGTAAAACTACCTACCTATCTAAGCAACGAACAACAATTCTGGTAAATCCTCGTATGCATATTTTAAGGTTTGGTACTGTTCTGCCCTAAACACAATTTTAGAGTTGTTTAACATGAAAATAAAGGTCACCATGTTAAACTAGGCATTTTTCCGCCCCAATTACATATAAAGTTGATTAAATTCGGAGTTACAGTTATTTAGTTATGAAATAAACCATTTTAGCATGGCATAGGAGCAAATTTAACCAAACAACATTTTAAACATTTTAAACATGGATGAAAGTGACATATTATGGAACTAGACACAATTTTAAGCATTTTTCATATATAAACTTTTTACATGTGATGCACCGGATGAGAGGAATGAAATGCATGAAGTTTAAGGGCTGATCTGCAAAAGTGCAAATCCCTGGAAATGGATAAAATCACAGCTAAGGAAAAAAATACTACAGGCCGGATTAGCTGGATCCGGGCTGTTCACGTTGGGCCTTTGAGGCTGGCTGGGGGATGTAGAGGCGCTGGGCCTTGGCGAAGAAGCAGGCTGAGCCTGGCGCTGGCTTGGTCAACGCGAGCGGGCACGGGACGAGCGACCTGCTCGTTATAGCAGAGGCCGCAGCAGGGGATGGCGAGGCCGGGGACTTGGGCGCGACTCCGGCGAGGATCTTGGAGCGGGATCCGGCCGGGTACAGGCAAGGGCGGCGGAGGCCGGCCGGATCTGGTGGTGGAGGCGAGGTTCCGACGGCAGCGCGAAGCAGCAGGGGGTCGGGCGGCCATGAGGATCCTGGGTCTTTTGCCGGCGGCGGGCATGCGCGATGGAGCTGTTGGTCCTGTGATGCTCCGATGAAGAAGGAGGGCGATGAGGACGAGTGGAGGCCAGCACGGGAGGACCTCGGGAGGGCGCCATGGGACTGGGCTGCATGCTCGAGCTCGAGCAGCGAGCTCCTCTCACTCGGACGCGGATGTAGAAGATGGAGCTCGGGCTCCTGGTGCTGCGGACGGAGAAAAGGAGCGGCTCTGGGCCTCCAATGGCTGCTGCTGCTTGCGGCAGCGCTCGAGACAAACCCTCGGCACGAGCAGGAGGGAGGAGGCTGCACGGGTGGAGGCCGAGAAGAATTTGGGTCGGGGGCGTGAGCTCTGGATTGAGGAGGAGCAGTGGAGAGCGATGGTTGGCTGGTGGCTGAAATCGAGGAGGGGAGGATTTGGATCTGGGAAGATCCCGAGGTGGAAGGAGAGACCGGGTGGAGTGGCAGCGCGGTGATGGAATGGATGGGACATCTCCCTAGATTTTAGGGTTTGGTCCATTATATAGCAGGTAGGTGGGTTAGACTTAGGGGTATATCGTCCCTCCGATCGCAATCGAACGATCGCGAATAAAATAGCTAGGAAGTCTAAATAAGAAAACGGCGACGTTTTGTAGACGTTTGGGGATGATCCGGACACAACGGTGGCGACAGCCCGGGTCGGGTCCGGGACAACTTTCGGACGTTCACGTGAGGGGTTTGATGCACTGTGCAGAGAGGGTTTCGGACTGTCCGGTCGCATCGGACAACTCCGGAAGTGAAGAGGGGAAGGAGGATGGACTAGGTGGGCTGTGGCAAGACTGCAATGGGGAGAAGGGAGAGGGAGGGCCCGACATATGTTTCCGGAGACCGAAAACGTCCGACGTTAGACCGGCTATACTGCCGCTATAGTTAAACGTTGGGGCGTCAAACGAGCTTCGAATGCGATGAAACTTGGCGGGCGACCTACTAAGAACATAGCAATAGCGCACGCCAACTTTCAACCCATTCCGAGAACATTTTCCGGCCACTTATAAAATAATATTTCGGACATGCCGCGGGCGCGTGCGAGTGTGGTTGGTCTGAGAACGGACAACAGACGGAACTGGGGAAACCCGGACGGATGCAAGTTTTGAAAACATGATGATGCAATGCACATGATGACATGATGAAATGCAACACGCAAGCAAATGACAAGGCAACAACAGCGAATAACTGGAGGACACATGGCACATCGGTCTCAGGGCATTACAGCCTGAGCCTACCCCCGCTAGCGCTTCGCCAGGTGGAGCAGTCGGCCCCGCTCATCAGCGCCTACCCTGTTCCTCGCACCCTCCTTTTCCCTCTCCTCTCACCGTCGCCATGGGGACCGCGAGCACGAGAGCGCGTGGGCTTGCGTTGCTCACCCTAGTCCCTTTTAAGCCCCCACTCCTTGACCCATGCCTCTCCTAGGTTTTCCCTCGTCCGCCGCCGCTGTCGCCTGGTGGGTATAGCCACCAGATCTGTCGTTTTAGCCGAGTCTCGAGCGCATCTGGGAGCATGAGCTCGTCGCCGGCGTGAACCACGTCGACATTCGCCTCTCCAACCTTGTCCCTCTTCTTCCCCATCGCCGGCTACGTCCCCGACTACATGCAGTCGGAGCCCCTATAGCGACCTATTCTTCCTCGTCTTCGACTCCGGCCGCCGAACCTACTCGATCGTTGTGGTCGACATCTCCATCCACCTCCTGGCCAACCCAGTGCACCAACATGCTCGTGGTGAGCTTGTGCTCCTCCCCATCCTCCCCCCTCGTTTATACTATCCGTCCTTGTTAGCTGCTCGCGCCCGATCGCACCGCCGCCGGACCTCGCGCAAACAAGTGCTCCGAGCACCCTTTGCCATTTTTTCCATGTCTAGGAGATTCCTAGCGCCGAGAACGTTGCCGCCCGTTTAGCCCCTCGCCTCGCCACGTTCATCCTCGCCGTTGTTGTCTCGGTAGATCGCCGCCGGCGTCGGTTCCCTAGATGCCCGGTGCACCTAGCAGCACACGCAGGTGCGGGATCTCCCCGCTATGTGGGCCCTCACGGGACCCACCCGTCAGCCTCCCAGGGGACCAGGTCCCACCTGTCAACCCCTCTCCTTTTTTTCTTTTTTTTGTTTGTTTTATTTCCAGCACTTTCCGTTACTGGCAAGGGCCCAGATACCAAATAGGGAAAGTCCATTTCGGAATACTTCCCTTTAGGGAAGATGCCATTTCTGTTTCATGCCATTTTAGGCACGTTTCATCTTAGAGCATTTGTGGGGATTTTTATACAGTAAGCCCCACATATTATATATGTTTTTGGGGTAGAAAAATCCCACCAATCCAGTGGTGGCATTAGTTTCTGCATTTTATTAAGTTCATAAACATGACATTTTACATCATGATGTTGTTTTGTCATTTTTGTGTGATTTATTTCAATCATGCTATGTAGGTGTTTGGCACATGGTAGTATGATGAGTGAAACACGCATGCCAAGTTGCTATCATAATCTGTTTATGCCATGTTCTGTTTTCCACAAAGTCTGAAACTGTTAATAAAACTTGCTATGTTTACATGGGTGCCATCATATCTTCTGTGCCTTTTTAGCTCATGTTCACTAAGGGAATTTTGTTCTATGCTTTTAGTAGAGTCATGACATGCCTTTGTTTGCTATGATATGTTAATTTAGCATGTTTTTTTCTTGCTCTAAACATTGCTTCCTGATGTTGTTTTTGACATGTTAGTATTTTCACTAAGTCTATGAAGTTGATATCTTTTGCACTTTTTCCATGCTTGTTTGAACCTGTTGTTGTGTGATTTAGCAATAACTCAGTGTTCATGTTTTGTCAAGCATCTCTTGTATATCACTGCCATATGCTTTGATTCTATGTTGGAGTGCAGTAGCTTAGTTTCTTGTTGCATTCTCGATGGCATTGTGTTGCTAATCGTAGAATTGTGTCATTATTGTTTTGATGCCATTTGCAAACCGTGCATCAGTTTCCGGTGATCTTTATATCGATTTCGACATAAATCATCTCATCTTTCCAGCGGCACACTTGGTTTGACAAGTTGATGCCTTGATCATTCTTTCCCTTCCGGAGCATGCATATGCATTGCATATCATGACATGTATTGTATCATGTTGCTTGTGCATTGCACTGTGATTGATTGTTGGTCATTTGCTTGTGTTCTTGCTTTAGGTAGAGCCAGGAGACGAGTATGTGACCGAGGAATCTATTGAGTATGCTATCGAGGATCAAGCTTTCAACAACTCTGAGAACTTTGCAGGCAAGATGACCATACCCTCGAAATCACTTCTATTTTTGCTTTGCTAGTTGTTCATTCTATCACTATGTCGCGCTACCAACCACTTGTTGTATCATGCCTCCCATATTTCCATGTCAAGCCTCTAACACACCTTTCCTAGCAAAGCGTTGTTTGGCTATGTTACCGCTTTTGATCAGCCCCTCTTACAACGTTGCGAGTTGCAGGTGAAGATGTAGTTTGAAGGAACTTCCAAAATTCAACTCGCGGTATATATATACCCAGTCACTGTCGGTGTGACCGAGTGGAACGAATTGGTGGCACCGAGATATAGAGTCGCAAGTGGTTACTACAACTTGGTGTGACCGAACTATTCTAATTGGTTGCACCGAGGTGAAAACCTAGATCAACTCAATTATTTCAGTGAGACCGAAAGGAACGAATCAGTCAGACCGAAAGCCATTAATAGGTTTTGCAAGTTTAAGCCCTTGACGGATCGGTGGCTCCGAGTGCTCCTCACCTGGAGGGTCCGAATTCAACTTGATCAAACTTTGTGATGTAGCATGAATAGAGTTTGAGAAGAGAAAAACATAGATAGCTACAGAGAGTTCTTAGGCATTCTTGTCCATCCATTTGGCAAAAAGAAAAGACAAACAATCAAAACAAATGGATGTCCTTGAATGGGTGCAACCAACATGCTCACACAATAAGATAGCAAATGAAATATGTGGCAAATCATGCACAAACACTCTAGCATCTATCAAGCAATTGGTGATGACTAGGTCATCTATACATGAGTATGTTAACTGTTGAGTCAAATGAGAACATTTGATTGTAGGTCATACTCATCGTTTATGCACAAGTGGGATTACCACTTTTACATAAAGCATTGTTGTGTCCACACCTTTAGAGTTGCTTTAGCTCAGTTCTTAGAGCAAAACTCCCCTAGATGTGATATCCCCCCTAAGAGGGATGAAGTAACCTTGGGTTTTGTCGATGATGACTTCATGTAGTTGTTGAAGATGTAGATGCTCAATGTTGATGTAGATCATTTGAAGCAATCCTTTGGAGTGAGTCGCACTTTCAATACCTACATGTTTTAGTCCCACAAGGAACATACACGAATATCGATAGACATAGAGTGAAATACACATACGATGTTGTCCATGAAAGCATTAGGTTACCTTGTCTCATGTCTTACCAACAAGAGGGTTTGTGACTCCTTGAACTAGTGCAAGGTGTGAAAGTTGATTGCACTTGTCCTAGCCAAAATGAATATGAGTGAAGTATGTTGGCGGAGTCACCCTCAAGAACTCTCTAGTTCTTCTTCTTTCGGACCCACATCAACTTGATGTGGATCCTTGGAGTTGTAGTCGAACTTGATGAAGTAGAACTTGATGTAGCCATGGGAACCCACATGACCAAGGCCTTTGGAGCTTCTTCAAATGAATCAATCTCCAGTTGAAACTTGTATTGCCTTTTAGCTTGTCGTCTTGTGGTGGAAGATCATCTTGATCTTGTGTTCCCTTGAAAGAAGTGGGATCATACTTTTCTTATTGAGGAACAAACTTCGTCTTGGGGTGTTGATCTTCTTCCCAGTCAACTCCATTGGCATTGATCTTGGGTTGAAAACCAACACCTTGATTCTTCCGGTGCCTTCCTTCCTTGCGTACTATTTCCTCAAATTCCTTACTTTCGGCAAGGCTCTTGTAGACACCTTTCTCTATAATTCCCTTCAATAAGCTATTTTATTGCTCAAGTGTAACTTGGCTAAGAGAATCATTAGTGGATTCAAGAGAACTACTAGAAGCAACAATATTGGATTTAACATGATTATTGTTACTACTAGAAGAAGAATCTTTCTTGCTCTTATTGCTAGATTTTACTTTGGGCATGTATGTAGACAAGAGTAAACGCTTGGCAATGTAAGAGGAACTTTTCTTATGAAGATCATCATTGATTGCCTTTAAGAACCCATGCTCTTGCTCTAGATTGAGCTTTTCAAAGCGTAGGTTCTCATGAGTCTTTAAAAGCTCTCGATGATCCTTTAAGGTAGTTTCATGAGCCAACTTCATAGTGTTTAGTTCTTTAGTTAGACACTCAATCTCCATCTTATCATTGTCATTAGTTTCATCTTGATTAACATGATTAATAGCAATTTCATCATAGTTTTCATCACTAGAGTTGTCAACAAGTCAATCACCATCACCTAGCAAATCATCTTCATCACTATTGAAATCAACATACTTGGGGTGTGATACCTTAGGGCCTTTAGCCATGAAGCATCTTCAAATTCCTTCATTTGGTGAGTCGAATAGTTGGATGACAAAAGTGCAAGACCGGCACACCTTCATCATGAGTATATTCAGAGTCGGAGTGATAGCTTCTCTCGGAGTAGTTGTCGGAGTCAGGGCTCGATACCCATTCACCGATATGAGTTTGATATCTTCGTCTTGTGTAGCTCTTTGATGACTTCTCCTTCCTTTCCAAATCCTTGCTTATGTGAGAGGGTCTTCAATCATTACGATCTCTCTTGTTGGTGATTCCTCTGTTTTACTTCTCCTTTTAGGTGAGTCTTCTCGTCTTTTGTAGGGAGTCATGCACTAACTAGAGTAGTGTCCAGGTTTTCCACAACTGTAGCAATTGCGATGACGACTAGAAGATCTTTTGTAATTGTAGGACCTTGACTTGGAACTTCTCTCTATGCTTCAACTCTTGTAGAACTTGTTGAAGTTATTCACCATTAGGTTCAATTCTTCATTAAAGACTTGTCTCTCACTTGATCTTGTAGGGGAAGCACATGAAGATTTGTAAGTACCAATAGACTTGTTGTGAAGTTCTTCCTTATCCTTAAGTGACATCTCATGAGCAACAATTCTACCAATGAATTCCGTTGGCTTGAGATCTTTGTAATTGGGCATCATTTGGATCAAGGTGCACACGGTATCATATTTCCATCCCAGGCTCTTAGGATCTTCTGGATGATGAATCTGTCGGTCATCTCTTCACTTCCTAAGCCGACAATATCATTTGTGATGAGAGCAAGCCTATAATACATTTCAGCGACTCCTTCACCATCCTTCATTTTGAACATGTCAAGTTGACTTTGAAGCACATCCAATTTGGATTCCTTGACGGACTCGGTACCTTCGTGCATATCAACCAAAGTATCCCAAATTTCCTTTGCATTCTCACGGCGGCTGATTTTGTTGCATTCTTTGGGGCACAAACCTTTAAAGAGGATATCGTAGGCTTCAACATTGTATAGCAACATCTTCAATTCTTCCGCCGTCGCTTCATGATTCTGTTATATTCCATCTTCGAAGAATTCACCTTGCTAACCAATACACACAATAGCCTAAACGGTGGGGTTATGTCCAAGAATATGCATTTTCATCTTATGCATCCAACTAGCCAAATTTGTACCATCAAAGTAAGGACTACTACAGCGGTAATTTCCCTAACTAGACGCCATACTCTCCTACATTGTGAAACCAAGGGTATGATCACCAAAGCTATGGAAATCAAGGAAAATGGATACCAAAGCTCTGATACCACTTGTAGGTTGAAAGTAGGTCTAAGGGGGGTGATTAGGCTACTTGACCAAATTAAAATCTAGCCTTTTCCCAATTTTAAGTCTTGGCAGATTTATGCAACTTAGCACAAGTCAAGCAATCAACCTACACATGCAATTCTAAGAGTGTAGCAGCGGAAAGTAAAACATTGCATATGAAGGTAAAGGGAAGGGTTTGGAGAAGGAAAACGCAATGTAGACACGGAGATTTTTGGCGTGGTTCTGATATGTGGTGCTATCATACATCCATGTTGATGGAGACTTCAACCCATGAAGGATAACGGTTGTGCGAGTCCACGGAGGGCTACACCCACGAAGGGTCCACAAAGAAGCAACCTTGTCTATCCCACCAAGGCCATCACCCACGAAGGACTTGCCTCACTTGGGTAGATCTTGACGAAGTAGGTGATCTCCTTGCCCTTATAAACTCCTTGGTTCAACTCCACTAGCTTGTCAGAGGCTCCCAAGTGACACCTAACCAAATCTAGGAGACACCACTCTCCAAAAGTTAATAGATGGCGTGATGATGATGAACTCCTTGCTCCTGTACTTCAAATGATAGTCTCCCCAACACTCAACTCTCTCTCACAGATTTGGATATGGTGGAAATATGATTTGAGTGGAAAGCAACTTGGGGAAGGACAGAGATAAAAATTCTTGTTGTTGGATTGGAATGTCTTGGTCTCAACACCTGAGTAGGTGGTTCTCTCTTAGAGAATGAGTAGTGGAAGTGTAGGCACATTCTGATGGCTCTCTCTTGAATAGAGAAGGGGTGGAGGGGTGTATATAGCCTCCACACAAAATTTAACTATTACTCACATTTGACCCAACTCGGTCAAACCGAATAGGAGAACTCGGTGAGATGGATTCAGTTCAAAATGTGAACGTTAGGATTCTTGGTGGGACCGTCATGATCAACTCGGTGGAACCGATGCGCTAGGGTTATGGCAAAACCTCATCTCTGTGTGACCGATTGCATGAAATCGGTGAGACCGATTTCAGCAATGACCAAACCAGAGAGTTGGTCAGGAAAACTCGGTGGGACCGATCACTCATTTTGGTAGGACCAAAACGTTACGAATGGAAACAGAGAGTTTGCATTGCGAACTCGGTGGGACCGATCACTCATTTTGGTGAGACCGAAACATTACGAAGGGAAACAGAGAGTTTGCATTCCCATGTCGGTGAGACCGAGATCCCTATCGGTCAGACCGAATTGATTAGGGTTTCTGGCAGTGGCTATGTCAAAGGAACTCAGTGGCGTCGGATAGATCAAATCCATGAGCCCGAGTTTGACTTTAGGTTTTGGACATATTTGGAAATGAGAAAGTGGTTGAGGGCTTTGGAGCATATCACTAAGCATTTTGAGAAAGTAGATCATTAAGAAACACCTTATCCCCTTTTAATAGTATTGGCTTTTCCTATGGACTCGATGTAATCCTGGATCATTAAAATAGAAATGAAGAGTCTTGAGCTTTTTCCTATATTTGTCCTTAGCATTTTGAGGGGTGCACATCTCTAGTCCATGCCATGCCAATCATTGAACTATCTCAAATATTTAACTTGAATGGATATTAGTTCAGTGATCCATATGTTGTTATGAATTACCAAAACCACCCGAGGATTAGTTGCACTTTCATGAGCGCCTGACTTAGTGGGCCTGAACCAGGGCCGAGGAGGAGTTGGCGGCGACCTCTGCCCGGGCTTGGGCCAGAGCCACAGAGGCGAGGGGGCAAGCTGCAGTGGAGCCTGCTTGGCCGGAGATGCCGGAGGGCATGGAGCCGGCACAGACGGTCGTCCAGCCACCGGCATAGGAGGAGCGCAACTCAGAGCCGGCCATCGATGACCCGGAGGTGTAGGAGATGGTTATAGACACCCCACCCCGGAACGACATGGCCGAGCGGGTGGAGGAGGGGCGCACGGGGGACCCTGCCCCGGGCAGAGCGCCGTAAGGGACACCGGCAAGAGCCCGGGAGTCGAGGCCGGCTGGAGAGGAGCCGGCGGGGAGCGGACACGCCTTGGCGATCAGGCTGCTGCACGCGTCGCCGCGAAGCGGATCCGCCGCTAGGTCGCAGGAGCCCCGAGGCGGAGCCTGCGTGGCCATGGTCGGGGCCCGCGTCCAAGAAGAGGCGGTAATGGATGCCGTCTGCCAGCATCTCCCTGGGCGCGCAGAGCGGCCTCAAGCTTTTACCCAGAGCGAGCTATAGCAGACGCGAGAGCTGGAGCGCTCCGTGATCGTAAGTTTCCTTCTTGTTTGTCTTTCTAGCTGGTCACTAGGGGCGCGCTAGCGCACCCACTGGGTGTAGCCCCTAAGATTCGGGCCAACTGTGAAGTAGTTGGGTCAAATCTCAAATTGTCTTTATGGGTTTTGCTTGACTTTATTTTTTCGCAGCACCTGGACAGCCTCCGAGTCGGCATCCACAACCGGCTTCTTGAGAAGCACCTCGACATGAAGGCACAACTCACCGCCAAGGAGAGAGAGCTCCGTCTTGCCGAAGGTATGTCTTGCATGCTCTTAGTGGGGGCGTGCTAGTTCACCCACTGGGTGTAGCACCCGAGATTCGGGCCAACTATGAAGTAGTTGGGTCGAATCTTAAAGCATTTTTCTTTCTTTCTTCCCGCATCTGATTTGAAGTTTTGCTACGCATTTTCTGCGGTCGAGGTGCCTAACCTGCGAACCCAGCTGGTCAAAACCGGCTAGCAGCGTCACCAGCTCCAGGCAGAGGTGGAGCGGCTGAAGGCGGAGGCCGCCAAGGTGGCGGAGAACCACCATGTGGAGCTCATCAGGATGAGGGATGATCACGAGAAGGGGCCGCCGCTAAGGACGATGAGCTAAAGCCGACCGTCGACAAGATTGCCGAGATCGAGAAGGCGCTCGAAGCGAGCGGCCGTGCCGGGGACATGGAGCGGCATGGTGTGTTGTGCGAGGCGCAACATCTGGACGAGCTTCTCGCAAGTAAGTACTTCCTCGTTTATTTCGCCGGGTTACGAGCCGACCGAATATTCTTATGGCTGATTGTTTCCCTCGTTTGCTTGAAAGAGTACTTCCCGAAGACACATGAGATGGAAGACGAGGTCGTGCTCGCCCATCGGTCGACCCAGGAAGACGCGGATGCCAGATTGGACCCAGACGCTGCCTAGACCTTTTCAAAGATCATGCATGCTGCCGAGGCACAACTGGTGGCTTGGACAAGCAGACGCCCAGCTGTCCAATGTCGGGTTGAGTATGGTGGCAGCCCTTTGGCCGGGTGCCGTTGTGCCCAACAGCTTCACGTGGCTTGCCCACTGGCTGGATGCCGGACCGGCACAGCTCCACGCGTGGTATGTCTCCACAGCTCGTGTCGGCACCAACTTGGTATCCAGGCCTGAACATAGAGCAACTAGCGACCCAGCGGACTAGTGTGGAAGCCCAGCTGGAGGCGTAGGTGGGCCGGATTGCCGCCTGGGCCAGCTACCTCGCCTCTCTCACCTCTCATGACAAGTTCCAGGTGGAGCGGACCGAAGACGGCGGGGAGGTGCCGTCCAACAACTTCGGCATGGCACTCAATGACGCGGCGGGCACCTTCGAGGAATCGGGACCCTACACGGATGACGAGGCCGGATTAGACGACAGCGGCACCTCAGCAAACCCAGAGGCCACCATGGAGGAGTTGGCGGTCAAGCAACCCGACACAGGTGCCGTCTAAAGCTGTCCTGCTTTTACTCTTATTGAATTTTGTAAGTGACAAGTCCACCCACCCACTAGGGGTGTAGGGTGAATGTAATGAACTCCAGTCCTGGGTCTTGGTTGTACTATAAATATTTTCACGAGTGTTTGCACTTTTGCTCTTTGTTCTTAAGCTTTTTCCTTGTGTGTTCCTTCTTTGGGCCTCCCCCCTGCGAGTCAGACAGCCGGGTTCCTGTCTGTGACATGCAGTTCAGCCCTGGGAAAGAGTGTGCAGTACTTAGGCTTTTCGAATCTTGATCTCGAGCAAAACACCCACTGGGTCGGCTGGCGCGCAGCCGATCATGTGGCAACTTAGTGCAGTGGGGCCAGATTGACCGATCCAAAAAATTCCTCTTATCATTTTTTGCATGCCGGTGCATTAGCCCCTGATTCTTGCTTGCCAACAATCAAAGACGGACTGTGGCCTAGAGTGAAGTTGAGGCCTTAGAAACACGGACATGCTGAATTGTACTAATTGGTATGGCAGGGGCGGTCAATCGGCTAGCCAACGAACCCCCGAGCCGGACGAGCCGACCCGATGGTGGAGGTTGAAAAAATTCGAAGGATGTGCGAGACATAATAATTGATAGGAAAGGGTAGCCCCTGAGTGCCGTTCGGCGTTCCTACTGTCTTTCATTGAACATCAAAAGGTAGTGATACATACATGCATATATCTAACTGTAAAACGGACGGAGGAGCTCTGCATTCCAAGGCCGACTTGTTTCTTCGCCGACGGTGTCTCTCTTGCATTTCTTCAGCTTGCGTGCGTCGATGAAGTAGTAAGCATTACGGTCATACAAGGCTTTGTTGATGATGAAGGGCCCCTCCCATGGGGAGGCCAACTTGTGGTGGCCGGCTTGCTGCTAGACAAGCTAGCGTGTGAGGTCGCACACGCGGAGTGCAAGGGGCTTGATCTTCTTGTTGTGGTAGTGCATCAGGTTTTTCTAGTAAATGGCCGATTGGCTGAGGGCCAATAGGTGCACCTCCTCTAGCAAATTGACTCTGTCTTCGCGGGCTTCTCTGGCTTGTGCTTTTGTGTACATTGTGAATCGCGGCGAGTTGAACTTGATGTCAGTCGGGATGATGGCTTCTGCTCCGTAGACGAGGAAGAACGGGGTGAACCTAGTCGGCCGATTTGGGCTTATCTGGAGACTCCAGAGGAAGGCTGGTGACTCATGGAGCCAGCTGCCGGGTGAGCGGACGAGGGGCTCGACGAGTCGTCGTTTGATGCCGGATAGGATCAGACCGTTGGCCCGCTTGACCTGGCCATTGGATTGAGGATGAGCAACGGAGGCCAAGTCAAGCCGGATGCCGGAGACGGAGCAGTATTATGCCAGAGCATGTTTAACAAAGTTGGTGAAGTTGTCTATGACGATGCCGTGCGGGAAGCCGTAGGGCACTACGATGTCCTTGACGAACCGGATGGTTGTTCGCCCATCCATCTTCTTGATCGTCCGCGCTTCGATCCACTTTGTGAACTTGTCGACTGACACCAGTAGGTGTGTCATGCCGTCTCAAGCAGTTTTCAAGGGCCCCACCATATCGAGCCCCCAGACGGCAAAGGACATGGTGATAGAGATGATTTGGAGGGCTGAAGCCGGCTGGTGACTTCGCTTGCCGAAGCGCTAGCAACCCTCACACTTGAGGACCACCGACTCGACGTCTTAGCGGGCCGTTGGTCAATAGAAGCCATGGCAGAAGGCCTTGTCCACCAAGGGCCTAGAGGCGGCGTGGCTCCCGCACTTGCCCTAGTGGATGACGAGGAGGATGTCTATGCCCTTGTCTTGCTCGACGCAGCGCTGGAACACGCTTGTCGCACTGCGCTTGACGAGCTCGTTGTTAATGATGTTATAGGCGGACGCCCGACACTGCACTTGCAGGGCTTTGGTCTTGTCCATGGGGAGAGCATCACTTTCTAGAAAGGCTAGAATTGGTTGGGCCCATAACGAAGCCGCCACCATGGTGAAGACGGCCACTTAGACAGGAGCCTGGGTGGAAGCCCCCTAACAAAAGCCGGCAGCCCTCGGATCGGGTTTAGCAGCCCCCGGGACCAGGTTGGAGACAGCAACCCTTGGGCCGGGATTAGCAACCCCTGGGACTGGGTTGGAGACGACAGCCCCCGACTGGGATTAGCAGCCCCCGGGCTCGGGTTAGGGAGGGGTGGTAAGGGGTCATCTGGGATGAAGATGGAGTCGAAATCTGAAGATGGCTTGATGGAAGGTGCACAAGTGCTCGAGGGAGATGCCGGATGGGATGGCTTGCCGAGAGGACCCAATCTTGGATAGCGTGTTGGTGGCTTTGTTCTTCGTGCGCGTGACATGGAGGAACTCACAGCCGTCGAAGTTGCTGGAAAGATACTAGACTAGGATGCGGTAGTTGGACATGTTGGCATCCCGGGCGTCCCACTCGCTGGAACACTGCTGCACCACCAGATTCGAGTTGCCACTGCAGAGGATGCACTGGATGCGGAGTTCCTTGCCAAGCCGGAGGCCGTGCATAAGGGCCTCGTACTCGGCAACATTGTTGGAGGCGGCGAAGTGGATCTGGTGCACGAACCGAAGCCACATCTCACTTTGGAGCCATCAAAGTGCATGCGCTAGTGCATCGAATCTGGCGGCGGCGACAGGTACTGGGTCTTCGTCCAGTTGACGAGGAAGTCGGCCAATGCCTGGGACATTGATCATGGTGCGAGCCTCGTAGAGGATGGTGTGGCTGGCTAGATCGATGGCCCACTTGGCAACTCGGCTAGAGGCATCCCGGCAACCCATGATCTCACCAATGGGGGCCGTGCAGACTACGGTGATAAAATGCTCTTGAAAGTACTGCTTCAGCTTCTTGGCGGTAAGGTACATGCCGTAGCACATCTTCTGGTAATGCGGGTAATTCTGCTTGGAGGCCGAAAGCACCTCGCTCAGGTAGTAGACCATGCGCTGGACGGACTGGATCTTGACTTCTTCTGGATGTTCGACCACCAACACCGTGTTCGCCCACCGCGAGGTGGCGGCAATGTATGGAAATAATGGCTCCTTGTCAGCCGACGCAACCAGGACAGATATGTTGAGAGCATGCGCTTGAGATCTTGGAACACTTCATCTGCCTAGTCGTTCCACTCGAACAATGATATCTTCTTCATTAGCTGATATAGGGGCAAGGTCCTCCCTCCCAGCCGGCTGAGAAATCAGATGACCGAGGCCAAGCACCCTGTGAATTTTTGGACATCATGCAGCCAGGTTGGCTTGTGCATGTGTTCGATGGCCTTGATCTTCTCCAGGTTCACCTCAATGCCGCGCTCCGAGATGAGGAAGCCGAGCAGCTGCCCGATCGGCACGCTGAACACCCACTTCTTCGGGTTGAGCTTCATCTGGTACTGGCGCAGATTGGCGATAGTTTCCTTTAGGTCGACAAGGAGTGTGAGGTACTGCTTGGTCTTCACCACGATGTCGTTGCCGTAGACATGAATGTTGCGGCTAAGTTGTTTCATCAAGCATTTCTGCATGTAGCGCTGGAAGGTGGCGCCCATGTTATTCAAGCCAAATGACATGGTGATGTAGCTGTACGCCCCAAAGGGTGTGATGAAGGACATCCTCAGGGCGTCATTCGGGTCCAACTTGATATGATGATAGCTGGAGTAAGCATCCAAGAAGGACAAGATCGCACAACCGGCCGTGGAGTCAATCACATGATCTATCCACGGGAGGGCGAAAGGATCCTTGGGGCAGGCCTTGTACGTGTGCCAACCCGCATAGTCTATGCACATGCGCCAGGTATTGTTCTTCTTCAGGACGAAGACCCGGTTGGCCAGCCACTTGGTGTGAAACACTTCCACGAAGAGGCCGGCTGTGAGCAGACAGACGACTTCTTCACCAAAGGTTCTTCTCTTTTCTTCCAAAAAGCGACGTTGGGGTTGACGGACAGGCTTGGCATCATTGCAGAGATGTAATTTGTGCTTGGCGTACTTCCTCGGAACTCCCGGCATGTCCTTTGGGGACCATGCGAAGATATCCCAATTCTCATGGAGGAGGTGGACAAGCTCGCCTTCCTATTTGTTGTTGAGGCGAATGCCCACAACAACGTACTTGGTGCACCTGGGTTTTCCGAGTTGATCGAGAGTAAGCATCCAGGAAGGACAAGAGCTCACAACCAACCGTGGACTCAATCACATGATCTATCTGCGCTCCGTGTAGTCTATGCACATGCGCCAAGTATTGTTCTTCTTCAGGACGAGGACCGGGTTGGCCAGCCACTCGGGGTGAAACACTTCCACGAAGAAGCCGACTGCGAGCAGCCAGGGGACTTCTTCACCAATGGTTTTCTCTTTTCTTTTGAAAAGCGACGTAGGGGTTGACGGACAGCCTTGGCATCGTTGTGGACTTGTAATTTGTGCTTGGCGTACTTCCTCTGAACTCCCGGCATGTCCTTTGGGGACCATTTAAATATATCCCGATTCTCATGGAGGAAGTCTGATAGAGCAAAGGTGTCCCATCTTTCGATGATATGGTGGCAATCGTTTTGGAGGAAGTCGACTATGACGATCTGACTATGAACGTGCGAGGACGTTGCACCTTAGCAATCACTAAACCAACTCCGAGAGGTTATTGACCACGGCAAAGCACGATCTACCTGACCACGAAGGTCTGTTTCCTGCATGCAAACGAAGAACAAGCAAGAAACTAAGATTGCAATCTAGATATTGCGAATATAAGAGGAAAGCTTTATTGATCAAGGTGGGGTTCAGTGACGCCTTTGTCTGGTCGTTGAACACAAACGAATTACGCGAAGTTGCAGCTATGGCGAACTTTAATCTAAACAAAACTCAAAATCTAAATGACGCCCTAAGGGCTGTATATATGGAGGAAGAGGGGGAATTTCATGGCCCTTGGAGGAGGAGTCCGAAACCAACCCTGACACTTTTTTCCCCACACATACGGACTCTAAAAATAGCCTATACTTAAGTATTTCGAAAATACATGGGCCAGGCCCAATAATAAGGTGACGCAGCACCTAGAATAGCCTCTGGACGAAATTTATGAAGTGGCATCTTGTATATTTCGCCCAAGGCTTCATGCACTCCTTATGGTGGCTTGAAAGTCCTAAAATCATCACTTGTAACTCCGTTCTTGTTCCCCTTGCGCATGCCATCATTTCCATGCTTGGTCTTGCTCCAGTGTTCATCCCTCTTATCCATGCTAGGCCCTTCATTTGTAAGCAAAACAAATGTATCCAATTTAGGCAGCATCATATTCTCATGAACATTAGAATCATTACAAAGAAACGAAAGTACCTGATAATTTAATTGGCGTGCGCGAGCTCTAGTAATTGGTCCAGTATGTATAGCAGTAGGGGCTGTGGGTGTAACAATGGTGTTAATGTCCTCATAATCCTCCCCTTCTTGAAATGAAGTCTTCCTCGACGGAAGCTCATCTACCTCACCCAAATAAGGCCTTAAATCTGCAATGTTAAAAGTGGGACTAACCCCGAAATCTGTAGGCAGCTTAAGTTTATCTGCATTATCATTTATTTTCTCTAACTCCTTAAAAGGACCATCAGCACGTGGCATTAGCTTTGATTTGCGCAAATTAGGAAATATATCCTTACGCAAATGTAACCAAACAAGATCTCCAGGTGCAAACACAACATGTTTTCTACCCTTATCTCTAGCAAGTTTATATTTAGCATTCATATGCGCAATGTTTTCCTTAGTTAACTCATGCATTTTTAAAATCAATTCAACACGTTGTTTAGCATCAAAATTAACCTTCTCCAAAAATGGAAGAGGCAACAAATCAATAGTTGCACGAGGTAGGAAACCATACACAATTTCAAAAGGGCACATCATAGTAGTAGAATGCAATGAATGATTATAAGAAAATTCAATATGAGGCAAGCATTCTTCCCAGATTTTATTATTATTCTTCAAAACAGCCCTAAGCATAGTAGACAATATTCTATTGACTACTTCAGTTTGTCCATCAGTTTGGCGGTGACAAGTAGTACTAAAAAGCAGTTTAGTCCCCAACTTAGCCCATAAACATGTCCAAAAGTGGCTACGACATTTCGTATCATGATCTGAAACAATAGTATTTGGCACACCATGTAAGCGAATAATTTCATGAAAGAACAAATCATCAACATTAACAACATCATCGCTTTTATGACATGGTATAAAGTGTGCCATTTTCAAAAATCTCTCCACGACAACAAATATGCTATCCCTCCCCTTCTTTGTTTGAGGTAAACCTAAAACAAAGTCCATAGATACATCCTCCCAAGGAACACTAGGTACAGGCAAAGGCATATATAAACCATGAGGATTTAGTTGTGACTTAGCTTTTTGACATGTAGTGCAGCGAGCAACAAAATGCTCAACATCCCGTCTCATCTTTGGCAAAAAGAAATGTGTAGCAAGTATATCCTCCGTCTTCTTCACGCCAAAGTGTCCCATTAATACTCCTCCATGCGCCTCCTACAACAACAAAAGACGAATGGAGCTAGCTGGAATGCATAGCTTGTTAGCACGAAACACAAATCCATCGTTAATGACTAACTTTTTCGACGTTCTTCCTTCTTTACAATTCTGCATTACATCTTTAAAATCAGCATCATGCACATATTGATCTTTGATGGTCTCCAAACAAA
Source organism: Triticum dicoccoides (assembly GCF_002162155.2). Classification (NCBI taxonomy): domain Eukaryota; kingdom Viridiplantae; phylum Streptophyta; class Magnoliopsida; order Poales; family Poaceae; genus Triticum; species Triticum dicoccoides. The sequence continues at coordinate 317,282,823 of NC_041390.1, forward strand.
ATATTTTGAAATCAAGTTGTGAAAGCATAGTATAACGACGAGACAATGCATCAGCAATAACATTTTCTTTACCCTTCTTGTGTTTAATGACATAAGGGAAAGTCTCAATGAATTCAACCCATTTACCATGTCTATGGTTTAGTTTTTCTTGACTATTAAGGTGTTTCAAAGATTCATGATCAGAATGTATAACAAATTCCTTGGTCCATAAATAATGTTGCCATGTTTCTAAGGTCCGAACAGGACCATATAATTCTTTATCATAAGTAGAATAGTTCAGACTAGGCCCACTCAATTTTTAAGAAAAGTATGCAACAGGTTTGCCATCTTGTAATAACACACCTCCTAATAAAATTCCACTAGCATCACATTCAATCTCAAAAGTCTAATTAAAATCAGGAAGTTGGAGTAAAGGAGCATGTGTCAACTTATCTTTCAATACCGTGAAGGCTTCTTCCTGTGCGGTACCCCAAAAAAAGGCACATCCTTCTTTGTAAGCTCATTGAGAGGTGCAGGAATGGTGCTTAAATCCCTCACAAAACTCCTATAGAAACCAGCGAGGCCAAGGAAACTCCTCACTTGAGTGACCATTTTGGGTTGCGGCCAACTCTCACTAGCTTCAATCTTGGCTTTATCAATTTCAATTCCCTGTGGAGTAACAACATAGCGAAGAAAAGATACACTGTTGGTGCAAAAGGTGCACTTTCCAAGGTTACCAAACAAACATGCATCACATAGAGCAATAAAAATAGCACGTAAATGTTCCAAGTGTTCCTCCAAAGATTTACTATAAATCAGTATATATCATCAAAATAGACTACCACAAATCGTCCAATGAAAGCACGTAAAACTTTGTTCATTAATGTCATGAAAGTACTAGGTGCATTAGTTAACCCAAAAGGCATGACTAATCACTCATATAAACCGAACTTAGTATTAAATGTTGTTTTCCATTCATCTCCCAATTTCATACGAATTTGATGGTATCCACTATGCAAATCAACTTTGGAGAATATTGTAGAGCCACTCAATTCATCAAGCATACCTTCTAGCCTAGGAATAGGATGACGATAATGAATAGTAATATTGTTAATGCCTCTACAATCAACACACATACGCGATGTACCATCCTTTTTCGGCACTAGATTAATAGGAACAACACAAGCACAAAGGGAATTGCGAATATAACCTTTGTCGAGCAGCTCCTGGACTTGACGCATAATCTCCTTCTTCTCCTTTGGATTGGTATGGTATGATGCACGGTTGGGTGGTGAAGCACCGGGAATTAAGTCAATCTTATGATCAATCCCTCGAATAGGTGGTAATCCCGGTGGCACGTCTTGTGGAAAGATGTCAGCGAACTCCTGCAAAATTTTAGTAATAGCAGGAGGCAAAGAGCAAGGCACGTCCTTGAATGAAAATAATGCCTCTTTGCACACAAAAGCATAGCAAACAGATTTGCTGAAATCTAGATCATCAATATGAGATTTGGTGGCAAGTAAACATGCACTTTTCAATTTAATTTCATAAGCAACACTAGATGGTTTATTATTAGGCATCATTTGTTGCTCAAATTCTTTTGCCACAATCTGATTTTCACTCTTATTTTTCTCATGTTTTGCTTTATTAGCTCTATTAATATCATCTTTCAAAATGGAATCAGGAGTCATAGGAAGCAAAGTAATATTTTTATCGTTATGAACAAGAGTATACTGATTGTTTATACCATGGTGTATAGAATTTTTATCAAATTGACATGGTATACCAAGTAATAAGGTACATGCTTGCATAGGTACCACATCACAATCAACATAATCAACATATGTAGAGATACCAATTTGGACATGAACAGTACATGTTACCTTAACCTTGCCGCAGTTGCTTAACCATTAGATGTAGTAAGGATTGGATGTGGTCTTGTGGTGAGAGATAGCTTCTCCACCATCTCCATGCTAGCAAAATTATTGCAGCTCCCTCCATCTATGATGACGCAAACAAAACTTTCCTTCACAACTCCCTTTGTATGGAACAAATTATGCCTCTGATTTTGCTCCGCTTGTGTAACCTGCACACTCAAAACACGTTGAGCAACTAAACATTCATACCTGTCAGCATCTTCAGCAGCCATGTATTGCATCTCATGATCAGAATCATCGCCACCGTGTTCTTCACTTGTAATAAGAGCCAAAGTCTCCTCATCATAGTCACTCAAGTGAGGAGGAAGAGGGGGGAATTTCGTGGCCCTTGGAGGAGGGGTCCGAAACCAACCCTGACTCTTGTTTCCCCACACATACGGACTCTAAAAATAGCCTATACTTAAGTATTTCGAAAATACATGGGCCTGGCCCAATAATAAGGTGACACAGCACCTAGAATACCCTCTAGACGAAATTTATGAAGTGGCATATTGTATATTTCATCCAAGGCTTCATGCACTCCTTATGGTGGCTTCAAAGTCCTAAAATCATCACTTGTAACTCCATTCATGTTCCCCTTGCGCATGCCATCATCTCCATGCTTGGTCTTTCTCAAGTGTTCATCCCTCTTATCCGTGTCAGGCCCTTCATTTGTAAGCAAAACAAATGTATCTAATTTAGGCAGCATCATATTCTCACGAACATTAGAATCATTACCAAGAAACGAAAGTACCTGATAATTTAATTGGCGTGCGCGAGCTCTAGTAATTGGTCCAGTATGTGTAGCAGCAGGGGTTGTGGGTGTAACAATGGTATTGATGTCCTCATCAAAGTCAACGAGCTCGCCTTCCTATTTGCTGCTGAGGCGGATGCCCAGAACAACGTACATGCTATAGCTGGGGTCTTCCGGGTTGAGCCGGATCTTCTTAGTGTCCTTGGATGGCTGGAATGAGGCCTCGCCAGCCGACTCCTTGGCCGAAGCTGGCATAGCAGGTTACTCGCCGGCTAGTGCGACAATCTGGTCGAGTTGGCGCCACTCCTCGGCTATGACCAGCGACTCGACCGGCTTGGCACTGGCTTGGGCGCATTCCTGGGACTTTCTGTAGTGGTCGACAACAGAGATGAGGCCCTTGGGACCCAACATCTTCATCTTCAAGTAGGCGTAGTGGGGAACCGCCATGAACTTCGCCAGCGCAGGCCGGCCCAGCAAGGCGTGGTAAGCGCCGGACAAGTCCACCACCTGGAACTAGATAGGCTCGCATCGGAAATGATTGCTCATGTCGAACAGGACATCAAGCCAGATCCGGCCGATGGGGGAGGAGGAGAGACCCAACACGATGTCGTGGAACACCGTCCGGGTTAGCTCCAGATGCTTGGCCTCAAGGCCGATCTTGGTCATGGCGTTGCGGTTGAGGATGTTGATGTTACTGCCGCCGTCAATGAGGCCTCATGAGAACTTGCAAGTGCACTTGGGAGCGACATGGTGGGGTCGCGTAGCCACCCGGGTTGGCCATGGCCAGGTGCTCTTCCTGGGTCGAGCTGATCGGGCGCTCTGACTAGTGCATGTATTCCAGCACGGCCGGGATAACGGTGTTCACCTCCTGCCCGAGCAGGCGCTCGCTACACTTGTCGTCACCCATGCTGGTGAAGACGATGTAGCTTGCGCTCTGGTCGGGTGTGACTTCATCGCGCATGGCACCGTTTGCTGGGGAGGGGGACCAGGCGGAGGTAGCTGCCCCATGCCCGGAGCCGGAGATGAAGGCGGCTGGATGTCACCCCTCATGATGCGCTTGGTGATGGCGCACTACCGGAGCGTGTGCATAGACGGCTTTGCACCGTTGTGGTGCTTGCAAGGGGCATCGAGCATCTCCTAGAAGCTCATGGCGGGTTGCCATGCAGTCTTGACGGTTGGTGATCGCTTGCCGGATGGCTCGGCAGTGGGTGCCTGGTCGGCGGCCGCAATGAGGCGGTTGTCGTAGCGGGGAGCCTGCTGCTCGGCCTTGCGCTTGTTGTTCTACAGCTTGTTCTGCTAGTTGCTGTTCTGGCCAGCCGGCTTGGGGGTGGTGCCGACATTGCCTTGCCGGCTTCATCCAACACCACATGGATCTTCATGGCGGAGTCGGCGTTGGCATACTTTTCCGCGATGACCATGAGTACGGCCATGGTGGTTGGCTCGGAGCGCAGGAGCTTGTGCTTGAGCAGCGTGCCATCCCGGCAACCGCTCACAAAGTACTAAATGTCCTGCACCTCATAGACCCCCTCGCGGCTGTTCCGGAGCTCGATCCAGCGTGCAAGGTACTAACGGACGGTCACGTCCGGGCCCTGGACGCACATGGCGAGCTAGCAAGGACGGCCAAGACGCTTGTAGGTGCTGGTTAAGTTGCACACGAAGCCTTGCTCGAAGTCAACCCACGAGTTGATGCTGCCAGCAGGCAGCCTGTTCAACCATGTCTGGGCTGAGCCCTGCAACATTAGCAGGGAGTAGCGCACGGCCAGGCGACGGTTGCCGCCTGCGATACCGATGGTGGTACTGTAGTCGATGAGCCAGTCCTCCGGCTTGATGGTGCAATTGTACTTGGGGGTGTCACAGAGAAGCGTGAATCCCTTGTGGAAGGGCTCATCCCGAATGCTGGGGCCGAAACTAGCCGTACTGACCGTGTTGTCCTCCTCTGGCTCGAGGGAGAGGGCGAGCTGCTCGATGCGGTGGCAGGTGAGGGAGTCCTGGATTAGGGGGTCCTCGGACAGCCGGACTATATACTTTGGACGGACTGTTGGACTATGAAGATACAAGATTGAAGACTTCGTCCCATGTCTGGATGGGACTCTCCTTTGCATGGAAGGAAATCTTGGTGATTGAGATATGTAGATCTCCTCCCTTGTAACCGACTCTGTGTAACCCTAGCTCCCTCTGGTGTCTATATAAACCGGAGGGTTTAGTCCGTAGGATAACAATAATCATACCATAGGCTAGCTTCTAGGGTTTAGCCTCTCCAATCTCGTGGTAGATCAACTCCTGTAATACTCATATCATCAAGATCAATCAAGCAGGAAGTAGGGTATTACCTCCATCGAGAGGGCCCGAACCTGGGTAAACATTGTGGCCCCCGCCTCCTGTTATCATCCGCCTTAGACGCATAGTTCGGGACCCCCTAACCAAGATCCGCCGGTTTTGACACCAACATTGGTGCTTTCATTGAGAGTTTCACTGTGTCATCATCATAAGGCTTGATGGCTCCTTCGATCATCGGCAACGATGCGATCCAGGATGAGGTTTTCCTCCCCGGACAGATCTTCGTATTCGGCGTCTTCGTACTGCAGGCCAACTCGCTCGGCCATCTGGAGCAGATCGAGAGCTACGCCCCTGGCCATCAGATCTGGTTTGGAAGCTTGAAGTATACCGCTGACATCCGCGGAGACTTGATCTTCGACGGATTCGAACCTATGTCTGGTACGCCACACAGTCACGATGAGCATGATTTAGCTCTGCCATCGGACAGTGTTCGGGAGATCACACCTGTAGCTACTCCGGCCCTGAATCCGGAACAGATCGTGCCGTCCGAGGACGGGTGGATGGACCCCGCCACGGAGGCCGCACACTCAGCGGTGATAGAGCCGAATACTGACTTCACCTCCTATTAGACCTGTGTTCCCGGACACTCGGATTCGTCCCCGGCCACAGACTCCGAACCGCTCGCATCCGTGCCCATCCTATCTGATTGGGCACTGATCATGGAGTTCACCTCCGTGGATATCTTTCAGCACTCGCCCCTAGGCGATGTGCTAAACTCATTATGGTCTGTCTCCTTGTCAGGAGACCCTTCACCGAACTATGTCCGGCTCGAGTGGGAAGCAGACGATGAAGAAATTCATTCCCCACCCACCACCCACTTAGTAGCCACTGTCGACGACCTAACCGACATGGTCGACTTCGACTCCGAAGACATCGACGGTATGGACGACGATGCGGGAGACGAACAGGAACCACCGCCCACAGGGCGCTGGACTGCCACCTCATCGTATGATATATACATGGTGGACACCCCTAAATAAAGCGATGGCAATAAGGCAATGGAGGATAATCCCCCCGAGAAGCAATCCAAGAACCGGCGTCATCGGCGCCGCTCTAAACTCTGCCATAGCAAAAACAGCGATACCGGCACAGGAGACAATAACGCAACAAATAGTGCCAAAGACGAAGACAATCCCCTCCAGCCAGGCTTTGAGTAGGAGGATGCGCAAGCCAGCCCCAAGGAACAGGCAGCAGATGAAGAATCAGAGCATGACAATTACATGCCTCTCTCCGAAGACGAGGTGAGCCTCGGCGACGAAGAATTTATCGTGCCCGAGGATCCCGTCGAACAGGAGCGGTTCAAGCGCCGGCTTATTGCCACAGCAAAAAGCCTGAAGAAAAAGCAACAACAGCTTCAAGCTAAGCAAGATCTGCTAGCCGATAGATGGACTGAGGTCCTGGCAGCCGAGGAACACAAACTCGAGCGCCCAATCAAAAGTTTCCCAAAGCGCAGGTTGCTACCCCAACTTGAAGAGGAAGCATTAAAGCCCGCGCTTCCAGCGTATGATGCGGTAGACTGGCCACCTCATGGCCGAGACAAAGTGGCATATAAGCCCAAAGTCCAGCCTGCACCTCGTCGCCGGTCAAACAAGAACAGCAAAGCCCGGAGTAACACACAGGACCTACGAGACGTATTGGAAAACAAAGGAGGACACAAAAGATCGATCTTCAGATCACGAGGGCGCGCCCCAACACATGACGATGACCGTCATGCCGGCCATACCAAAAGCAAATACGGACGGGCCAAACACAGCAGACAAGACTCGTATGAACTACATCGTGACATAGCCCGGCACAGAGGCGCCGCACACCCCCTATGCTTCACTGATGAAGTAATGGATCATGAATTCCTAGAAGGTTTTAAACCCGTGAATATTGAATCATACGATGGTACTACTGACCCCGCGGTATGGATAGAGGATTTCTTCCTGCACATCCACATGGCCCGCTGGGATGATCTACACGCCAACAAGTACCTCCCGTTAAAACTCAAAGGACCAGCTCGGCATTGGCTAAATAGCTTGCCAGCAAACTCCATCGGAAGTTGGGAGAACCTGGCAAACGCATTCCTGGAGAACTTTCAGGGCACTTATGGGCGACCACCGGACATTGATGAGTTAAGTCACATAACACAACAACCCGGAGAGTCAGCCAGGAAATTTTGGACTCGGTTCCTAACCAAAAGGAACCAAATTGTGGACTGCCGAATGCCAAAGCCCTAGCGGCCTTTAAACATAACATCCGTAACGAGTGGCTTGCCTGACATCTCGGCCAAGAGAAGCCAAAGTCCATGGCAGCCCTCACAACACTCATGACCCGCCTCTGCGCGGGCAAGGATAGCTGGTTGGCCCGTAGCAACAACATAGCAAGCAACCCTGGCACACTGCAGGCGAGAGACAGCAACGGCAAGCCACGTCGCAACAGATACAAGCGCCACAACAGTGGCGATAACGCCAAAGACACGATAGTCAATGCCGGATCCAGTGGCTCTAAATCTGGTCAGCGAAAAAGCCATTCAAAAGAAACAATCCGGGCCCATCTAGTTTGGACCGCATACTCAACTGCTCATGTCAAATTCACGGCACCCCCGATAAGCCAGCCAACCTCACCAAAAGAGAATGCTGGGTGTTCAAACAGGGCGACAAGTTGAATGCTGAAAGCAAGGAAAAGGGGCTGCATAGCGACAACGAGGAGGAGCCCCGGTCGCCGAACACAGGAAGACAGAAGAAATTTCCTCCCCAAGTGAAAACGGTGAACATGACATACGCAACCCATATCCCCAAGCGGGAACGGAAGCATGCACTCAGGGACGTCTACGCGATGGAGCCAGTCGCCCCAAATTTCAACCCATGGTCTTCTTCTCCGATCACTTTTGGTCCTTGATCCTATCATTGACGAATTCCACCTCACTTGAGTCCTGATGGACGGTTGCAGCAGCATGAACCTGCTTTATCAGGATATGGTGCGCAAAATGGGTATAGGCCCCTTGAGGATCAAACCCACAAAAACCACCTTCAAAGGTGTCATACGAGGTGTAGAAGCCTATTGCACGGGCTCAATCACACTGGAAGTGGTCTTTGGATCTCCGGCTAACTTCCGAAGCGAAGAGTTAATCTTCAATATCGTCCCCTTCCGCAATGGCTATCACGCACTACTCGGACGAACCGCATTCGCTAGATTCAATGCGGTACCGTATTATGCATACCTCAAGCTCAAAATGCCAAGACCTCGCGGGGTTATAACAGTTAACGGAAACACAGAATGCTCGCTCCGCACGGAGGAGCACACTGCGACCCTTGTAGCAGAAATGCAAAGCAGCCTTTTGAGGCAAACCGCCAATTCGGCGACAAGGTCCACAGATACAATCAAGCGAGTCCGGAATAACCTGCAACAGAATCGTCAGGCGCATTTAGAGCTCGCCTAGAAATTTGGCCTCCGTCCAAGTCCCAGTCAAGCGATGAAATTTACGCCACGCATACATAACTACGCACTAAAGATACCATGGGTATAGGCGGAGGCACGGCTATGGCCCGTCCCATAATGCGGTTCAACCGCCTCAGGACCATTATATCTTTATCATTTTCTTCCTTTCAGGACCCTATTCTCTGGAGGCCCTCTCCGATAGCTAGATCATGGGACCCATCATGGGACGGAAGCACCAAGGGAGCAAGAAGCTTTAACGTATAAGGGAATACCTAGGTGGTCTCTCATACCGATCGTTATACCCGTTTTACATACCCGCACGCAACTCGCCCTTAGATCGGACGTGTCAGATAGTCCTATTTTCGCTTACTGTACTAGTTGTACACATACACTTTGACGTATCCTATAGATAACAATGCACAGCGTCAGCTTATTATTACATTTCTTCATCTTCTTCTTTTCCTTGCTTGTCTATTCACGACAAGTTGCTCCCGTACATTCTGGTACGTTCAGTACGCTAGGGGCTTCAGTGTACCCCATAACACGGCAAGAATAGTCCGAACACTTTCGATAGTGTGGCACCCCGAACTTATAGCATTATATGCATCAGCTCTGAATCATGTCTTGGGTCAATAGTTGGGTTTCCCCGACTCCCATGTTTTGGTGCCTTACGTTCCGCTATATCGGCTAAGGTAGCACTGGGAGAACTACTGCAATTGTGTCCCGGTTCTTCCAGACGAGCACCTCAGTAGAGAAAGCCGAAAATTGACTGTCATGATGCGGCGAGAGCTGGTCGCTGTTCGAGAGGTCCCAAATCCCTAATGACTTTTTCCACTTCAGGCGAGGAGTCGGCCTTGTCCGATTTAGGCATTCATAGCGCCCCAAGTTCGGCCTTCCTAATACTAGGGGCTTCGCCAAAATTTAACATTGCAGACTTCTATGGCTAATTGAGAGTGATAATGCCTTATAGTCCGATTGCCTGGTTTGTTGTGTTGAACACCTCCTTCGGAGGACCCAAAACTGGGATAAATAGTGATCAGATTTATCCCTAACACCTCAGAACTAGCTACATGAGGGCAGAAGCCAACGATAGGCGAACTCTCAGATTTTATAAATGGCCGCACAGAAGGTAATATTTTAAATCAACAAGCGTTATATAGCGCAGACGAAATCATTTTCATATTACAGGATCACATGCGTACATTCATTCAAATATTACATCCTTAGAACATTCCGCCGCCACAAGGCGGGCACCCTTCAGGACGTTTTCATAATACTTTTCGGGGCGGCGATGCTCCTTGCCCTCCGGCGGCCCCTCCTTCACCAGCTTCTCGACATCCATCTTTGCCCAGTGCACTTTCGCTCGGGAAAAAGCCATGTGCGCACCCTCAATGCAGATGGACCACTTTATGACTTCAAGCCGTGGGTAGGCATTCACAAGCCGCCTCACCAGGCCTTAGTAGCTGCCAGGCAGGGGCTCTCTAGGCCACATCCGAACTAGAAGGCCCTTCATGGCCTATTCGGCTGCCTTGTGGAGCTCGAGCAATTGCTTCAACTGGTCGCTCAAGGGCATCGGATGTTCGATCCCAGTATACTGAGACCAGAACAACTTCTCCGTCGAGCTCCCTTCCTCGACCCGGTAAAATTCCATGATATCGGACACACTGCCGGGAAGATCTGCGAACGCTCCTGGAGAGCTCCGAACTCGGGTAAGTAAAAGGAAAGTTTCCTTCACATGCTTGGTTCGCATAATGAATTCCATACCTGCCACTATCTTCTGGACCGCCTGAAGCTCCTGGAGGGCCTTGTGGGCTTCGGCCTTGGCATTTTTTGCGTTATCAAGGGCCTTCGCAAGCTCAGACCCTTGCGTCTTAGAGTCACGTTCCAAGGACTCGTATTTTTTGACGAAATCCATGAGCTCTTGCTGCACCTCGCCGACTTGAGCCTCTTGCTTCTCGTGCTCGGTGCGCTCCTTGGCCGCTTTGTCTTCTACCTCGGACAGCGCCTCCTTCAGGGTCGCCACTTCGGTCGTGGCCCCTAGAAAAATTCATGATTATCTTATGACTTAACAGCCACATTCTTTTTTATTCCTTATCAATATACAGACAGGTATTACTCACCTTTGTTCTCTTCAAGCTGCCTCTTGGTAAGACCGAGCTCTTTTCTGGACCGCTCAAGGTCCCGCTTCAGTGGGGAGACCTCCGCAGTGCGAGCGGCAGCGGCCAACAGCGAAGCCTGCTTATTCCCATAAGACACATTTTGATTAGACTCCTGTGATTATTATTTGATCCTCTGTTCGGCCTTTCTTTGCGAACGCCAAACAGAGCATCAGGGGCTACTGTCTATGCTATAGCATTTTCTTATAAATTGATTACTTACCTCAAAGCCTGTTAAGAGGCTGGCACAGGCTTCAGTCAGTCCGCTTTTAGCAGACTTAACTTCTCTACCACCGCACTCATAACAGTGTGGTGCTCTTCGTTAATGGAAGCACCACGAAGCGCTTCCAGCAAGTTGTCTGGTGCCTCTGGATGGACAGAGGCCATCGGCACAGACGGCTCGCCCCCCTTTGTGATGAGTCGCCCGACAGAGTCCGGAACCACGGGAGGTTCCGGCGCAGTATTCGGCCGGGGGCCGGACTTGCTGCCCCCGTCATTAGGGCCCATGGGAGCCTTGCCTCCCATGCGCCCGGCGTTTGGGAGGTCTCCTTGGGGTGCCCCCAGAACTACCTTCCCTTGGATTGGTGCCCTTCGGGACAACTCCTCGGCATCGTCCGTAGGGCGGGGGGAGGTGGCGGTCAGGAGCGAACCACTGTTCATCTCCGACAGGCCCAGAGACCCATCCGAAGAGGATACGTCGAGACGGTCCTTGGGTGGGCTGCATGATCATGTTCGGCATGATAAGAAACAATAAAACGAAATATACCGGAACTATTATGGTATCCGGATACTTGCGACTTTGCCAGGGGCTTGTCCCTGGGCAACCACTCCTCGTCGTTGAACGCGGCCATGGTGGAATGGTCCGGAAGGAGGGCTCTTCCCTTCTTGGACCCTTCGGCCTCCCCAGATGGGGCGACCTTCCTTTTCTTACCCCCACCAGCTGGATGGGGAGAATTTTCCTCTTCCTCCTCCTCGTCTTCGTGGGAGGAGGGCATCTTAGTGTTATCAGACGACGATTCCGATACAACCTTGCGCCGGAGACCTTTCCTGGTCCCCGTGGCTTTCTTCTCTGGCGCCTCATAGGGCGCCGGAACCAGCATCTCTGTTAGGAGAGTACTTGCTGGATCTTCGGGCAGTGGGGCCGGACAGTCCGCTCCGCTGTCATGACCCATTCCTGTCAAATAATGTGCAGATCCCTCACATAATTATACTAGGGAAAGAAACACCTTATGAGATATATGGAGCTTACCGGATTAGCAGGGCGCTTTGCGCTGAGTCCGCGGTCCTCGGTAAGGGGAGGAGGTACCTCGGTAGACTTGAACAACACCCTCCAGATGTCCTGGTGTGTTGTGTCAAAGAGCTCTCGCAGCGTCTGGTGCTTTGCGGAGTCGAACTCCCACATATTGAATGCCCGTCTTTGGCATGGGAGGATCCGGTGGAAGAGCATGACCTGGACCACGTTGACAAGCTTGATTTTCTTGCTTATCATGTTTTTAACATAGTTCTGGAGTCTGGTCAGCTCCACCGATGAACTCCAAGATAAGACCTTTTCTTTCCAGGAGGTTAGCCGCATGGGGATGCCGGATCAGAATTCGGGGGCTGCCAACCAGTTGGTGTCGCGCGGCTCGGTGATGTAGAACCACGCCGATTGCCACCCCTTCATGGTCTCCACATAGGAGCCTTTGAGCCAGGTGACGTTGGGCATTTTGCCCACCATGGCACCTCCGCACTCCGCTTGCTGGCCGACCACCACCTTCGGTTTGACATTGAAGGTCTTCAGCCACAGGCCGAAGTGGGGCTTGATGCGGAGGAAAGCCTCGCACACGATGATAAACGCCGAGATGTTGAGGATGAAATTGGGGGCCAGATCATGGAAGTCCAGCCCGTAGTAGAACATAAGCCCGCGAACAAATGGGTGGAGGGGAAATCCCAGCGCACGGACGAAATGGGTAAGGAATACAACCCTTTTGTAGGGCTCAGGGGTAGGAACGATCTGCCCTGCGCTTGGGAGCCGGTGCGCGATATCCGCGACCAGGTATCCAGCTTCCCGAAGCTTCGTGATGTTCTCCTCCGTAACGGAGGAGGCCATCCACTTGCCTCCCGCTCCGGACATGTTCGGAGTGTTTTTGCGGAGAAGATGCGAACTTGGGCACTGGAGCTCGAGTGCGCGAGAATGGATGGGCAAGGAAGAAGAAGGTGTGGGTAAAAAAGAAGAGTCCTTATCCCTTCATAAGGGCGGTAGAAACTGCGTGCCTCCCCACTTGCCTGGTAAAACTCACCTATTCCCCAAGCGTCGTGATTGATGGCGCGGTTGGGTTACCCACACCCGTATAGATGAGAATCCCGTGATAAGGGGACACGATCTCTGCTTCGACAAGACGTGCCAAGAAAACCGCCTTGCAATATGTGCAATAGCTGGTTGAGAAAAACGGTTCAAATAATAACCGGGGCCATGGCATGATGTCACCTTATGAAAAGTTGTCAGCAAATTAGATTTGTGGAAATATTATACTCTCTACGGTGGTGTGTGGAATTTGTTTTGCAGAGCCGGACACTATCCTTGTGTTCAAAATCTTCTATGGAGTATTTGGAGGAGGAACCCGCCTTGCAATGCCGAAGACAATCTGCGCGCCGGACTCATCGTCATTGCAGCCTGGTTAAGGGGCTACTGCGGGAGTCCTGGATTAGGGGGTCCTCGGACAGCCGGACTATATACTTTTGCCGGACTGTTGGACTATGAAGATACAAGATTGAAGACTTCGTCCCGTGTCCGGATGGGACTCTCCTTTGCATGGAAGGCAAGCTTGGCGATTCGGATATGTAGATCTCTTCCCTTGTAACTGACTCTATGTAACCCTAGCTCCCTTCGGTGTCTATATAAACCGGAGGGTTTAGTCCGTAGGACAACAACAATCATACCATAGGCTAGATTCTAGGGTTTAGCCTATCTGATCTTGTGGTAGATCAACTCTTGTAATACTCATATCATCAAGATCAATCAAGCAGGAAGTAGGGTATTACCTCCATCGAGAGGGCCCGAACCTAGGTAAACATTGTGTCCCCCGCCTCCTGTTACCATACACCTTAGACGCACAGTTCAAGACCCCCTACCCAAGATCTGCCGATTTTGACACCGACAGCGGGCATCGGTGTCGTCGGTGTCACGCGGTCCCAGCCAGCTTGCGACTAGGCTGCGAGGAACAAGGTCGGCAGAAGTCGAACGGCCACGCCGCCCAGATTTTGGGGGAGGGTCTTGCTGGCATCGGGCTTCGGGAGCCGACACATTGCCTAAGTCGTCGCCAGCCGTCATTGTACAGTTGCACCGGGGTCAGGTCCGACCAGAATGGGCTTCGCTATGGGGCGGAGAAGAAGTCATGTTCAGCTGCTCGGGGTCTTTGGTGCGGCTCAAGACGGATCCAGCGGGACAGTCGAGGCAGTCCTAGTGCGAGTTCCCGATGCTGAAAAGCTCGGTCATGCGCTGCAAGCGCTCCTGCAGCTCCTGACCCTGCAGCTGCTCCATGCCAATAGAGGCCACCTGCGTGGCGCGCATGTTCTCGACGGGGGTGTCATAGATGGGCGGTATCGCTCCCACTGCGTATTCGATGGTGGCGACATAGGTCTGCACCTCGGTAACCCAGCTAGGCTCAGCCATGGCTGACGTGAAACAATACGCGACGTCGCGCTCCGACTTGACGGACTCCAATCAGCGTTGTGTAGCAGCAAGCGTCGCGGCCTCATCCAGTAGGTGCTTGCGCTCCTCCTCAAGTTGGGCTCGGGCCTGGGCAGCTTTGGTGGCGTTGATGTCGGTGGCGATGGGGAAGCTGAGGTTGTTCATCGTTGTGTGTAGTGGCTTGGCCGTGCTGGCGCGCTCCACTGCGACCTTCACGGCCGCGGCCTTCCTTGAGGCACTGGACGAAGTGGAGCTAGACTCGGTGACGAGCACCTCTACCCGAATGCAAAGATCTGCCAACTCGGCATAAATGTCGTCGCCGAGGGGGACAGGCGAGTCAGTGATGTCGAGAACCCCGCTGGGGTACTAATCGTGGGTGAGCATGGTGGAGACGCGCGTTGCGCTGAGGGAGGCAGCAGACGGGTCAGTGAAGTCGGCCGGCGCCGCGCCAGGTGTAGGGGTCAAGTCGTGCATGATGTAGTCGCCAGAGCTAATGAGGGGCCCCGTCTAGAACATATCTGCAGCCGGCACCTCAAGCTGCCCCATGGAGGGCGCCAACTGTCATGGTGGGCTCACGGCAGATATCATGGGATGGCTTTAGAGAGGGATATGCAAGAGGCAACCGGTGGGCTCCACAAGCGAGGTTGGTTCGAGCAACCGTGAGACACAAGGCGTACCCGGGTTTGGGGCTCTCTGGAGAGATAACACCCCTAATCTAGCTTAGTGTGCTTTATATTTGTTTGAGACAGGATTGCTCCTTGGGCAGTTCTGGGGAAGAAGGAAGACAGGCCAGTGCATAGGCTGCTCCCCTTACGTGTGTTTGCGTGTTCTACTAGTGATTGCGTAACCCCTTTGCATGGACACCTCCTGGGGGGTTTTATTGGCCAACCCCCCAAGGTTACAATGTCAAAGTTACATTGGCGGGGGGCCGGGATGTCAGTGTCTAGGAGTCGGCACAGCGGGCCGCCAGGGCTGCCGAGTCCGCCGGATGTGGGTCTCGTCGGGTCCGTCAAGTGCGGGCCGTACCAGGCCCGCCGGGCGCGGGTGCAGCTGGCTGTTGGGTATTGTAGGAATGTTGTGTTGGATGTCATGAGGCGGCTGCACCGGCTTGCTACAGGGTTACGCCCCTGACACACTGCCCACCCCAGGCGGTCGCTTAGTCGGCACGATAGCCGAGCCAGCTGGGACTAGCGTAAAGGGCGATGCACTATAGCCATGCTCGTTTGTCGATGGAGGTTAGTCTTGTGGGGGCCAGCTGGAATGCGTCGGCCGGCTTGGCTGGGTTGCACTGGGAAGTCGGCCAGGGGCGGGCCGGATTGAGGGCGTTGCCAACCCCGATGTTTTTGAAATGGGATCCGGGTTTTGTTGCCTACCGGGGGACCAACCCCCCATATTCCAAAACAAATAATGGTTGAGGAAAACGACATCACTTGTTTAATTGTTTGGGATCTGGCATTAAAATAGTGCTAAATAAGCATTTTTAAATGCTATTCCAAATTATGAAAATCCAAAATATTTCAAATGTCTCCTAAATTTTTTGTGAAGGTTCTTAAAATTATAATGTAAATTATTGGCCAAGTTCCATATTAAAGTCATTTACTATTTAAAATAAATACAAACATAAATGAAAAATGGAAACAGAAAAAGGAAAAGAAAAAACCACTTGTCCCCTACATAGGGGCAGGCCCGTGCCGGCCGAGCCCACCCCCTTGGTCGCCTCCTACCTCCTC
The DNA here is from genome assembly GCF_002162155.2 of Triticum dicoccoides. Classification (NCBI taxonomy): domain Eukaryota; kingdom Viridiplantae; phylum Streptophyta; class Magnoliopsida; order Poales; family Poaceae; genus Triticum; species Triticum dicoccoides. Next base: position 317,298,788 of record NC_041390.1, read on the forward strand.
GTACAGGAGGGCGATCGAAGGGAGCTGGCGCTCACAGGCGCCGAATCGTGGGCTGGCCCATGTGGCGACCATGCCCAGTCGCTCGCTAAACTCGTCCCCGCCTGGTCCCTCGTTCGATCGAGAGCCTCGAGGGTTGTTCGTACAGTCGCGGTTGACTAGTTCACTGAGTGGTCAACCGTTGACTTTAGAAAAAAAGATCAAAACTTAAAACAAAAAAATCACAAAAAAGTCGAGATTTCAAAAAAGTTCACAGATTTGGAAATCTTCATCCATTTTTTTAAATCATCAAATTTGGAAAAAAAAGTTCACAAAAATTGAAAAAAGTTTATCAAATTGGGAAAAAGTTCATCCATTTTGAAATAAGTTCATCGAATTTAAAAAAAGTTCATCAATTTTGAAAAACAGTTCATCGGTTTTGAAAAAGAGTTCATCCATTTTTAAAAAAAGATCATCGATTTTGAAAAAAGTTCACCAATTTTGAAAAATAGTTCATCGATTTTGAAAAAGAGTTCATCCATTTTGAAAAAAAGTTCATGGATTGTGAAAAGAGTTCATCGGTTTTGAAAAAGAGTTCAATTGTGAAAGAAAGTTCACTGATTTTTAAAAAAGAGTTCAACAATTTTGAAAAATAGTTCTTTCAAACTAGCAAAAGAAATATAAAGTCGTTCCGAAAAGAAGAAAAAAGAAAAAGAACAAAAAACATAACAAAACCGTTCCGAATAAAAAGGAAAAAGGAATCGTTATAAGAAGAAAAGGTAAAGAAACAATAGTTTGGGCAACTAATCGGAGTTAGTGCGGTGGTTAGTGCATGAGGCGAACGACCATGAGGTCGCGGGATCGATTCCCATCCAAAGCGCACCTTTCCTGTCCTCGCGACAGGAAGGAAAGGAAGAAAAAGATGGGCCAGGCCGAGTTAACGTGGCTACAGGCGCTGGTTTGCGGAAACAGCTATAACCGGCGCCTGCAATGCTAAATAGGAAATGTCACGATCGAACGCGCCCGTGCCCGTCCATCCCCGCCGAACCAGGTGGCCACCCCGCGCCGCTGCAGTGCAGAGGGGATAAGGACGAGCCCCTCGGTCATGTCATCCCCCAAGATCTTTTCCCACTTCCCCCTCACTCTGCATCGCTGCTCCCCACCTTCCCAAATGTCGCCTTCACCATGGCTGCCTCGTAGAAGCGCTCACCGTCGTCACTGTGCCTCCTCGTCATGTCCGGGATCTCCGCCGCACTCGGCCACATCTCCTGCACCGAGCTATTCGAGTCGGGGACCTGCATCTGCACTGCCTTCGTCGTCTTCGTCTACGTTGGCCACCGCGAGCTCGCTGTCGGTTCGCCGTTGTCCTGCACTCCCAGCTATCAACGGGCCTCCGTGCGCATGCTAGGTGAGCCGCACCTCCCCTCTGCCTCCCCCTCAAGCTCGAACTCGAGCTCTTGCGCGCGCCCCGCAGTAGCCGTAGCTCCATCATTCCAACATCTTGCTGCTGCCATGGCAGGGCTCGCGGCCGTTGACGCCGAGCACGGCAGCGCACTCCTGGCCCTCCTAGGAGGCGAGTGAGCCCTTCGGCCAGCCTGCTAACACACCTTAGCCTCATGCATGTGCAAGGCCGAACGTTGGCTGCTGCTCCACTCGCTACCGCCGCCCTTGCGGACCAGCTCAGCCAGCGCCTATGCCGTAGAACGTTGCGGTTCGCTCCGCCGTTTGAACGGGGCTGGCCGCGCCCATTTAAGCTGCCCAGAGGAAAATTCCTACACCGTCCAAGCCGCGCCGCCGATGTTCTGGTCACTGGCGCCTCGACAACAGGGTGCCACCGCCATTGGGTCATCGACAGGTGGGCCCCGCATGGGTTAACCATTAACCCCCCACCGAACCCTAATTGGCGGATGGGCCCCCACTATTTTTAATTAGGTTAGTTTGAAATTAAACATGTTAATTAATCTGACGCTGATAGAGCAGGCAAACAACTTAACTAAACTAGATGATACCCCACACGTCGTTGCGGCATTCATAGTGCAAACAATTTGGACCGGATATTAATAAATATAATTCAAACATAATATCAATAATAGAAGTACATGTAGATATACATTAGCAAACTATATAAGGTGTAATTGTACATAACATTAAAATGACTTGCAATTGGAGGAAAAAGGTATACATGTAGAATGTTCTTCTTTAGCAAAAAGAACATAAGGCATTAAACTCTTACTTGTGTTATAAATACATGCAAATATATGATATGCAAGCTACTTACACTGACCCACTGAATAATAGATAAACCAATGTGTGGAGAAAATCTAGTCATTACCACTACTTAAAGAGTAATGGAGGCAAAGCCATTCGATCTGGTTTTGGTTTAGTAGCTTCACCAGATAGCACGTTATATCTTAGCCAAGCAACATGAATCTAAAATAGAAGACGAATAAATGATTATCTATCATGACATCTATGTATAGCACAACGCCGATCACTGGGAAAAGCAAAAAAAGAGTGAAAAACTGACACTTCTACCAAACTAAACCATATAAGAATATGGTTCGGCAACAAAGAATACAGTAGAAAACACCAAAATTGGGAAAAATGTCTACTTTCAGCTAAATGTCTACTCTCAAAGTATATCTCATGACCACACCATGTGAATGTAAATTGATCCAGCAATACTGTCTGACTCCATGGATACCAAGAATATGTAGCTTCTTTAACCTACATCTTCACAATCAAATATCTTAGACCTCCAGTAAAGTAAGTGTATGCATAAAGTAGCCTATATCTAAGAGAAAATATACATGTAGTTGTATCCATGTTCACGATGAATCATACTTATTTTACTGTGAAACAACTAAGAAAACATGGATGCAAATAGTAAGCAATCAAGAGAGGTATCGAGGTATCGATTATATAATTGGATCTTACTCAGGCGTAGAGAAAATATGTGTACTTTCCACCAAATCAGACTTTTAACCAATGCATAACAACAAATAGTAGACTGAAACAATAGAGTTGAAGAAAAAAAAATATAAGATTAATATGTAATACTACATGTGGAAATCTAATCAGTGTGTCGAATTCCTTGAGATGACTATCTGCATAACTAGTAAGCGAAATTCATGGTAATATATATATATAAGTTGGTGAACATAATTTCCATGTGAGGATAAATCTAGAAATCAGTTGACTTCCCTCTGTACAGTTTGTCGAAATGTTGCAGAACTTTCCATTAACAAACAACCATGTGCAGGAATAAAAAAGGTCACCTCAAGCTAATAGATCTGTAGGAATAAAAATAGGCACCTCAAGTCTAAATTAGTTCTGCGGGAATCTTATAAATTGCATGTTTTTGACTCAATCTAGACAAGATTGAGATTTAGGTGCATGTGTTATCTTAGTCCAAATAATGTTCTGATTTGGCTGCGCATTCACTTGAGCCAACAGAAATTCAGAGTAGATGCGAAGGGAATGCAACAATTTTTTCTGCATGGTTGTTCCATAAAAGTGGATGTGTTCAATTATTTGTGAACTAACTCATGAGACATCACATAAATATTAGCAACTCATCTGTATGTTATTGCGGCAGTGAGGTAGCAAGGCAATAGCGGTGGATTGGAATTAGGGGGAATCTGGACTAACCTCATCAGTGAACTGGAAGAGGCACCGGCGCACAAAGCATATTGACTACAACTTACGAATAAAAAATTCAGCTCACATTGGAGACAAATACCCATAGATTAAATGTAGAAAACCAAAAGGGATAGCTCACCGATGCGTTCAAATTTCAATCAAGGCACAAGAGAGAGGAGGAACAAAGGAAAAGAAGCAACACCAACGTTACAGAGCACCAGATAGATCCGCACCATTATGAAACTGCAGTCCAAGAGAGCCGAGAGAGCCACCGTATGCCGTAGCAGACTAGCGACCGTGACGGAGGGCACAAACGTAGATCTCTTCATAGGCGGAGCACTATTGCAGGGGGAAATGGAAAAGACTGATCCTTAATTTAAGTAGAGAGAGGAGGACGAACAAAAAGCATAGCAGGCGTGGGGGTCGGATGGCTGTTCTTATTCTAAGCTTGATGCTTGGGCTTTTTTCCTGCTACGAGTAGAGACCATTGGGCCTCAGTTGTAACTTAAGTCTGAAATTATAGGGACAAAATTAGTTCAATGGGAAAATAATTGGTGATGTGGCAGGAAGCTGAGGTGGATAGGTTGCATGTTGAGAGAATTGCTAGTAGTGCGGATCAACTTCTTATTCTTCAAAAAAATAATTTAAATCAGTTTTCCAAAATGAGTGAAAAGTTTGTTTTGGAATTCTTTGAAATTAGTCAAATATGTTGTTTTAAATGAGTTCATGAAGAAATACGGAGAGTGAAGGGCAATCTGCTTCGAGCAATGGCAAAGCTGTCGGAGCTTGACAACAATGACTATTTTGTGGACCAGCATGGGAAGAAGGCTGAAACTAACGTGAGATGCAGCTACTACCCGCATTGTCCAAGGCCAGAGCTTGTATTTGGTTTGAAACCTCACTGCGATGGAATCATTCTTACAATTCTTGTAGCGACCGGATTTTCGGGATATTAATTTCTCAGAAAATGGCCCTTGTGCTCACCAGCCCCAGGATTACTGTTAGCTGATGAGACACCAACTTGATACAGAAACTCCAAGCAAAATACAAAATGTGTAGTACAAGACCATTCTGGCCTATGAGTACAACAAATGGTTTCTAGTGGTTGACGGCGGAAGAGGTTTGCGGTTCATCAGTGTCTATGGGACTCCATTTCCCACAGGAACAGCTGACCTGGATACGTCCTATCTTCGCGAGGCAGCTATCCCTATTGCGTAGGTTCCGGGGCTGTCATGCAAGAAATCTGGCCAAGACAATAGCCAGGGACATGCCAGTGAGTACTTTGAATGTACTCGCAAACATTATGAACACGGGTATAATATAATAAATGATAATCATGCTCTGAAATATTCTATGATCACAACGTCAGTCACAAGATAACAATTCATGATGCACGCAAGCAGGTTATTCATATACCACATGAATATGCAATAAGGGAGTAGAAATAGAATGCACCGATTGGGTGTCTGAAGCGACGCCTCGAAAGGATAATAATATAAAGCATGCCTCAGTCGGGCGTCTGAGCGACACCACATAAAGGGCTTATAAATAAAATAAATAACAAGCATGCCACAGTTGGGCGTCTGTGCGACACCATATAAAGGGCTTATAAATAATTTAAATAACAAGCATGCCACAGTCGGATGTCTAAGCGACACCACATAAAGGGCTTATAAATAATTTAAATAACAAGCATGCCACAGTCTGCGTCTGAGAAACACCACATAAAGGGCTTATAAGTAATTCAAATAACAAGCATGCCCGAGTCGGGCGTCTGAGCGACACCACATAAAGGGCTTATAAGAGAATAATCACAGTGAATATCCAGGAGGTAGGATTGTCCCAGGGATATTCAATATTTCAAGTAATGTAAATGGTTAGTTCATAATAATAGTAATCATAATCATCATGAGTCACAAGTCATGATCCATGTTCTGGTTTAGAAAATTTTTCTCCGAAGGCCGACACTAAGACCGACACTTGACCCATCCCGGACTGTAGTCGTTAACCATCCCGGACTGTAGTCGAATAGATATAATCTCTGTAGAGGGTGTACTCTTTACCCACGAGTAACGGATTCCTTTAGTCCATCGGGACTAATTCCGTCTACGGTCTTTTAATTGAAAACACACCTGACCGCACACACCACCCTAACTTACCCGTGTCTGGAACCACCCACGACACCCGTTAAGCGAAACTCTAAGTGGGGAAGCTACAACCTCGATTAGCATGGGATCACAAAATTTATAACGCGCGCAAACTAGGGGAGATACCCCCTCGGCTCCAACCGGAAACACCCATGCCCCCGGACCAGGTGGCATGCCTACCGGATGCAGCCGGTATCTTCCACCATGGCCTCTTTGTACGGTGTGTGCTAGGAAGGGGTTGACAACTTAACCGTACCCTACCTATGGCAGGGACAAGTGGTGGTACGAAACAAGTATGGGGGTTACTGGAACAAGACTCGATCTATGGTCGACTCGGGAGGTTAAAGCATTTCCTGCATGATAAGCATAAGAAATATATTTCACACCAATCAGACAAAATCACCACTCATCATACCTCACCATGCCATACCGGACATAACCATCTCGACGAAGAATTAGAGACCAGCTTGTGTCTACCCAAGACAGAGACTTTCCCGGATTCCTTCCGGTAGGCATGAAAGGCATACGAGGGTGATAACTATCAGAAGCATATCAAAATCCCAATAGCAAGGAATCATCATTATGCACTCATGAATATGATCATCGCACCACATAAAATACCGAGTACTTCGCGTCCAGGTGGTGTCGTATTTGTATCAAACAACACACAACAATATTATGCCAGGGTTCAGAATGCCTGCCTTCAAGAGTATGCAAGTGGGGGTGCACTTTTCGAAAGTTGCTTCCCTCTCCAAAAATCCTATTTAAGAAAATTTCAAATTAACACATAGTTTCAAAACAGTACAAAAAAGTTGTTTGTAAAATTTTCAAATAAATATGAAAGTAAACTAGACAAAATTTGAGAAACAACAGAAAAAGAATCAAATCAATTGGACTTATATTTAAAAAGTTATAGCCAGTCAAAGTTTAGTCAAAAATCTGTTTTTAATAAAAAAAACAGAAAAAGAAAACAGTTCGGGGAGTATTACGTTTTCGAACAGGAGGAAACGTACTCTGGGTTTTACGCTTCCACTAAAGCCAGCATGGGTCGTCGCTGGGTCACTAACAGTGGGTCCATCAGGCCCACTGGTCAGGTTTGACCAGTCGCCCGCACCTTCTTTCTCCTCTGGACGAGCAGAGGCGGAGCTCCGGTGATTGCCGCCGACGAATGGTGGCTCCCCACGGGATTCCAAGGGCAGGGATGGATCCGCCAGTCCAGGGTGGTCCTCCCAATGGTCGAGAGGGTCGTGGGGACAAAGGGGGTCGCCAGCGGCGAGCTCCACGGCGGACGGTGGCCTTTGGTGGATTGGGGTCTCGGGCTACGGTGGCTCCTGATCGTGTTTGAGAGGTGGGGTGGCTCCGCACGGACGAGGGTAGGAGGATGGGAGCACGGGAGGAGTTAGGGGCCTCGGTCTTGGCCGGATTTTACTGGAACATGGCGGCGGCCGGGCCTGCCGGAGATGGGACTGATGATGGCCTCTGGCCAAATGGGAGGAGGGGCGCTTCCTACTACTCGAACAGGGTTGCTGACGAGCCTAGGCGTGATCGGAAGGGCTATTTATAGCCCGGGGAGGTCGGTGCCCGCGACTGCGGATAAGAACGCCGGCGAACTGCTGTTCCTGTTGCCAGCAGAGCGACGTGGCGGTGACGGGCACTAGCTGACGGACTCGTGGATGAGCTCGGGCTGTTCAGGGGCGAGCTGGCGCGCTGGAGTGGCTCGGGCGGCACCGTCCATGGCAGGAGCCTGCTGTGGATGCTGGCGTGCCGCCAAGGGATATCTGACAGCAGCGCTGTAGGGCGCTAGGGGTGGCTTGGAGGGTTCTGGCGAGCGGGTGAGGACAGAGCGTGGCCCTGCGGGCGAGCAAAGGCCAGGGCGCGGGGGTAAGCGAACGCGGCTCGGTTGTGCGCGCGCGTGCAAAACTTGCGCTCGGGCGCACCCAGAGCTTGCACGCCAGGTGCTCGACGAAATGCCAACCTGTGTTAGAGGGCTCGAATGAGGCTTGTAGTTAACAGGTCTAGGTTAGAGGTAGCTTAGTGGACAAGGTTGTCGGGTCAGGGGATCAAGTTCATAATGCAAACTAAAAACTATGTCAAATCTGTCCATGAACCCAAGGTGCTCGACAGAATTCCATGGGCATCTAGGCATCTCTTTGGGTGGCCAAAATCTCCAGATCAGAGTCTATTTAGATGATAAAGAGTGTGCCAAGGTTAGTTTGATGAAAACAAAAATTCCCTAGTGCAAGTTTTTGAGAAAACCAAATCTAGACAGGAAATAAAGGGCATTATTGCATGGACCAAAAATATTCAAATGGTTCCCAAATCCTGGACTTAAGAGTCTGGTAGGGTGTACTTCAAGCAGGACAAATCCTAAGGCAACAAGAGCAAGATAAAATATGGTTGCAGTATAAATCACCAAACTAGACCAGAATGAAGATGAGGATGGTTTGCTGAATTTTTTCAAATAACACCAATGGGTTTTTGCATAAAGTTGAATTATACACTACTACTAACATCCCCAAATTTCGGTGGAATTTACAAAGAAATATTTAAATAGGTTGTAGTGCAAATTACAAACTGGACCAGATTTGAAAACTTGGGGTAGGGCTCAAAATTTCCAAATGACTAAAAGAGATTTTTGCATAAAATGGATGTGGGAACATCACATGACATCCCCAAATTTTGGTGGGGATTTTAAAGAAGTATTTGAAAGGGTTGTAGTGCAAATGGAACCCTAAAACTTATAAAAAATCATTTTTAAAGAAATAAAGCTCAGGGAAAATAATTGTAGAAATAATTCCACTGATAGAAGAAATGTTCTTGGGAAGATATACAAGTCCAACAATAATTTTGAAAGGTTTTCACGTGGGGTGAAAACTCCACAATTAGGAGAAAAGAGTGGTTCTGAATTAAAAGAAAATCTAGAAAATAAAAATTTAATTTACCATGGTAAAATTTCAATTAATAAATCATGGTTAAATTTTTGGGGTGTTACAACACTACCCCCCTTAAGAAAAATCTCGTTCTCGAGATTTGCTAAGGGCTGTTTTGAAAAGAATTACTCCTACAATCTCAAAGTAATATCACAAAAGTAACCATCCTACACATGCAATAAAATGTGGCTATAGTGAGTGGGCAATTAAGTGGTTTAAAACTACAGTGTGGAATACTGGTGCTGCGTGGAAAAATCCATGGTTGGGGGAAAACGAGAAATTCCTACTTTTGGTTACAGTAAATTTAGAATAGATCTCTAAATTTCAAAAATATGCTGGTCGTACCCGAGAGCACAATGCTCTCTCTGGCTGACAGATGGACCCGGGGCCCACTGTCAGTCTCTTCTTCTACCTATGGCTCTCTCTTCTTCCTCTCTCTCGCGCGCTTTCCCGCGCTTTCTCCACCGGCGACGTCTAGCGCATAGGGCATCTAGGCCATACCGCGGTAGTGCGTGGCGCGCTAGCTGCTGGTGCAACATGCACTCACCTCGCGGGCCAGTGCACTGTCGGCACTGCTCGCGGATTTGCCTCCGAATACCGGCGATCGAGCGACGAGCGGCGCTGGTGGACTTCGCCCACCGTACACCGATCTCGAGCTATAAAATGACCGAGGTGCTCCTTTCTTCTTCCTCACACCTGGCCTCGCTTCTTCTTCTCCTTCCTTCTCCTCCATTTCTGTTTGCAGGAGCTCGAGACGAGGCTCTAAATGCGGAGGTGATGCCGGACTGGTACATGATCCTGATGTGCGGAGAGTTGGCGGCATTGCTGGGGTTCTCCGTGCTCTTGTGCGCGATGATCCTTGATGATCATCGTGATGCTGCTGCTTGAGTGTTAGCTCTCCGCGGTGGCGATGATCATGAGGATTAAGAGCGGTGTCGGGTGCAAACTGTTGTCAGTGTGCTGGAGGCAACTTGCACCCGAACAATTACCCACAAATCTCTTCTTCGAAGACTGTGGTGTGCTAGGGGGGGTGATTAGTTAGGTGCAAAATGTGCACGTGGATTTGCAATTAGTGCACGGGGTCGAGTGGTTGTGGTTGTGAGTCTTCTGTCGATGCTGAGAGAGTGCGCTTTGCCGCACATCAATTGGATGGACCAGCAGCCTCATGGTGGGAGAATTACACAACCACTTTTCCTATAGCCAATGTCACTTGGGACCAGTTTCAGCAAGCTTTCCGCACAACCCATGTCTCCACTGGAGCTATGAAAATGAAGAAGCGGGAGTTCCGCACCTTACGCCAGGGGAACCCTACTGTGGCTCAATACGTGGACGAGTTTAGCAAGTTATCTCGCTACGCCCGTGATGATGTGGCCACAGATGCCGCGAAGCAGGAGAAGTTTATGGAAGGGCTGAATGATGAGATGAGTATGCAGTTGATGGTAGCAACCTTCAACAACTACCAGGAGTTGGTAGATAAGGCTCTTATGATTGAAGGGAAACAGCAGCAGATTGAGAGCCGCAAGAGGAAGTATGGACAGGGGAAGTATAACTCAGGAGCTCAGCAGAAACCTCGCCTAACCCCGAACTCGGGAGGACTTGTTCATAAACATGGAGGTCACAACCACATAGGAGGAGGATCGCATAACCACAATGGTTCTAAGAATGGGAATGGGAACGGAACCAACAATAATCATAACCGCCCCAACCCAGCCACACCCGCCAAAAGGGACTTAAGTCATGTTACTTGTTTCAAGTGCGGGAAGTCTGGACACTACGCCACGGAGTTCCCTGAAGGAAAGAATGGAAATGGAAATGGGAGCGCTGGGAAGAAGCCAAATCCATTCAACAAAGGACAAGTGAACCACGTTAACGTGGAGGAGGTTGAAGAGCAGCCGGACGCGGTAATAGGTAAGTTTTTGGTTAAGTCATTTATCGCTCTTGTTCTTTTCGATACTGGTGCATTGCATTCATACATATCAAGGGGATTCGTGGATAAGTTTAAACTACCAACCCAAACCCTTAGGACCCCTCTGTTAGTAAGTTCACCCGGAGCAGAGTATATGGCCAGCCGATGGTGTGACCAAGTACCCTTAACCATTGGTACACATGTTTTTCCGGCCGACCTAATTATCTTGGAGTCACAAGGACTGGATGTGATATTGGGTATGGACTGGATGTCAAAGTTTGGAGGAAGCATTGACTGTGCTAGTAAGTCGATTTATCTCACCACCCCGGAAGGAAAAAGGATTAAGTATGTATCTAGGCATGTGCCTAGGAGGAGTCAAGTGAATGCCCTTATGGGAGTTGTTCAGGAGGATGTGTCTGTAGTGAAGGATTACATGGATGTTTTTCCAGAGGAATTACCAGGCATGCCACTGGATAGAGACATTGAGTTTTTGATAGAGCTGTTGCCAGGTACAGGACCAATATCCAAGAGACCCTATCGGATGCCCGCAAATGATCTGGAAGAAATTAAGAAATAGATCAAGGAGTTATTGGAGAAAGGATACATCCGAAGTAGTTCATCACCTTGGGGAGCCCCAGTACTTTTGGTTGAGAAGAAGGATAAATCCCTAAGGATGGTTGTTGATTATCGAGCATTAAATGAAGTGACGATTAAGAACAAGTACCCACTGCCGGTGATCAACGATCTGTTTGATCAGTTGCAAGGAGCTAAAGAGTTTTCGAAGATCGATTTGCAATCGGGGTATCATCAGTTGAAGATACGAGAGAAGGACATACCGAAGACAGCGTTCACAACACGATATGTATTATACGAGTACACGGTCATGTCATTTGGACTGACTAACGCCCATGCCTATTTCATGAGCATGATGAACAAGGTGTTCATGGAGTATTTGGACAAGTTTGTTGTGGTGTTTATTGATGATATTATGCTATACTCGAAGAACGAGGAGGAGCACAAGGAGCATTTGCGCTTAGTTCTCGAGAAACTCAGGGAACACCAATTGTATACTAAATTTAGCAAATGCGAATTTTGGTTGAAGGAAGTCAGGTTCCTTGGACATGTTATTGCAGTAGACCCCAGCAAAATTCAGTCAGTCACTAAATGGTTGGCACCCACTTCAGTAGCGAGATCCGTAGTTTTCTTGGACTCGCAGGATACTACCGGAGATCCATGGAGAATTTTTCCAAGATTGCAAAGCCAATGACTGAACTGTTGAAGAAGGATACTATGTTTAAATGGACAGAAGATTGTGAGGCAAGTTTCCAGGAATTGAAGAAACGTTTGACTACAGCGCCAGTGCTAACACTGCCAGATATACATAAGGAGTTCCAAGTGTACTGCGATGCCTCACGCTTAGGACTTGGATGTGTGCTTATGCAGGACGGGAGAGTTGTTTCATATGCCTCACGACAACTAAAACCTCATGAGTTGAACTATGCCACGCATGATTTGGAGTTAGCAGCCATAGTACATGCATTGAAGACCTGGAGACATTACCTTATTGGAAACCATTGTGATGTGTACACGGACCATAAGAGTTTGAGGTACATTTTCACCCAGAAGGAACTGAACCTTAGACAGAGGAGATGATTGTAACTTATAAAGGATTATGACATGAAGCTACACTATCATCCAGGAAAGGCCAATGTCGTAGCAGACGGTTTGAGCTGGAAGAGTTATGCTAATATCCTTGAAGGTAAGGGACTGCCGAAGGGGTTAGCAGAGAATATCATGGAACTTCGATTGGAGATTGTTCCTAGAGGATCTGTTGCAACAATGGAGGTCCAGTCGAAATTGCTGGACAAGATTCAGGAAGCTCAGAAGGAGGACAAGGAGATTGCCGAGATAAAGGAGAAGATGGGCAAAGGAAAGGCCAAAGGTTTTCGTGAGGATGAGCATGATACCTTATGGTTTGAGGACCGAATCTATGTGCCTAATAACCAGGAGATCAGGAAGTTAATACTTCAAGAGGCCCATGACTCACCATACTTGATACACCCCGGAAACACCAAGATGTATTTGGATTTGAAGGAACGTTTCTGGTGGACCGGTATGAAGAACGATATTGCCGAGTATGTAGCCATATGTGATGTATGTCAGCGTGTGAAGGCAGAGCATCAGAAGCCAGCAGGACTGTTACAGCCTATGCCGATACCCGAATGGAAGTGGGATGAACTGGGCATGGACTTTATCACCGGATTGCCCAGGACCAAAGCAGGATATGATTCCATATGGGTAGTAGTTGATCGCTTGACCAAAGTAGCTCATTTCATCCCAGTGAAAACCACCTATACAAGTGCAAAGTTGGCCAAGATATATATGTCCAGGATCGTATGTCTGCATGGAGTTCCGAGGACCATCGTATTAGATCAAGGAACACAGTTTACCTCAAAGTTTTGGCACCAGTTGCACCAGACCCTGAGAACGAGATTGAAGTTTAGTACATCATTTCACCCGCAGACGGATGGACAAACAGAGCGAGTCAACCAAATTTTGGAGGACATGTTGAGAGCCTGTGCGCTAGATTATGGATCTAGTTGGGATGACAATTTGCCATACACAGAGTTTTCATACAACAATAGCTATCAAGCCAGTTTGAAGATGGCACCGTTTGAAGCCCTGTATGGACGAAGGTGCAGAACACTGTTGATGTGGGACGAGGTAGGAGACCGACAGTTGTTTGGACCAGACTTGATTAAGGAGTCTGAGGAGAAGGTTAAATTGATTTGTGACAGACTGAAGATTGCTCAGTCCAGGTAGAAGAGTTATGCTGACTCAAAACGCAAGGAGGTAACCTATGAAATTGCAGATCGAGCATATCTACGAGTATCACCCTTGCGAGGAGTGAAACATTTTGGAGTTAAGGGAAAGTTAGCCCCAAGATTTGTAGGACCGTATCGTTTTTTGGAACAGATGAGAGAAGTTGCCTACAAGTTGGTGTTAGCCAAGGGATTGTCAGGAGTTCATGACATGTTTCATGTTTCATAGCTGAAGAAGTGTCATGCTGAGATGGCATATATACCGCTAAGAGATACAGTACCCCTGGAGGCGATTCAGTTGGACAGTGATTTGACTTATGAGGAGAAACTAGTTAAGATTCTTGAGTTTGCCAGCAGAGTCACTCGCAGTAAGGTTATCAAGTTTTGCAAAGTTTAGTGGATCCACCATACCGAGGATGAAGCCACCTGGGAACGAGAGGATGAACTCCGCAAAGACCACCCGCACCTATTTTCTAGCCAGCCCGAATCTCGAGGGTGAGATTCATGTTAAGGGGGGTAGGTTTGTAACGTCCCAAATTTTCAATTTGGAATGTTATACATTAGATCATCATTGCATATCATGTTTTATTGCTTTTCCGTTCCGTAATCCTCAAAATCCTAAGCAACTCAAGGACCCTCGGAGAGAGTTGGGGATTTCCCGGTTTTCATATTTGATTCTTTTATCAAATTTTGAAACGAGGATTTTGGTTTTAATTATTTTTCTCTCCGAAAATATTTCATATCAAAATACAAGAGAGGAGATGATATGACTTCTCCAAAATAAATGAAATATTGGAGGAAAAATATTAAAATCAAATATTTGTTTTATTTGGATTTATTGCAATTTTGTTTGCATTAGAAAAATTTCACGTTTTCAAAATTGTATTATAGGGCCCAGAAATGTTCATCCCATTCTAAATATTTTATTTAGACGGTGAAAATTTATTTCGGCATTTTTAGATTTTTATTTATTTTTCTAGGATTTTATTTCAGTCGGCGAAATTATTTATAAAAAAAAGTTCCCGCGCCCGACTAGGCCTAAGGCCCAGCCGAGCCAGGCCGCCGCCGCCGGCTTCCCCGCGCGTGTGCCGCCTCCGCCAAGTCGGACGAGGAGTCCGAGCCGGACTCCCCCTCCAAGCCGCCCCACCCCGCACCCTTTATATACGCGCCGCCCGAGCCCCCCACCCCCGCAGCCACCGCCGCCCCGCGCCAACCCCGCCACCCGCGCTAGCCGCCGCCGCCGCCCTGCAGGCCGCCATCCCGCCACCTCACCTCACCGGAGCCCCTCGCTGGAGGTAGCCGCCGGACTCCACCACCAGTTTTTTTATATAAAAACCGTTCGGTTTTTTTTAGAAACCCTAGATCCGGTTTTTTTGGTTTCACCGGTTTTTCTCGGTTCTTCTAGTTAGCGGACGTTCGTCCGAACCTTCGTTTTAACGAACGGTTCTTCGCCCGTTAGATACAGCTAACGAACGCTCGTTCGTTAGTCTGTCCGTCAGTTTTCTTTTAACGGATTTATTCTACGATTTTCTCTGATCGCGATTTCTGATCCAATCTTAGTTTCCGTTTATCTTTTCGCTCGTTAGTTGGAATCAGGCGATTCAAGCGCCTAGAGTTTCATCTCAAAACCCTCTTTCCGTTTAACCAACTCAAACAAGTTTTCTCTACTGTAAAATTTTACCTAGTTTCATATTAGTAAACAAAGTTTCTTTCTTTCGCCGTTTGAGTTTCGTTGCTCCGTTTGATTTGATTCTTTCTGCGAACTGGAGTTCTTAATTTGAACTTTCTGGTCAACCTATTTTATTTGAGTTTTTCTTGTGCATCGTTGCTTGTTACTTATGTATGCTATTGCTTGCTTGCGATAGAACACCCGGAGTGCGGAGCGTGCTACTACGAGTCCCTAGGTTTCGCAGATCGTCAGCAAGGCAAGTAACACTTTGATGATACCCCTTTATCACCCAATTTTTATGCATTAGTTCCAATCCTCAAACATTGCATGATTAGGATGTCATTAACTTGTGGGTTGGGAAGTAGTTGATGAGGTAGAACCTATTGCCCTGTTACATTCAAACCCTTGGGAGTTACTTATACAAATTGCTTATACTGCTATGCTATGCTCGTAGACGTGGTTTGGGTTTGAGTGAAATCCATGACAGATGTGAGATTGTTAAATTAATGGTTCAACTTAAGGTGGCAACTTAATCAAACAACTGGGTGGATTGAGGCACCTGGAGTACCCAGTGTTGCCTGTATTTTTGGAGATCCCGGAGTACCCGTGTGATCTTCCTATGGACCGCCACCCAGGCTCAAAGGGAACTAAGATGATTCATGCTAGAAACTTCCGTGTGCAGCCACAAGCTATTATGGGCTCTAGCATAGTTGAGTAAGTTACGTGAAGCTCTTGAAGAGGCAGATCAGCAGGTAGTGGGATGTAGGTTTGGTATGGTCTGTCTGTAGTAGAGAGTTAATGTTTCTGAAAGACTGTGTCTCGGTCATCCGTTTCTCAAACACCGTGTAGTGCAAGAAATCCACGGAGGAGATCGAGTCTTGTGGGGAAAAGTGCGCAAACCTCTGTAGAGTGTACAATCTAATCATGGTTAGCCGTGTCCCCGGTTATGGACAATTCTTGAGTATCTAGTACTTGGGTTATCACATGTATCTCATCATGTTTAATTAATATTGTTGGGTTGTTAATCACTTTAATTGGGATTGAGTTGGAGGAACCTTCTCAATGATGTTTCAACTACCATGATAGTAAAACTAAAATCTATTCCTTTGTTGTAGGGAAATTGGCTTTTCGCAAAAACTATAAACCATAGAGCTTTCCACCAGCCATATATGCATATAGTGATAGCATTATTCTGTTCTTGCTCTACTGTGTTATGTTGCCAGCATATTCCACGTGCTGACCCGTTTTCGGGCTGCAACATATTATGTTGCAGACTTTTCAGACGAGGAGTAAGGTTCGTTAGGTCGTTGCCGTGCAGCTCAGCTATGCCATTGGAGTTGATGGACTCACTTTATCTTCCAAGCCTTCCATTGTTATCGTATTAGATGGCCTTAAGCCATATTATTGTAATAAGTTCTCTCTTGAGACATTCGATGTAATAAGTGTGTGATTGCTACTCTGTTATAAATCCTTCGAGTATTGTGTGTGTCAGCATTACCGATCCAAGGATGACACTGAAGTACAGAGACTTGACCATTTGAGGTCGTGTCGCTACAAGCTTCCAAGCGGGAATGAAACACGACAATCCAAGTGCCCATCCTATTCTTCCAAGGTCCATGTTAGTGTATTTCTATCCTAAGGAAACACGTCGTAAGCCACTCCAAAATCTTGTTTCCTTCCTATGAATCAACTCCAACAACCCATTAACTTCCATCAATCACTACATAACCCATTAATTGTACAAATCCAATGTCTATGGTGTTCCACACAATCTTCTAAAGTCCATATAATCCCCAAATACTTGAAAGGGTTGTCTCTACTATAGTAAGTCCACCAACTTCCATGGTCAAGCTTATATCAACTCCGACAACCAATCCAATCTCCTAGTTTATTGTCCTCCAAGAAACATGGTATCATGATCGAGATCATTAGTCTAAATCGAATTTACTCTGAACCATGTAGACTTACTCACCACATATACTCCACTAGGATCACATATTTAAATCCAAATCTCATGTCCAACGAGAATTCCTACATGTTCCCCCAAAGTCATTATCGTAATGTCTACAATCTCCTTATCATCTGATCAAGTCAAATTCTTATCCCCCCAAGGATCTCAGCTTGCAATCTTAATTGTCCCACTAAATCCAATTTATCCAGGGGTAATGAAAGCTATGCTATTCTATAATAATGATCCCACCAATAATCTACCAACATGAAAGCCTCATAATCCACCAAATAGTCTCATATAATTCCTCAAGGTCACTGATATAAACTCATCAAGTCATTTTTCCTCTATTCCTATATCCTCAAATTGGTCTTCCCTATGGCATCGTAGTTCTTGTGCTGTATTAGAATGACAATGTGCTCATTCACTATGTCCACTAGTTCCATAATGAACCCAGTGTAGTGCAAGGTTACGGGGCTTAACAGGTTCTCTTGCAATTCCGTGGGTTAAGCACATGGTTAAGGATTCGAGCTGGGGTGTCTTGTGAAATCTTGAAGGGTCAAGGGATGGGTTCACAGTCTTGAGGGGTAAACATAATTCTACGGGGTTACACTTGGTCAAGGAGGCTGTAGCAAAAGTCTTTAGTGCTAGCTGGTTGCCAAAGTAGAATCCTTGGTGTATCTTGTCTTGTCGGTCTTCAGTTGAGGAGAGAGATGAGAGGGAAAAGTAGCATAGAGGAGGGGAGTGCCTAAAGGGGGTTCTATAGTGCAAGTGTAAACAAACAGGTGCAAAAAGGGCCAAACAAAAGAAACAAGGTAAGGAAGGTGATATAGTCGCGTACTTGTTGCCTAGGGCAAAAGTGTGACCTATATCAAAACACAACCAAATAAAAACAAGCAACACACAATCATGGTTCTATTCGAACCATCATACGGACTCGACTGCGCATAAGGGGGTACATGACTCATCCTACCCTAGGGGTTCTCAGACTCAGTAGTCATGCTTTGCTTCGTGCCTCGTGCCTCGTGCAGTCTTCTGGGTTTTCCTCAGGTGTTGCTATGTCTCTTGTAGTTGTTTTATGAAACGATCCGGGTTAGGCCTGAAGATTCTTCAACAACTTCTCACCTATTGAAGTGATGGGGTGAAGGTGGCTCCTCGTAGCAGGCATTGACTCGGTCTTCTGTTGTCTTCTTAATCATGATGATCCCTTTTTGTCTTCTAAGGCGTTGATGGTACCAAGTAGGTAATCCTTTATGCAATGACATTAACAAGGCATAGTAGAGGTCCAACATGTCGGTTACGTTGATGACAACATCGACACCAAGATAGGGGGATGAGGAGAACCGTTTCCTGCTCACTATAGTGAGACGGACCAAATGGCTAGGTTCTCATCCACTGGTGGTTGCCGATGCAACAATGGTAAGGACATGGTTACTCTATTAGCAAGGTATATCATGATCTTGCATTTCCTATGCCCTGATCATCATAGGCTAAGGTCGCACCATCTTGGGGCAGTGTCAAGGGTATCACCATCTTATGGGTCTTCATGTCCTCATTCCTCGAGGATGTATCCTCTGTTGGTATCGTCTTGTTGTGGTGTCGCCAATCTTGTGTTCGGAAGATGTGGGTGAATGTCTGACAAGGCATCCTCCTTCTAGACTATCCACGAGGGTTTCAAGGAATCCAGTGGTCAGGGGCATAAGGGTTCTAGCGACCAAAAGTTTTGAAGGGGAAGAGATCAATAAGGGAAGTATACCTTGAAGAAAAACTGAGAAGGGGAACAGAAGTATAAACAGTTTTTGAAAATTAGTGATAGTTTTGAAAATAGTTTTACCCTAGCTAACAACCCTGCTAACTAAGGCTTCCTACAGTCAGGATGGCTCTGATACCAGGTCTGTGGGGACCCCGACTCATAAGTCATGATCACTGAATGCATGTGTACAGTGATCCCAGAGATCAATGCTCACTGAACACACAGAAGCTGAATAACAAGAGTATTACATCCATACATATCGTCTTACATAAATTATGACCGTTATGGTCGAGTCTCGAGTATAACTTCGCATCGGAAATCTTCGTTGATAACTTGGACCCATGCCATCTACCTTAACCCTACAGGCATTCTGACTGGGAAGCGTCCTAGCTCTCATGTTTGTCACCGAAGTATTCTTCATCATATCCTGTGTTTTTCATGCCTGGCCAATAAAATAACCAGTGGCAAGCCAATGAGTACTTTGAATGTACTCGCAAGCAACCCATGTTTTGGCTCAAGATACAACAATGCATGACATAGGTACATTTTTGCAGAAAGCTATTTTTGTTGTGTTATGACATGTTCAATAACTGGTAAATAATGCATCAGGAGAATTCAAGTAACCATGAGGACATGTTACAGATATCAACATAAATAGAGTGGGCATTAACCCAACTCAATCATGTCAAGTCCTTTGACTTGACCCAAGTAGTTCTTCCCACTTATCCAAACACATACACTGGTTTGTAAACATGTGGACGTAGCCCAAGAGCGGTTACCCAGCTGTCCTTGACCGTGGACACGGCTATTCGAATAATTTTATACTCTGCAGAGGTTGCACACTTTACCCACAAGATCCGGGGAACTTCCATGTCATCCACGACCCGCGGTACCTCAAGTACCCGGGGTAAGCACCCAATCACTATCTTTCCCTAGATGACACTAACATGGAGTCCACTCGATTGGTAGTAACCCCCGTGCCCAACATTTCACAACTTAAAATTGTGGAGACTCGCTCCCATATTCATCACATACCACTGGCACGGGGTACCAACGGTGTGTCCGGTGCCCCATAAAAATGTTCTTGGCCGCCCTACCTGGCACGACCCCATCCCGAGAGAGAGCACCAACTCTCCCCTATCACTAGTAATGCGGGCTCCAAGCTAGTATCGGCCTAGGTAAGCAATAATGCCCTTTCCCATATAAGGATATAGTGGTTGCGCATGTAAGGTTGGAATAACGGTCGCAACTTAAACCAATCCGTTTTTGAAAGCGACACACACACTTGCCTCGGTACACCACTTCGTCATCAAGCAGTTACCCATCTCATTATCTCCCTCGGGCATAAGTGGCACCCGACGGGGTTTTCAAAAAGTCCTTTGAAAATACTGTGTCTCCATCACCATGCATATTCCCGTCCCGTTTTGTGTAGCAACTACTTTAGCATCCTATCTACTCCCACCAGCATAACCCTCATAAGGAGGTAGGGTCATGCACAATGCAAGTATAAACGAGGAAGTAACAGAGGCAAACCATCAAAGTGGTTCCACCTCATCATGATTCCATTGCAACAACAATATGGTGCTATATGTCATGCATAAAAAGGGTTTCATAGACATGCATAAAAAGGGCTGCTTGCCTGGTTCATCAGATTCTTGAAATCTTCTGGTCCATCTCCGAGTATCTCGTCTACTTCATCAACTAACGTCGGAAACAATCATAGTAAGCAACACAACAAGGCAGAAAATAAAAGTGCTCTAAAAATATTAATTTGACTTTTCTAGGACATCTCTGGTTATATGAGAACTAACCAGAGTGGTTTCATTGGGATTTGTTCAGTGGATATTCCCGAACATTTCAATATGATGGAATCAAGGGATTTGTGGATTTGCAAGAAGTGGACAGAAATATATTTTTGAAAAATGAGCAAAGGCACCCATTTAACAAACCATGATTTTAGAAGTATCTAGGAGTTGGTTTCACTGGATTTGGAGTTCAAATGATTTTCCTATGAATTTGCAAAGTTGATAAATATGAAGAAATGGCTCATTATTTTGTGTGGTACAGAAAGTATTGAGAAAATGTTCATAAACTAAGTTATGAACTTAGAAGCATCTAGGAATTTGAATCATGGCAATTGGATCAATTTTGAGCTCTCTGTGATTTTCTAAAGTTTATCACAGAAATGGAAAAAGGGGATGTCATAAATATTTGTGAAGGAAATGTTTCTGGAAAAATGTGCTAATTGAGCCATATGATAGATCATGATTTATGGAGTCACTAGAAATTCGAATCACCAAATTTGGAGATAATATGAATATTTAGGAGATTTTATAAATTTCTGGAAAAGAAAAAGACAAAGGAAGTGGGGGTTATACCTATACCACGCACCGAGCGCAGCATAGCGCCGCAGCGCATTGGGCCGGCCCAGCTGCATGGCCACGCGGCTAAGGAGGGCCACGCCTAAGGTGGACTAGCGTAGTAAGCTTCTCTGCGGTGGAGACGGTTAAACGGGATCCCACCTCCACTTAAACGCCGGGGCCCGCCGGCTGAGTCGCTGACCCGCGGGGCCCACCCGCAGGGTTGTCTCCTTCCTCCCGCGCCCGCAACAGAGGGGATCAAGGCCGCGGTTGAGCGTCGGCCGGCGCTTGCCCCCGGCGGCACAGGCCACCCCCGGCCAAGCTCCGGACACCAGAGGGGTCGCCGGGGAGAGGCGCGTCAGGGGGATCCCTCGGAGACGGCAGGGGATGGCTAGAGCGCATCCGGCGACGGTCGTGATGGACGGCCCCATCAGGCATTGGCGGCACCGGCACCACGAGGGACGGGACGAGGCAGAGAGGAGCGGGGAAGCTCTGTAGCCTAGCGGAGGATCTCCTGGAGGTCGAAGGAGAGGGGGAGGGGCTCTGGTTCACCGGAGCAAAGTGAAGGCCGACGGCGAACATGGTGGCCATGGAGAGGGCAGGAGGGCACGAGGGGGAGTGAGGGAGTGTCTAAGAGGTGCACGGGAGAGAGGAGGTTCGAACTGAGGTGAGAGAAAGAGTCAGGGTGGCTTAAATGGGCGTGGACGCGGAGCACCGTGGGCAGCGCCCACGGACATGCTCGGGTGAGGTCGTGGAGGGGAGAGGAGAGAGGTTTAGGAGGGGGCCGACAGCTTGCCGTGTCCTAGACGCCGAGGCGAACTCGTGAGACACGCTGGGGAGGCCCGAGGTGGCTGGAGGCGGTTGGCAGGGGGCGACTACAGTGCGGGAGTGCACTGTAGCGCGCTCCAGAGCGCCCAAATGGCTGGCATGGCCATTTTCTATGCAAGGTGGGCGCGGCCAAATATGTCTGGTAGCTCTAGGGTGTAGTAAAGAAAGGGGGAGGGGCTTTGGATGCCCTGGGTGGCTACTGGAGTGAGGAGGGAGGTTGAGGGAGAGAAAGAAGCTGCTGTCTAGGCAGGTAAATGGGGGTGTTTCACCCCTCAATCATTGAGCAATGGCCAGGGCAAAGTTACTGGAGGTAGAAGAGGGTCAGTAGTAGCTGTGGTAAAAATTGAGGCCATGGAGATTAGTGGAAGAGGTCAAAAATGGAATTTTGGTGAAGTGGCAGAAGGTGTTTGATGCTTGTTTTGGTAAGCAAATGAACTGCATTTGGCATGAGACTCCGCAGGGTAAAATTGCACATATAATTAGGGCTTTCCACCAATTTTGAGCTCATTTTGGCAAAGTTGCCAATGCAACTTTTGTAAACCCTAGAAATCAACAGAAATGCATTTACCAAGATCTAGTCGTGCAAAACCATTCCCCTTTATGCACCACTTGGTGTATTGCCATAATTTGGGCTTTATATGATGACCACAGAGTTTGGGGGCATTTGGAATAATTTGGCAATGTAAAGTTGTTCAAACTTGAATCTGGACAGAGAAGGTTTTTGGGCACTTTGGTGAACCAAAACAGTTTTGATTGAGCTAAAACATTTCAAGGTCATCATATTATGCATATGTGACTTGCTAGAATTTTCCTGGATTTATTGGAAAATATTTCTTGTAGAAAATTTTCAAATACTTGAAATGGACAGAAATGGTTTTGGAGGGTTTTGCCCACTATTTTGAACATGACCATGTGTTTAAACTCTTATATATGGACAATATATGTCCACTAAGCTTCCCTAAATTTTCTCAAATATTTTTGAAACATTAAAATAATTTTAACCTATTAAAGACCATTTCTGGCCTTAAGAAAAAGCCTTTAAATAAAATAGGAAAATAACTTTTAAAATTATATTTTTGTGGTTTATGGGAGCCCTATACCTAATAGGTTTCAAATATACTTTTTGAAAGATTTTTCACACCCTTAATTAAGTACTTGTAGTTCAAGTCTCAATTCAGGGGTTTTTGGGAAACCTTATTTATAAAATTCTTTTTGGCCAAAATATTTTTGCAAGAAATTGTTTTTATGTCCTACACACATGGCATGATCATTGGGCAAGGTTTCAGATCAAGGAGAAGGAGTATAAGAGTTGGAGGATTTATTTGACTTTTAGAGCACTTGCAAACAACAAACAAAATCCAATCAAGGCAAGGTCCAAAACACTCAAAAGTTTTTGTCAAACCACATTTTATCATGATTGTTAGCTTAAGTGTAGTGGCCTAAAAATCAGGGTGTGACAGTTTGACACAAATGTGACCAAGGCGGCAGTGCCACAAGTATGTGGCACTATCATTATCAACCTTACATCTTTTGGCATTCACATTATGAATATGTGTAACATCACGTTCGAGATTAAATAAGAAAAAACCATTGACCAGCGGGGCATGACCATAAAACATGTCTCTCATATAAATAGAACAACCATTATTCTTAGATTTAAATGAGTAGCCATCTCACATTAAATGAGATCCAGATACAATGTTCATGCTCAAAGCTGGTACTAAATAACAATTATTGAGGTTTAAACCTAATCCCATAGGTAAATGTAGAGGTAGTGTGCCGACGGCGACCACATCGACCTTGGAAACATTCCCGACGCGCATCATCACCTCGTCCTTCGCTAGTCTCTGTTTATTCCGCAGTTCCTGTTTTGAGTTAAAAATATGAGCAACTGCACCGGTATCAAATACCCAGGAGCTACTACGAGCGCTTGTTAGGTACACATCAATAACATGTATATCACATATACCTTTGGCATTGCCGGCCTTCTTATCCGCTAAGTACTTGGGGCAGTTACGCTTCCAGTGACTGTTTCCCTTGCAATAAAAGCACTCACTCTCAGGCTTGGGTCCATTCTTTGGCTTCTTCCCGACAGCTTCCTTACCGGGCGCGGCAACTCCCTTGTCGTCCTTCTTGAAGTTCTTTTTACCCTTGCCTTTCTTGAACTTAGTGGTTTTATTCACCGTCAACACTTGATGTTCCTTTTTTATTTCCACCTCCGCTGATTTTAGCATTGAATATACCTCAGGAATGGTCTTTTCCATCCCCTGCATATTGAAGTTCATCACAAAGCTCTTGTAGCTACGTGGGAGCGACTGAAGGATTCTGTCAACGACTGCATCATCCGGGAGATTAACTCCCAGCTGAGATAAGCGGTTGTGCAACCCAGACATTTTGAGTATGTGCTCGCTGACGAAACTATTCTCCTCCATCTTGCAACTTTAGAACTTGTCGGAGACTTCATATCACTCGACCCGGGCATGAGCTTGAAAAACCATTTTCAGCTCTTGGAACATCTCATATGCTCCGTGTTGCTCAAAACGCTGTTGGAGCCCCAGTTCTAAGATGTAAAGCATGTCGCACTGAACAAGGGAGTAATCATCACTACGCGTCTGCCAAGCGTTCATAACGTCTTGTTCTGCTGGGAAAACAGGTGCTTCACCTAGCGGTGCATCAAGGACATATGCTTTCCTGGCAGCTATGAGGATAATCCTCAGGTTACGGACCCAGTCCATGTAGTTGCTGCCATTGTCTTTCAGCTTGGTTTTCTCTAGGAAAGCGTTGAAGTTGAGGGCAACATTAGCGTGGGCCATTTGATCTACAATACATATTGGAAAGATTTTTAGACTATGTTCATTATAATTAAGTTCATCTAATCAAATTATTTAATGAACTCCCACTCAGATAGACATCCCTCTAGTCATCTAAGTGATACATGATCCGAGTCAACCAGGCAGTGTCCGATCATCACGTAAGACGGACTAGTCATCATTGGTGAACATCTTCATGTTGATCGTATCTTCTATACGACTCATGTTCGACCTTTCGGTCTTCCGTGTTCCGAGGCCATGTCTGTACATGCTAGGCTCGTCAAGTTAACCTAAGTGTGTTGCGTGTGTAAATCTGGCTTACACCCGTTGTACGCGAACGTTAGAACCTATCACACCCGATCATGACGTGGTGCTTCGGAACAATGGACCTTAGCAATGGTGCACAGTAGGGGGAACACCATTCTTGATATTTTAATGAGGGATCATCTTATTTATGCTACCGTCGTTCTAAGCAAATAAGATGTAAAACATGATAAACATCACATGCAATCAAATAGTGACATGATATGGCCAATATCATTTTGCTCCTTTTGATCTCCATCTTCGGGGCGCCATGATCATCATCGTCACCGGCATGACACCATGACCTCCATCATCATGATCTCCATCATCGTGTCTTCATGAAGTTGTCTCGCAACTATTATTTCTGCTGCTATGGCTAACGGTTAGCGATAAAGTAAAGTAATTACATGACATTTATGTTGACACGCATGTCATAAATAAATTAAGACAACTCCTATGGCTCCTGCCGGTTGTCATACTCATCGACATGCAAGTCATGATTCCTATTACAAGAACATGATCAATCTCATACATCACATATATCATTCATCACATCCTTTTGGCCATATCACATCACACGGCATATGCTGCAAAAACAAGTTAGGCGTCCTCTAATTTTTGTTGCATGTTTTTACGTGCCTGCTATAGGTTTCTAGCAAGAACATTTCTTACCTACGTCAAAACCACAATGTGATATGCCAATTTCTATTTACCATTCATAAGGACCCTTTTCATCGAATCCGATCCGACTATAGTGGGAGAGACAGACACCCGCTAGCCACCATATGCAACTAGTGCATGTCAGTCGGTGGAACCAGTCTCACGTAAGCGTACATGTAAGGTCGGTCCGGGCCGTTTCATCCCACGATGCCGATAAATCAAGATAAGACTAGTAACGGCAAGTAAATTGACAAAATTGACGCCCACAACATCTTGTGTTCTACTCGTACATAGAAACTACGCATAGACCTAGCTCATGATGCCACTGTTGGGGATCGTTGCAGAAATTTAAATTTTTTTCTACGCATCACCAAGATCAATCTATGGAGTAACTAGCAACGAGAGAGAAGGGAGTGCATCTTCATACCCTTGAAGATCGCGAGTCGAAAGCGTTGCAAGAATGCGGTTGGAGGAGTCGTACACGTAGCGATTCAGATCGCGGCCGAATCCGATCTAAGCACCGAACAATGGTGCCTCCGCGTTCAACACACGTGCAGCCCGGTGACGTGTCCCGCGCCTTGATCCAGCAAGGAGGAGGGAGAGGTTGAGGAAGAAGGCTCCAACAGCAGCACGACGGCGTGGTGGTGATGGAGTGGCAGTTCTCCGGCAGGGCTTCGCCAAGCTCACGCGGAGGAGGAGACGTGTTGGGGAGGGGAGGGGCTGCGCCTTGGATGTGGTGCTGCAGCCCTCCCCTCACCCCTCTAATTATACGGAGAAGGGGGAAGGGGGCCACCCCTCTAGATGGGATCTAGATGGGGGGGCGCCCCCTTTAGGGTTCCCCCAACCCTAGGCGCATGGGCCCTAGGGGGTTTTGGCACCCCAGCCCACTTGGGGCTGGTTCCCTTCCACCTACAGCCCATAAGGCCCTCCGGGGCAGGTGGACCCTCCCAGTGGACCCCCGGAACCACTCCGGTGGTCCTGGTAAAATACCGGTATACCCCCGAATATTTTCGGTGACCGTATGATGACTTCCCATATATAAATCTTCACCTCTGGACTATTCCGGAACTCCTCGTGACGTCCGGGATCTCATCGGGGACTCCGAACAACATTTGGTAATCACATACAAGTCTTCCTAATAACCCTAGCGTCATCGAACCTTAAGTGTCTAGCTCCTACGGGTTCGGGAACCATGCAGACATGACCGAGACAACTCTCCGGCCAATAACCAATAGTAGGATCTGGATACCCATGTTGACTCCCACGTGTTCCACGATGATAGCATCGGATGAACCACGATGTCGAGGATTCAAGCAATCCCGTATACAATTCCCTTTGTCAATCGGTACGTTACTTGCCTGAGATTCGATCGTGGGTATCCCAATACCTCATTCAATCTCGTTACCAGCAAGTCACTTTACTCGTTGCGTAACACATCATCCCGTGACCAACCATTAGTCACATTGAGCTCATTACGATGATGTCTTACTGAGTGGGCCCAGAGATACCTCTCCGTCATACGGAGTGACAAATCCCAGTCTCGATTCTGCGAACCCAACAGACACTTTCAGAGATACCCGTAGTGCACCTTTATAGTCACCCAAAGTATTCCTACAGTATCCGGGAGTTGCATAATCTCATGGTCTAAGGAAAAGATACTTGACATTAGAAAAGCTTTAGCAGATGAACTACACGATCTTGCGCTATGCTTAGGATTGGGTCTTGTCCATCACATCATTCTCCTAATGATGTGATCCCGTTATCAATGACATCCAATGTCCATGGTCAGGAAACCGTAACCATCTATTGATCAACGAGCTATTCAACTAGAGGCTCACTAGGGACATGTTGTGGTCTATGTATTCACACATGTATTATGATTTCCAGATAACACAATTATAGCATGAACAATAGACAATTATCATGAACAAGGAAATATAATAATAACCATTTTATTATTGCCTCTAGGGCATATTTCCAACAGAGTGTTTCCTGATGAAGATGGCCGTACAGGGCCACTGGTGGAGCCACACCGTGGGCCGCAGGTAGGCATGTCTGGGGACCCCCGTTCCCAGAACACCGATAGAGGCCTGTCCCCAAGACCCATTCCCACGTTCGTGCCTCGACCAGATCGTCGACTCCACCGCCGAGTGCGACCTGCTGTGTTTCCATGACACGTTTCGGGCTACCACCAGATCAAGATGGCAGTGGAGGATGTGGAGAAGACCGCCTTCCTGACCCCGTGCGGGGTGTACTGCTACACCTGCATGCTGTTTGGACTGCGCAACGCTGGGGCAACCTTCCAGCGGCTGATGCACACCGCCCTCGGTCAGCAGCTCGGGAGAAACGCTGAAGCCTACGTCGACGACATCGTGGTAAAATCTAGGGAGACGAGAACCCTGATTCAGGACCTGGAGGAGGCCTTCGCTAGCCTGCGCCAAGTGGATTTGCGGCTCAATCCAGAGAAGTGTGTGTTCGGTGTCCCCACCAGCAAGCTACTGGGTTTCCTCGTGTCTCACAGGGGGATCGAGGCTAACCCCGAGAAGGTCAAGGCAATAGAAGACATGAGCCCACCGCAAACTCTCAAGGAAATGCAGAAGCTTGCAGGCTGCGTGACCTCGCTAGGGCGCTTCATCTCCAAGCTAGGGGAGCACGCCCTGCCGTTCTTCAAGCTGAAGAAGAAGGGCCCATTCCAAGACCTCAAGAGATACTTGACCAGCCCACCAGTGATAGTCATGCCTCGCCCCCTCGAGCCCCTGGTGCTCTACCGAGCTGCCACGCCCCACTCCGCCAGCATGGCGCTTGTGGCTATACGGGAGGAGCACTAGGCCAAGAGCCCGCTGAGCAACATTACACCTTCAGCGGGTATGATGCGGCACCAAGGCAGCACTAGAAGCCACGATGGCATCAGCTGACGATCAGGCCTTGCAAGACGGCGCTCTCGGGCCTGAGGAGGCCTGATGGGCGACCGGGCCCCTGAGGTCCCCCACCTCAGGAGGTACCACAACATTCGGAGGACACAGGCTCCAACGACGCTCTCGCCCTCGTCGAGCATCTAGTCTACTTTGTTAGCACTGCCCTACGGGACACGAGAGCACGGTACCCTATGCCGCAGAAGCTCTACCTCGCGCTCTGGTGGCCTCATGCAAGCTACGCCATTATTCCAAAGGCCGCCCAATCAAGGTCGTCTCAGCCTAACCCCTGGAGAGGGTGCTCCGGAGCCCCAATGCTGTGGGGAGAGTCGCTGAATGGAACATTGAACTGCAAGCATTTCAGTTGGAGTTCAACACGACCAGAGTTATCAAGGGAGCTGCGCTTGCCGACTTCGTTGCAGAATGGACCGACGCTCCGGAGCCCGACACGGGTGAGAGCCGATCCCTCTCGCCGGGGAATGAAGCACCGGATGGATGGGTCATGTATTTCGTTGGTGCTTTCGCACGACAAGGCGCGGGGGCTGGCGCTGTGCTCATCTCGCCCACCGAAGACAAGCTATACTATGACGTGCAGCTCTGCTTCCAGTGGGGTGAGAACCAACAACTTAGCGGAATACGACGGGTTGATCACCGGCCTCAAGGCCGCCGCAGCCTTGGGGGTGAAGCGTCTCACCATCAAGGGTGACTTGCAGCTCCTCTTCAAATTCTCCAACAAGGTGTACGAACCAAGGGACGAGCATATGGTGGCGTACCTCGCGGAGGTGCGCAAGATGGAGAAGCAATTCCTAGGTCTGGAGCTACAGCATGTGCCATGCCGCACCAACAAGGAGGCCGATGAGAGTGCCAAGAGGGCATCAAGGCATCTACCCCAAGAACCAGGTGTCTTCGAAGAGCGACTCTTCAAGCCTTCAGCTCGAGAGGAACACTCCCAGCCACCAGCCTCGGGAGCCGCCGCTTGCGGTCTGACCTCAGGAGCACGTCTGCTCTTGGCGCTCGAGCTTCAGGAGGGGTGCTGGACCGAGGAGTTCAAGGCATATCTAGTGCATGGGACGCTACCGGCGAAGGAGGAGGAAGCGGAGCGTGTGGCCCGACAGGCTACGGCATACTGCATCCAGGATAGTGAGCTGTACAGAAAACGACAAAATGATGTTTCCTTGCGATGCATCTCTAGGGAGCAGGGGAACGAGCTGCTGGCTGACATACACGATGGAGACTGCGGGCATCACTCATCGTCGCATACCCTGGTTGGCAAGGCATTCCACTGCGGGTTCTACTGGCCCATGGCACTCAACGACGCGACCGAGCTGGTAAGATCATGTGAGGCCTGCCAGTTCCATGCCAACCAAATTCGCCAGCCGTCCCAGGGCCGCCAGACTATCCCGCTCTCGTGGCCATTCGCGGTCTGGGAGCTGGACATCCTGGGTCCGTTCCCACGAGCGCCTGGGAGCTACCGCTACCTCTACGTCGTTATCGACAAGTTCACCAAATGGGTAGAGGTGGAAGCCGTCTGCACCATCCCAGCCGGGTCAGCAGTTAAGTTCATGAAGGGCCTCGTGAGCCGGTTCATGTTATCCCTAACCGCATCATCACCGACAACTGCTCGCAGTTCACTAGCAATCTCTTCAAGACCTATTGTGCTAACCTTGGAACGCAGATTTGCTATGCTTCGGTGGCACACCCAAGGAGCAATGGCCAAAATGAGCACGTCAACACCGAGGTCTTGAGAGGCCTCAAGACCCAGACCTTCAAGAAGAAGCTCGAAGCCTGCGATAGTGGCTGGCACGACGAGCTCCAGTCTGTGCTGTGGTCCATCCGCACCACCGCCTCCAAGCCAAAAGGCAAGACTCCGTTCTTCCTTGTCTACAAAGCAGAAGTGGTTCTCCCTCACTATGTCAGGCATTGCTCCGCACGGGTCTTGGCGTTTGATGAGACGCAATAGGATGCCATGCGGGGGATGGACCTTGTGCTGGGGGAGGAACACCGCCGTGAAGCCTCGCTCCGAGCGGCAAGATACCAGCAGTGCTGTGACAGTACCACTGTTGAAGCGTCCGCTCTAGGATGCTCGAGGTGGGCGATCTCGTCCTTAGGCGGGTGCTCTCCAGGGAAGGGCTGCATAAGCTCTCACCTATTTGGGAGGGCCCGTTCAGGATTGCCAGCTTCTCCAGGCCTGGTGCCGCGCACCTGGAGACGCAGGACAGGATCCCCATCCAGAACGCCTGGAACATCCAGCACCTCTAAAGTTCTACCCATGAAGCAAGGCCCAGTGCCTGTGAAGGTCTTCGCTCGTGACACTCTCACATAACAATGAGTGGGGCTGTACACGCCCCGGAGTCTCCGGAGTGCCGCCCTTATGCCTCGGAGGCTCCCTCCCACGTCCTAGTACCAGCACTTAGCTCCGCGCTGGTGAGAAACTAGACTAGGTGCCGGACCTGGCTTTTCATTTGCTTTCTGTAGTTGGCTAGCCCCTTTTCCTTTAATGAAATTTGGAGTTCTGGCGTTTCTCGATGGTTGGGTTGAACCCCCTCTTCTCTCTGATTCTTCCCTCGATTCTTTGTTTTTCGCCAAGGAGTGCGGTAGTTGCCTGACGCTCTCCCTCGCATGCCCCACGAGGGGGGCTAGACAGGTCGTATGCGCCTGCGCACTCCCCTAGTCTCCGCAAGGCATTCTCGTCTGAGCTTGTGATCGATGCATCCCTTTTTAGTCCGTGCCCCACGGGTACCGCGACACAGTGCGTTTGGCCATAACCAGCCCATACCTGAGGCCTCGCGCAAGAAGGGTTAAGGATTTCTTAATGAATTTTTGCAGCTTCACGATGTCACCTGAATCAACAGTGGGGAAGCCCCACCATGTGCCCAGAGAGACGCGCCCTCATTAGGTCAAAGCTACCCTGGATGCATCGAGCTAAGTTATCCCTCTACACCCGTATAAGACAGGTCTCACAACACAACCCCGGAGCAATAAATACACCACAAAAGCAACATAAGCACTACGGTTCATTACACGCCCTCGCAGGGCCCCATATTCATTTCTAACAATGCAGGGGAAAGGGAAGGATAGGACAAGCAAAAGCGGCTCCTACGACGCGGGTGCTCACGAGGATCGGCCCCTCGGACTCAGCCACAGCCCTCCTCGCGCTTCACCGGGGCGCGACGACAGGATGACCCGCCACAGTCCTCGAAGCGAGCCCGGCGGCTAGTCGTAGCCGCCGCTGCTGGAGCTTTCACCGGAGGAGGAGTTGCCATAGCTGGGCGAACCACGGCCGCTACCGAGGGCAAGGTCACCCTCATGTTCATCACGGCCATCGCCAAGGCCAAGCACCTCGCCACCATCGTCGTCGTCTTCAGGGCAGCATCCGGCGCGCCGACCGTCTTCCCCGAACACCCTCACGAAGAGGGTCACTGCGCCATCATACTTGAAGTGGAGGGTGCACCGCCTATCCAGGCCGCGCGCGCGGGCGAACGTCTGCCTGCCGCGGGCCAGGGCTACGTTGCCCGCAGCGGAGATCTCCACCCCGACCAACGAAGCATTGCTGCAGCAGCCGTCGGGACTTGGGGCCGGCAGTTCACCGGCGAAGGAGTGCGGAACTTGAAGCCAATTGCCGGTTAGATTCTCCGACCACACGACAAACTCCGGCAGCACCTCCGTCGAGTGGAAGCGTGGCCGGGGAGGCCGAGCGACCATGGTGCGCCTCCCTTCATTGAGAGGGCTGCCACGCCCTAGGCGTCACCCGGCGCGCGAAGAGGCACCGCCACTACCGCTAGCAATGGTGCCGGACCCCGGGAAATTCACCCACGTCCACGAGGGACCACAGTAGGGGTCGCGTCGTGCTTGCGGGGGCGACCACGCCCCCTCTTGGGCGGTGGCGATCCAGTCCCCTCCTGGCGAGCTTTCCCCTTCTTGGCGGTCGAGAACCTCTTCACCGGCGCCATGAGTGTCGCTGCCGGGCAGCGGAGCAAGAAGGAAGAAGAAGAAGCGGGCGGAATGGAGGAAGAGATGAGCGATGGGGTTCTGCCCCTCCCCTAATTTATAGCCACGAGGAGGCCAACCGCCGGCCTCCATGATCTAAGGTAATGATGGCCTTTTTCTACATGCAATAGGGACTCATGAAGTCGGGCGGTTGCCGAGGTAGCCTGGGGAAGCAGAGACGCCCACGTCCTGTCAATCGCCACGCGTCAATCAAGGCCGCACTTGACCCTTGGCCTCGCCGCGAAGCCAGGCACGAGTGCGCCTTGGGCCCGGGGGGCTACTGTCGGTGTCCTGGGAACAGGGGTACCCAGACTTGCCTCCCTGCGGCCCAGGGCGTGGCTCCACCAGCGGCCTGGTACGACCCATCTTCATCGACAAATACTCAAGACCCTCTCTAGGGGCCAAGCCTCGCGAGACGGATGGCACAGGACGTCCTCAGGGGCAGCCTCACTAGGCTGGCTCGCGAGGAGCGGAGAGATCAAGGTGAGGGGCACCTCGTGAGGTTTCCATGATGAGAGTCATGATGACCAAGGCCAGGCGGGCACCAGGCGAGCGCCAGTGCGCGCAGAGTACTAGTTGCCTCTTTGGTGGTAAAGAGGCAGGCGCAGGCGAGGAGTCCCGAGGTATCAGGCAAAGGTTTCCATATTGGTGCAACGAGACCAAGACCAGCAGGACGGCAGGACGGAGGTCATCGCGGAGCCCACGGCGGCGTCACAACCAGAGCCTTTGGCAGGCGAAGGCCACTGAGGGGGTCCTTGATTAGGGGGTATCCGGACAGCCGGATTATATCCTTTGGCTGGACTGTTGGACTATGAAGATACAAGATTGAAGACTTCGTCTCGTGTCTGGATGGAACTCTACTTGGCGTGGAAGGCTAGCTAGGCAGTACAGATATGGATATCTCCTCCTTTGTAACCGACCTTGTGTAACCCGAACCCCCTATGGTGTCTATATAAACCGAAGGGTTTTAGTCCGTGGGACAACATACAATCATACCATAGGCTAGCTTCTAGGGTTTAGCCTCTCCGATCTCGTGGTAGATCAACTCTTGTAATACTCATATCATCAAGAATAAATCAAGCAGGACGTAGGGTTTTACCTCCATCAAGAAGGCCCGAGCCTGGGTAAAGCATCGTGTCCCCTGCCTCCTGTTACCATCCGCCTTAGACGCACAGTTCGGGACCCCCTACCTAAGATCCGCCAGTTTTGACACCGACATTGGTGCTTTTATTGAGAGTTCGTCTGTGTTGTCGCCGTTAGGCTTGATGGCTCCTACGATCATCGATAGCTATGCAGTCCAGGGTGAGACTTTTCTCCCCGGACAGATCTTTGTGTTCGGCGGCTTCGCACTGTGGGCCAACTCGCTTGGCCATCTGGAGCAGATCGAAAGTTACGCCCCTAGCCACTAGGTCAGGTTTGGAAGCTTAAACTAGACGGCCGATATCCGCGGAGATTTGATCTTCGACGGATTCGAGCCCCTGCCTTGTGCGCCATGCGATCACGATGAGTACGATTTAGCTCTACCATCGGACCGTATTCAGGAGATCGCGCCGGCAGCCGCTCCGAGCCTCAAATCGGAGCCAGTTGCGCCATCCATGGACGGGTGGATAGACGCCGTCACGGAGGCCATATCCTCAGCGGCGATCGAGCCGAATATCGACCATACCCTTCACGAGAGCCATATTGCCAAACTGCCGGATCCTTCTCCGGCCACGGACTCTGAACCGCCTGCGCCCGTTCCTGTCAAATCCGATTGGGTGCCGATCATGGAGTTTACCTCCGCGGATATTTTTCAGCACTCGCCCTTTGGCGATATACTGAACTCATTAAGGTCTCTCTACTTGTCAGGAGAGTCCTGGCCGAACTACGTCCGACAGTATTGGGATGTGGATGATGAAGAAATTCGCCGCCCACCCACCACCCACTTAATAGCCACTGTCGACGACTTAACCGACATGCTCGACTTCGACTCCGAAGACATCGACGGTATGGACGACGATGCGGGAGACGAAGAGGAACCACTGCCCACAGGGCACTGGTCAACCACCTCATCATACGATATATACATGGTGGACACACCCAAAGAAGGCAATGGCGACGAGACAACGGAGGATGACCCCTCCAAGAAGCAACCCAAGGGCCGGCGTCAGCGGCGCCGCTCTAAGTCCCGCCAAGGCCAAAGTGGTGATACCGACACCGGAGATAATAGCACTCCAGACAGTGACGAAGACAACAACAATCCCCTCCAGCAAGATTTAGAGTAGGAGGATGGAGGAGCCAGCCCTCCCGAGAGAGCGGCAGATGGAGAGGCGGAGGATGATAATTACATGCCTCCCTCTGAAGACGAGGCAAGCCTCGACGATGATGAATTCGTCGTGCCAGAGGATCCCGTCAAACAAGAGCGCTTCAAGCACTGGCTTATAGCCACGAAATAGCCCTAAGAAAAAGCAGCAGCAGCTTCAAGCTGATCAAGATTTGCTAGCTGACAGATGGACTGAAATCCTGGCGGCCGAGGAATATAAACTCGAACGCCCCTCCAAGAGTTACCCAAAGTGCAGGTTGCTACCCCGACTGGAGGAGGAAGCACCGAAACCTACATCCCCGGCGTATGACGCGGCTGATCGGCCACCTCGTGGCCGCGACAGAGAGACATTCTAGCCAAAAGCTCAGCCCGCACCCTGACACCATTCAAATAAAAATGCATGGGGAAATACGCCAGACCTGCAAGACATATTGGAGGACAAAGCAAAACATGCAAGATCAATCTACGGATCACGAGGGCGCACCACTATGCGAGACGATAATCCTCACACCGGATACAGTAAAAGTAAGTCCGGCCGGGCCGAACATAGCAGGCAAGACTCATTCGAGGCGCCGCACACCCCCTATGCTTCACAGACGAAGTAATGGATCATCAAATCCCAGAGGATTTCAAACCCGTAAATATAGAATCATACGACGACACAACAGATCCTGCAGTATGGATAGAGGATTTCCTCCTGCATATCCACATGGCCCACCGTGATGATCTACACGCCATTAAATACCTCCCAGTCAAGCTCAAAGGACCAGCTCGGGATTGGCTCAATAGCTTGCCAGCAGAGTCCATTGGCTGTTGGGAGGATCTGGAAGCCGCATTCCTCGACAACTTCCAGGGCACTTACGTGGGACCACCTGATGCCGATGACTTGAGCCACATAATTCAGCAGCCAGAGGAATCGGCCAGGCAATTCTGGACACGGTTCCTAACAAAGAAAAATCAAATTGTCGACTGTGCGGATGCAGAGGCCCTAGCAGCTTTTAAGCACAACATCCGCGACGAGTGGCTTGCCCGGCACCTTGGTCAGGAAAAGACAAAATCTATGGCAGCCCTCACGACACTCATGACCCGCTTTTGTGCGGGAGAAGACAGCTGGCTGGCTCGCAGCAATAACATATCAAAGAACCATGGTACTTCGGATACCAAGGATGGCAATGGCAGGTCACGTCTCAACAAACATAAGCGTCGCATTAACAATGACAATACCGAGAATACGGCAGTCAATACCGGATTCAAAGGCTCTAAACCCGGTCAGCGGAAAAAGCCATTCAAAAGAAGCACTCCGGGCCAGTCCAGTTTGGACCGTATACTTGATCGCTCGTGCCAAATACACGGCACCCCCGACAAGCCAGCCAACCACACCAACAGGGATTGTTGGGTGTTCAAGCAGGCCGGCAAGATAAATGCCGAACACAAAGATAAGGGGTCACATAGCGATGACGAGGAGGAGCCCCGGCAGCTGAACACTGGAGGACAGAAGAGGTTCCCCCCACAAGTACGGATGGTGAACATGATATACACAACCCACATCCCCAAGAGGGAGCGGAAGCGTGCGCTCAGGGACGTATATGCGTTGGAGCCAGTCGCCCCAAAGTTCAACCCATGGTCTTCCTGCCCGATCACCTTCGACCGCAGGGACCACCCCACTAGTATCCGTCATGTTGGATTCGCCACCCCACTAGTACCCCACTAGTATCACTCAAATATTACATCTTTCATACACTCATCTGCTACGAGACGGGCACCCTTCAGGACACCCTCATAGTACATCTCGGGGTGGCGATGCTCCTTGCCCTGCGGCGGCCCTTCCTTCACTAGCTTCACGACGTCCATCTTGGCCCAGTGCACCTTCGCACGGGCCAAAGCCCAGCGTGCACCTTCGATGCAGATGGATCGCTTGACGACTTTCAGCCGTGGGCAGGCATCCACAAGCCGCCTCACCAGGCCGAAGTAGCTGTTGGGAAGGGCGACGCCAGGCCACATCCAAACTATAAAGCCCTTCCTGGCCTGTTCGACCGCCTTGTGCAGCTCGACCATTTGCTTCAGCTGGTCACTCAGAGGCATCGGGTGTTCGGTCCTAGTATATTGAGACCAGAACAGCTTCTCCGTTGAGCTTCCCTCCTCGTCCTGGTAAAATTGTGCGGCATCTGACACGCCGCGGGGCAAATCTGCCAATGCTCCTGGAGAGCTCCAGATTCGGTTAAGTAACAAGTAATTTACTTTCACATGCTCGCTTTGCATATAGAATGCCTTACCCGCCGCTATCTTCTTCATCGCATCAATCTCCTGGAGGGCCTTTTGGGCTTCGGCCTTGGCACTCTTTGCACTCTCAAGGGCCGCGGCAAGCTTGGACTCTCGCGTCTTCAAGTCAAGCTCCAACGCCTCGTGCTTCATCACGAGAGCGTGGAGCTCTTGCTGCACCTCGCCCACCCGTGCCGCTTGTTTTTCCCGCTCGGTGCGCTCCTAGGCCGCTTTGTTTTCAGCCTCGGATAGCGCTTGCTTCAAGGTCGCCACCTCGGTCGTGGCCCCTGGCAAATTTACGATGATCCTGTCATTTTGCAATCGCATTCTTTTTATATATATATCCATAGACTAGGTTCTACTTACCTTTGTTCTCCTCGAGCTGCCTCTTGGCAAGGCTGAGCTCTTCCTTGGACCCTTCAAGGTCCTGCTTCAGTGGGGCAACCTCCGCAGTCAGTGCGGCAGAGGCCAGCAGCAAAGCCTGCATACGCATATAGACATACTTATATTAGACTCCTGCGATATTATTTGATCCTCTGTTCGGCTTTTCTTTGTGAACACCGAATAGAGCATCAGGGGCTACTGTCTATGCGGTAATATTTTTCCTATATTTCAAATACTTACCTCAAAGCCTATTAGAATGCTGGCACAAGCTTCAGTCAGTCCGCTCTTGGCGGACTGAACCTTCTGGATCACCGCACTCATAATAGTGCGGTGCTCTTTGTCGATGGAAGCGCTGCGAAGCGCTCCCAGCAGATTGTCCGGTGCCCCTGGATTGGAAGAGGTCACCGCCATAGGCGTCCTGCCCCTTTTGGAAGGAGGCCGCCTGCCCGAGTCCGGAACCACTGGGGGTTTCGGCACGGTGTTCGGCTAAGGGCCAAACTCGGAGCCCTCGGGAGCCTTACTCCCTCTGCTCCTAGAGTCCGGAGGGTCGCCTTGAGGCGCCTCTGGGATTGTCTCCCCTTGACCCGGTGCCTCTTGAGACAATACCTCGGCATTGTCCGTAGGGCACGGGGAGGTGGCGGTCAGAAGTGGATCGCTATCCATATCCGACGAGTCCAAGGAGCCTCCCAACGAAGATACGTCGATACGGGCTTGGGGCGGTCTGCATAATCATATTCGGCGTTAGGGGAAGCAGTGCGACGAAGGTATGCTATGAGTTACTCTGGTATCCGAATACTTACGACTTCGCCAGGGGCTTGGCCCTGAGCAGCCACTGGTCTTCGCCTTCGGCGGTGGTGGTGGAGTAGTCTGGAAGGAGGGTTCTCC
>NC_041390.1:317337474-317396064 GCF_002162155.2 Triticum dicoccoides
GCCTTCCTTTTCTTGTCTCCCCCGACTGAAGGGGGAGCATCTTCATCTTCCTCCTCGTCTTTGGGGGAGGAGTGCGTCACGGAGTTATTGGACGATGAGTCAGGATCTCTTTCGGGTTCCCTTGGCCTTCTTGGTCTTCTCCGGCACCTTGTAAGGAGCCGGAGTCAGCATGTCCGTCAGGAGAGCGTCCGCAGTGTCTTCGGGCAGAGGGGCCGAAAGTTAATCTGCCTTGATGTCTCCACCCAGACCTGTCAAAGGCATGGAGCTCAGACCCCGCACATGGTTAAGCTAGGGGAAATAAATATCCTACCGGATGTATAAAACTCACCGAATGCACTAGGCGCTTCGCGCTTAGCCCGCGGTCCTCGGTGAGAAAGGGAGGGACCTCGGCGCCCTTGAACAGCACACTCCAGACGTCCTTGTGCATCGTGTCGAAGAGCTCGCTCAGAGTCTGGTGCTGGGCTGGGTCGAACTCCCACAAGTTGAAATCTCGTTGTTGACACAGGAGGATCCGGTGGATGAGCATGACCTGGACTATGTTGACAAGCTTGCGCTTCTTGCTTGCCATATTCCGGATAGATTTCTGGAGTCCGTCTAGCTCCACCGATGAACCCCAGGATAGGCCCTTCTCTTTCCAGGAGGTGAGCCGCGTGGGGATTCAGGATCGAAACTCGGGGGCCACCACCTAGTTGGTGTCGCGTGGCTCGGTGTCGTAGAACCACGCCGATTGCCACCCCTTTATGGTCTCCACTAAGGAGCCTTCAAGCCATGTAACGTTGGGCATCTTGCCCACCATGGCTCCGCCGCATTCTGCTTGTTGGCCTCCCACCACCTTCGGCTTGATATTGAAGGTCTTTAACCACAGGTCGAAGTGGGGCCGGTTGCGGAGGAAAGCCTCACACACGACGATGAACGCCGAAATGTTGAGGATGAAGTTCGGGCCCCGATCATGGAAGTCCAGCCCGTAGTAGAACATGAGACCCCAGACGAATGGATGGAGGGGAAACCCCAGTCCGTGGAGGAAGTGGTGGAGGAAAACTACCCTCTCGTGAGGTTCCGGGGTAGGAATGATCTGCCCCACAGCGGGCAACCGATGCGCGATATTCGCGGCTAAGTATCCGGCTCCGCGCAGCTTTTTGATGTGACCCTCCGTGACGGAGGAAGCCATCCACTTGCCTCCCGCTCCGGACATGTTTGGAGAAGGTTGAGGAAAAGGATGTGGACTTGGGCGTTGGAGATCGAGTGCGCAAGAATGGATGAGCAAGGAGGAAGAAGACGTGGGTAGAAAAAGGTTAAACCTTATCCCCTTATAAGGGCGGCCAAAACTATGAGCCCCCACTAGCCTAGTAAAACTCGCTTATGCCCCAAGCGCCGTAATTAATGGCGCGGTTGGGTTACCCACACCCGTATTGATGAGAATCCCGTAATAAGGGGGACACGATCTCTGCTTTGACAAGACATCTCGAGAAACCGCCTCACATTATGTGCGGGGCTTGTTAAAGGAAATGGTTCGAATAATCACCGGGCCATGGCATAATGCATGTTGCCAAAACGTGTCAGCAGATTAGATTTGTGGAAATATTATTCTCTCTACGGTGGTATGTGGTACTTATTTTGCAGGGTCAGACACTATCCTTTTATTCGAACTCTTCTGTGGTGAATCCGGAGGAGGAACCCACCTTGCAATGCGGAAGACAACACTGCGCGCCGGACTCATCGTCATTGAAGCCTGGTTCAGGGGCTACTGAGGGAGTCCTGGATTAGGGGGTATCCAGACAGCCGGATTATATCCTTTGGATGGACTGTTGGACTATGAAGATACAAGATTGAAGACTTTGTCTCGTATCCGGATGGAACTCTACTTGGCGTGGAAGGCAAGCTAGGCAGTACGGATATGGATATCTCCTCCTTTGTAACCGACCTTGTGTAACCCTAACCCCCTCTGGTGTCTATATAAACCGGAGGGTTTTAGTCCGTAGGACAACATACAATCATACCATAGGCTAGCTTCTAGGGTTTAGCCTCTCCAATCTCGTGGTAGATCAACTCTTGAAATACTCATATCATCAAAAATAAATCAAGCAGGATGTAGGGTTTTACCTCCATCAAGAGGGCTCGAACCTAGGTAAAACATCGTATCCCCTGCCTCCTGTTACCATCCGCCTTAGACCCACAGTTCGGGACCCCCTACCCGAGATCCGCCGGTTTTGACACCGACAACCACCTTTTGTTAAGATAACTTGTACTAGTTGTCCCCCTTCAAATTGGCCGTTGTGGGATCCTTTCCCGCCAAATATTTGGAAAGAGGACCCGAGCCTCCATAAATAGGACTAGCCACCACCTTGGGAGAGGGGACTCATCTTGGACTAGATCCATTCCACCAAGGCAACCACACAAGCTCATCGAGCTCAAGAACACCTCTCCTCAGGAGGCTATTCTTCCGTAGTACTTGTTCATCCCCAGCCTACATGGCAATCCACCACACCACACTGGAGTAGGGTATTACACTGCAATGGTGGCCCGAACCAGTATAAACTCTTGTGTATCTTATTCCTCGGGTTCGGTGAGCTAGGCTTTGAGATCGTGGAGAGAGCATGAGCTAGGGGAGAGAGATCTTCATGCGCACCCCAGAGTTCAAACATCAAGGGTTTTGCCGGAAGCCGTAATCCAATAGATGTGCAATGCATATGGGTACTCCAGAAGGGGAAAGATGAATGTGGCACTAACTTGGCAAACTAAGCATGCCACTTGATAGATTGAGAGATTACAGTTGAAACCGATATGAAGATCACCGGAAACGAATGCACAGTTTGCAAATGATGAGCAAAACAAGATGCAATGCAATATATTGAAAACAGTAGCATGGCAGCTTAGATGCATGGTTGAAATATGCTACAACACCCAAACATGAAAAAAAGACATGGCCGTGCAATACAGGTGAAGCTCTACAAATAATGAACACTGAGCTACTGCTAGAACTCAATAGAACAAGTCTAAAACAACACGACAAAAATGCAAATGATATCAGTTTAAAAGACTTAGCAGAAATTCACTGAACATGGCAGAAACAACATGAGGTTGCAATATTTGCAGCTAAAAAACTACATGTTAAAGGGAAGTATCTTGGAAAACTTGAGCATGGCATTCTAGTACTAAAGGCAATTAACAAAACTCCCTTACTGAACTTGTTCCAAAGATCCACAGAAAAGATGATACCATCAATGCAAACGTGGCAAATGATATTAACAGGTTTTGGACTTAGTAGAATCAATGCATCAATGCAAACATAGCATCAATGCAAATCATTTCACGGCATATGAATGCAACCAACAGTAGGAAGAAGTAATTATGCCACTACTCATGGCAAGAGCATGGTCATAGGATGCATAGATCACTAGTTATACACATGGCAAAACTGAACTTACTGTTAACAGACTGGCAGCAATATTATCTAGCAAATTGAGAGCATGGTAATGACAAGCTACAGTACCCCATAATTGAAAACTAGGGCATGGATGGATAGAGAAGAACAATATCTACAAAACATCCTTACTGAGAATCACCAAAATATTCATGGATTCACTTGTAGCATCAAGTTAACATGGCAACATAATGTAGCAGTATAAGACTAAGCAGAAATCACTAAGTCACTAAAATCAGCAACAACAAGTACCCTACTTTGCATGCTTGTGCTAGTCACCACAGGGCACATAAAAATACAAGGATAGCAGCACTGTAAAGATGGCATGAAGATGCTCCTAAGACATGTTGACATGATTCTCAAAAGATGAACACACAAAATGCTATGAAATAGACAAATCAGCAAGTTA
Organism: Triticum dicoccoides; assembly: GCF_002162155.2. Lineage (NCBI taxonomy): Eukaryota > Viridiplantae > Streptophyta > Magnoliopsida > Poales > Poaceae > Triticum > Triticum dicoccoides. The sequence goes on from NC_041390.1 coordinate 317,341,305, forward strand.
TGATAGTTCCCAGCATATTACATCGTTTAGCACTTTTGCAACGATGATTAGGTCAACTAGGTGAGCAGTAACATGCATGTAAACAACACCATCTTCTAGAGCACTCCGAGATGAACATTTCGACATATCATAGACACATGCGAGAAGTTATGACCTCATGAGCATGCACACAAAATATGAAAAACTCAGGGACTTAGAGAAATTTTGACCCCGCGAAATCGGGATGGAGGTATTCCGGGACGAGGACATCCGGGATGGCGGAGGCGTTTGGATGGCGGGCCTGGTGGATCTGATCCACCCTCGTGGATCTGGCCGGTGCGGGTTTCAGCGAGGAGGGCGGCGGCCGGCGATGGACTGTGGGGCGGCGGTGATGCGAGAGCTGCGTGCGGTCCGAGGCGGCGGTCGGCGCGGTGGCGAAGCGAGGCGCGGGCGCGCGCGGGTGGCAGCGTCAGCGACATGGGCCGAGAGGGCCGGCGATGGGCCTAGCGGGCTACACGGTGGTGGGACGGTGGTGGGGTGACGTGGCGAGCCCCCATTGGCTGGGGCATGGCGGAGCGGAGGAGGGAGGAGGGAGATGGCTAGAGTTTCGCCCCAAATTTAGATGGGGGAGGCCTGTATATAGATTCTGCTAGCTCGGAGAGGGCTATTGAGGTAAGGTTTTCGCCCACACTATCGTGATCCAACGACGGAGAGCATGGAGGGGGTTTAGATGGGCTAGTGGGCTATTGTGGAGCGGTGCTGGGCTGCAAAGAGAGAGGGGTTTCAGTGGTTACATGGTTAACCGTTGGGGTATCAAACGACCTCCAAATGGAACAAAAATTGACAGGCGGCCTACCGATGATGTACCAAGGCCACTCGTCAAATCCCGGCCCATTACGAGAACATTTTTCTCTCGCTCACAAAACAAGATCTAAGAGGTGCAACGTGTGCATGTGTGAGTGTCGGATTTCGAAACGGACAATGGGGAAAATGGCCGGATGCAAGAGACGAACACGAATGCAAATGAGATGCTCATGATGACATGATATGCAATGCATGACATGAACTAAATGAAAAACGAGGACAAAACCCAATCATAGAGGATAAAACATAGAGCATTGCCGGAAATGGTAAGAGTTGGAGTTACAATTATGGAAAGTTACTTCCGAGATGTTACAACTCTCCACCTCTAAAAGAGGATCTCTTCCCGAGATCTAGGACTGAAAGGACTCCGGATATTCAGAATGCAGGTGATCCTCGTGCTCTCAAGTAGCTTCTCGGTCGGAATGGTGAGACCACTTAACTTTGAGGAATTTCATTGACTTGTTGCGAGTTTTGCGCTCGGTTTCTTCAAGAATGGCAACGGGATGCTCATGATAAGACAAGTCTTCTTGGAGGTCAATCTATTCGAAGTTGATAGTGCGCTCGGGCGTCTTGAAGCATTTGCGAAGTTCTGACACGTGAAACACATCGTGCACATTTGAGAAGTTTGAAGGGAGCTCAAGTTGATAGGCGAGGTCGCCTCTTTTGCCAATGATCGTGAAAGGACCCACATATCTAGGGGCAAGATTCCCTTTGATACCGAAGCATTGAGCGCCTTTCATTGGAGAGACTCGGAGATAGACATGGTCTCCAATCTTGAAAGCCAAGTCACGGTTCTTGCTATCATAGTAACTCTTTTGGTGTGATTGCGCGGCTTTGAGATTTTCATAGATGACTTTACACATTTCTTCAGCATCTGTGACCAAGTCATTGCCAAGAAGTTGGCATTCAATAGTCCTAGACCAATTGAGAGGAGTACGAAACTTTCTGCCATATAGAATTTTGAAAGGGGCCTTGCCCGAACTTTCTTGGTAGCTATTGTTGTAGGAGAACTCAGCATATGGGAGGCAATCTTCCCACTTCATACCGAAAGATATGACACAAGCTCTGAGCATGTCTTCGATGATTTGATTGACTCTTTCAACTTGGCCACTCGTTTGAGGATGAAAGGCCGTGCTAAAACGAATGTTGGTGCCCATGGCCTTCTAGAAGGAGTCCCAGAACTTGGAAGTGAAGATGCTTCCACAACCTAAAGAGATCAGATGAGGAATCCTATGCAACGAGTTAATTCTGGAGGTGTATAGCTCTGCCAAGTGAGCTGTCGTGATATACTCTTTGACTAGAAGGAAATGGGCCACTTCTGTATGCTTGTCAATGACAACGAAGATAGCGTCATTCCCACTCTTGGACTTGGGAAAGCAAGTGACAAAGTCCATATCGATATGGTTAAACTTCCATTCTAGAATAGCAAGAGGTTGGAGGAGACCAGCTGGTCGTTGATGTTTTGCTTTCTCCCTTCGACAGACATCGCATTCATTCACGAATTGAGCAATCTCTCGCTTCATGCGAGTCCACCAATACGACTGCTTGAGGTCATGGTACATCTTCGAACTGCCTGGGTGGATGGAAAGAAGATAATTGTGCCCTTCATCCATTATGGGTCACACCATGTTTCACCTTCTTCACCATGGTATCAAGGATTTGTGCCTCACGAATTTTGTCTTCCAAAGTTGGAGTGACTTGAAGGTTGGCAAGAAAATCTTGAGGAACAACTTGGAGGTTAAGCTTGATGAAACCTTCACAAAGATCAGGTTGGAATGGCTTGAGAATTAAGTTGTTGCAATATGCCTTTCTGCTCAGCGCATCTGCAATCACATTCGCCTTGCTGGAGTGTATTCAATGCTTGGATTGTACTCTTGAATCATTTCGACCCAACGAGTTTGTTGGAGGTTGAGATTGGGCTGATTGAAGATATATTTGAGGCTATTGTGATTGGTGAAAATTTCCACTTGCCTACCCAACAAAAGATGTCTCCACGTGATTAATGCATGGACAACTGCCACCAACTCAATATCATGAGTGAGGCAGTTCCTCTCATTTGGCTTCAACTGCTGAGAAGTATAGGCCACAACTTTCTTCTCTTGCATTAAGACTGCACCGAGACCTTGCAACGAGGCATCACAGAAAACTTGGTAGGGCTTGGACTCATTAGGAGGAGTAAGGACAGGAGCTGTGATGAGTTTCTTTTTGAATGTATTGAAGGCAATGTCACACTCAGGAGTCCAAGAGTACTTGACATGCTTCTGGAAGAGGTTGGAAAGAGGCTTAGCAATTTTCGAGAAGTTTTCCACAAACCTTCGGCAATAGCTTGCAAGCCCAAGAAAATTGCAAAGCTGCTTGACGTTCTGAGGAGGCTCCCAGTTCACAATTGCAGAAACCATCTCCGGATTAACAGAAATGACCTTGGCTGAGATGATGTGACCAAGGTAAAGAACTTCATCAAGCCAGAACTAACATTTGGAGAACTTTGCGTAGAATTGACACTTTTTGAGCTTGTAGACCACCAATCACAAATGTTTGGCTTGATCCTTTTTATTCTTGGAGAATACCAGGATATCATCGAGATACATCAGGATTAATTCATTGGTGTAGGGGTTGAAGATGAAGTTCATCATGCAAGAGAATGTTAGAAGGGCATTACCAAGCCCGAAAGACATGACAATATATTCATAAGAACCAAAGCTTGTCATCAAAGCTGTCTTCTGGATATCTTCTTCGCGAATGTGAATCTGGTGATACCCCATATGGAGGTCAAGCTTGGAAAACACCTTTGCACCTATGAGTTTCTTGAATAGCTCATTGACATTGGGGAAGTGGGTATTTATTATTGTCTTCTTGTTCAACGGGCGGTAATCAAAACAAAGTCGGTCCGTGCCATCCTTCTTCTGGACAAATAGAACACCACATCCCTAAGGAGATGAACTTCGTCTGGTCAGACCAAGACATTCTTGTTCATCGAGCTGTTTCTTCAATTCTTTCAGCTCTTTTGGTCCAAGCTTGTATGGGCGCTTGCAAACGGGTTTTGTATCGGGCTCAAGAACAATAACGAACTCGACTGGCCGGTGAGGAGGCATACCCGAAAGCTCTTCAGGAAAGACATCTTGATACTCGCAGACAACTGGAATCTGAGAAATAGCATCAATCTCGCCTTTCTCGTTGAGAGAGAACAACCGAATGGTTTCATCACGACCGGCAAAGATGATCACTTCTTCAGAAGGATGCATCAATTTAATCTCCTTTGAAGCACAATCAAGAAAGGCCTTGTGCTTAGAGAGCCAATCCATGCCGAGAATGAGATCAATATCCGAATCGCCGAGAAAAATTGGGGAAGCCAGGAATTTATAATTGAACATCTTGATGGTGACATCTCGAATAAAGTTGTTAGAATTCATTAATGAAACCGGAGAAACAACGGACAATGGTCTAGGAAAATCTTGAAAAACAAACTCATGCTTCGATGCAAAAGTTCTTGTCATGAAGAAAAGTATGCACCAGTATCGAATAAAACTTTTGCAGGAATATCATTAACTGGAAGATTACCCATGATCACTTCTGAAGAATCCTCTGCTTGAGCTGAATTCATCATGTTCACCCTTGCAGACTTGGGATTGTGCATCATTGCTTGCTAACCTGACCGGAGGAGGAGGCGGAAGGTGCTTCTTGGTGCACTTGTTTCAGTAATGCCCTTTCAAACCACACCTGTGACAAGTGACCTCTGAAAGAGGATGGAAAGGTGGAGGAGGAGGACCACCTGTCCTTGGAGCCTGAGTCTGATACTTGTTCTAATAGCTTGGGTTGGGTTGGTGGGAAGATCCACGACCACCTGAGTGCTTATGCTGGTAGGGCTGACAAAAAGGAGGAGGTGGAGAAAGCCAGAACTTTTGTTGCTTAGCTGCGACTTGAGAGGAAGAGGAAGACTGGACTGCATCCCTGAGCCTCTTTTTGGAAGCTTCACACGTGAGTTGAGAAGCTTCTTGCTTGAGGGCCATGTTATAGAACTGATTGAACTGAGTAGGATCAATAAAAACGAGAGCTAACTTCAGATCCTCTCTGAGGCCACCTCTGAAGTGATAGATCATGCTCTTTTCATCAGGAATGTCCTGCCTTGCTAAGCGAGCAAGATTCTAAAACTTGATGTTATATTGATACACGTACATGCTTCCTTCCTTGAGATTGCAGAATTCCTCACGATTGCTCTCGACAACACTTGTTGGAATGTGTTGAGCTCGAATGTCCCAGTAAATGTCCGTCCAGGTAATCACTCGACCCCCTCTAGAGTCATTATACTGCTGATACCAATCTGCTACTTGGTCCTTGAGTAGAAAAGAAGTGAACTTGACGTAGTCCTCAGGCCCGACATTGCTGCATTTAGAATGCTTGTTGATGTCCACGAGCCAACCATTAGTGTCCATGGCCTCAGCACAAGCGCTAAAAGACTTTGGCTAATTTGCAAGAAACTGGTTGAGGGTAGCAAATTGAGGCTGATTTTTGAATTGCCCCTGGCCTTGATTCCCTTGGTTGCCTTGTCCTTAATTCCGCTCTTGCATGAGCTGAATCACCATCTGAGTGTTGGCGTTTGTGGCTGCCATCAAAGCTTGCCATGCCTTCGGAGGCGGAGGAGGTGGCGGAGTGTTGGACTGCTCTCTGTCGGTACGATCCGGATGCAGACGCGTTGTGGGAGCCATCCTGAAGAAGGTGGCATCCGTTAGAACCATAATAGACAAGCTGAAACAACGAATAGACATGTGAAAAGAAGTCTTCATAATAAGCATCCGAAGAGAGATTGAACGAATGCATTGCAAAGTTAACATTACACGACCATTAGGGTGAGAAGTCACTTAGACAAAGGTTGATGAATGAAACAACAAGGTACGACTGGGACAAAGAAATGGTAAGAATCTCCCAATCCCATACCAATTATCTGTCGAAAGAATAACTAAGAGCTACTTGAATTCCCACCTATTAACTGCCGAAACTTTCTGGTTATGCAATCTGGTGCTAGGGATACAGGGAGGCACAATATATATCACACAACTAACAAGCCCTACGCTCCACTGTATCCATCTGTCAACACATAACCAAGAAAACTCCAGAAATCGTGTACCTCGACCTTCGAAAAGCATCCGCTATACTAGTTCTGGAAATACTCTCGAACTTCCTTCCCAGTACTGGGTGGTGTCGAGGTTATCTCACCACTAACTGCATAGAAGAGATTTTCGATGTTGGCGAGCTCATGTATACCGAAACTGCAATGATAAAATTTCGACGACAACACCTCAGAGCTCAACTCCCCGGGACACTGCCACAACCCCTAAATGTTAGGAAGCACCAAGAACAATGTTCTTGTCACAACAATATCGGAAGGATCCCAAGATACCAGCGTGATCCTAAAACTATAATGCCCAATATGCGATTATACTCCATACGTTTCGAGGCACGACTTGGGGCATAAGCGCATATTGGTATGGTTGCAAGAGTGGTTGTATCTTTGCTCATCTCATGTACTAAATAGATAGAATACGAGCTTTGGCTTACAATCACCACAATGTCACACAATAACATCAAGATATACGATCATACAAGATGAACACAAAGTCCGGCTACGGACAAAATCAAATGAATAAAAGACAACCACCCATGCTAAGTCCCTATCGACACTACTGGGCACCACTACTGATCATCCAAAAAGGAAACATAGTAACGGCTAAGGTCTTCATTGAACTCCCACTTGAGCCCGGTGGCATCACCTGCATCGGTATCATCGGCACCTGCAACTGTGTTTGTAGTATACTGTGAGGCTCGGGGACTCAGCAATTCCATTACCCACGGTGTCAAGACTATCAATGCTTAAAGGTAAGGTATGGATATAAGGTGGAGTTGCAGCAAGCACTAAGCATTGTATGGTGGCTAGCTTACGTATACAAGAATAAGATGAGAAACTACGCAACGGTCATAATCTAGTAATGATCAAGAAGTGATCCTGAACTACTTATGTTCAATCATAACCCATCCGTGTTCACTTCCCGAACCTCGTTGAAAAAAGACCATCACGGTTACACAAGCGGTTGGTGTATTTCAAAGAGTTTGGTTTCAAGTTCACTACAACCGGATATTAAAAACTCCCATCTGCCACATAACCGTGGGCATGACTCTCGAAAGTTTAAAACCCTGCAGGGGTGTCCCAACTTAGCCCATGATAAGATCACAATCTACGGAGACAATCCTCCATTGTGGAACCCTTCGATCATACTCAAAATCCCGGTGCACAAGACATTTCGACAATTGTAAACTAAAACTAGCGAGACCTCCTGGCGTGCCGACACCCTGATAGTAACCGCGCGTATCTCATCTCCGGCCATCTCCAGATGAGCACAGTGTACAGCGACTGAGACCTGAGTTGCCCCGGGGGAAGCCGTACACAACTCTAGTTTGGACCAACTCTCATGAGGAGCATTGGCCCAGGTTGTTGATTAAGAATCCTCGGGTTAATTACTCCCTATGCAGATTTTACTTGTTATTAGGCAAATGGTAAAACCAAATTTGGGCCTTGCTGGAAGTGTTTTATTCAAAGCGAACTATCAAGAGGGGCCCATAAACCCTCACCTTGTTAGGGGTGAAAAATTCAAGGAACATAACACTGGTATGATGGAAACTAAGGCAACAAGAGTAGAACAAAACACCGAGCAAAAGGCCAAGCCTTCCACCCTTTACCAAGTATATAGGTGCATTAGTTAAATAATATATATCGTGATATCCCAACATATCCATGTTCCAACATGGAACAACTTGTACTGCAACTTCAACTAGCAACGCTATAAGAGGGGCTAAGCAAAAGCGATAACATAGCCAAACAACGGTTTGGTAGGAGGGTAGGTTAGAGGCTTGACATGGCAATATGGGAGGCTTGATAAACAAGTGGTAGGTAGCGCGACAAAGCGATAGAACGAACAACTAGCAAGCAGAGGTAGAAGTGATATCGGGGGTAATGATCATCTTGCCTGCAATGTTTTTAGAGGTGTCGAAAGCTTGCTCCTCGTGAACGTACTCGACAGGGTCCTCGAACACGAAGTCGTCTCCCGGCTCTACCCAAGGCAAGAACACAAGCAATGGAACAACAATCAATCACAATGCAATGCGCAAGCAACATGATGCAAGACATGGCATTGAATGCAAGATATGATGTGCAATGCATATGGGTACTCCAGAAGGGGAAAGATGAATGTGGCACTAACTTGGCAAACCAAGCATGCCACTGGATAGATTGAGAGATTTTGGTTGAAATCGATATGAAGATCATCGGAAACGGATGACCGGTTTGCTAATGAAGAGATAAACAAGATGCAATGCAATATGTTGAAACAGTAGCATGGCAGCTTAGATGCAAGGTTGAAATATGCTACAACACCCAAACATGAAAACAAAAGACATGGCAGTGAAGTACAAGTGAAGCTCTACAAATATTGAACACTGAGCTACTGCTAGAACTCACTAGAACAAGTCTAAAACAGCATGGCAAAATGCAAATGATATCAGTGTAACAGACTTAGCAGAAATTCACTGAATATGGCAGAAACAACATCAGGTTGCAACATTTAGAGATAGAAAACTACATGTTACAGGGACCTATCATGGAAAACTTGAGCATGGCATGCTAGTACTAAATGCAAACATTACCGAACTTGTTCCAAAGATCCACAGAAAAGATGATAGCATCAATGCAAACATGGCAAATGATATGAACAGATTTCAGACTTGGTAGAATTACATGGCATGGTAGAAACAGGTTCATGATAGCATGTTTGCGAGCTTGTGCAACTCACCACAAAGCATTTCATGGCATATGAATGCAACCAACAGTATGAAGAAGTAATTATGCATCTACTCATGGCAAGGGCATGGTCATAGGATGCATAGATCACCAGTTATACACATGGCAAAACTGAACTTACTATTAACAGACTGACAACAATATTATTCAGCAAATTGAGAACATGGTAATGACAAGATACAGTACCCATAATTGCAAACTAGGGCATGGATGTATAGAGCATAACAATATCTACAAAACATCCTTAATGAGCATCACCAAAATATGCATGGATTCACTTGTAGCATCAAGTTAACATGGCAAGATAATGTAGCAGTATAAGACTTAGCTGAAATCACTAAGTCACTGAAATCAGCAACAACAATTACCCTACTTTGCAAGCTTGTGCTAGTCACCACAGGGCACATAAAAATACAATGATAGCACCACTTTAAAGGTGGCATGAAGATGCTCCTAAGACATGTTGACATGATGCTCAAAAGATAAAACACACAAAATGCTATGAAAAAGACAAATCAGCAAGTTATGATAGTTCCCAGCAGATTACATCATTTAGCACTTTTGCAACGATGATTACGTCAACTAGATGAGGAGTAACTTGCATGTAAACAACACCATCATCTAGAGCACTCATAGATGAACATTTCGACTTATCATACATGCAAATTGGAGCCACATGCGAGAAGTTATGACCTCATGAATATGCACACAAAATATGAAAAACTCAGGACTTGAGAGAAATTTTGACCTCGCGGAATCGGGACGGAGGGATTCCGGGATAAGGAGATCCGGTATGGCGGAGGCGTTTGGACAGCGGGCCTAGTGGATCTGATCTACCCTCGTGGATCTGGTTGGTGCGGATTCTGGTGAGGAGGGCGGTGGTCGGCGACGGACTGCGGGGTGGCGGGGGCGGTGAGGTGACGGCGGTGGAGGCTTCGGCGCAAGGCGGCGGTCGATGCGGCAGCGGTGGCGCTAGGCGGCGGCATGGGAAGCGAAGCACGGGTGCATGCGGGTGGCTGTTGTGGCGACGCGGGCCGGGAGGGCCGCCGAGGGGCCTGGCGGGCTGCACGATGGTGGGACGGTGGCGGGGTGACGTGGTGAGCCCCCGTTGGCTGGGGCCTGGCAGAGTGGATGTGTCCGGCGTCGGGTGGACGCGCCCGACGGCGGGAGGAGGGAGATGGCTAGGGTTTCGCCCAAAATTTAGACGGGGAGGCCTTTATATAGATTCTGGGAGCTAGGAGAGGGCTATTGAGGTGCGGTTTTTGCCCATATGATCGTGATCAAACAAAGGAGAGCATGGAGGGGGTTTAGATGGGCTAGTGGTCTGTTGTGGAGTGGTGCTGGGCTGCAAAGAGAGAGGAGTTTCAGCGGTTACACGGTTAACGGTTGGGGTATCAAACGACCTCCAAATGGAACGAAATTTGACACGCGACCTAGCAATGATGTACCAAGGCCACTCGACAAATCTCATCCCATTTCAAGAACGTTTTTCTCCCGCTCACGAAACGAGATCTGAGAGGTGCAATAGGTGCAAGTGTGAGTGTCGGATTCCGAAACGGACAATGGGGAAATGGCCGGATGCAGAAGACGAACACGAATGCAGATGAGATGCACATGATGACATGACATGAAATGCATGACATGAACAAAATGCAAAACGAGGACAAAACCCAACCACGGAGGATAAAACTTAGAGAATTGCTGGAAATGGCAAGAGTTGGAGTTACAATTATGGAATGTTACATCTGGGACGTTACATGCACCTCTTCCACCCCTTCGCAGGATTTGCGCAACTCGGCCCAACGTGTCATGAAGTTGCGGGTGGACTCAGCCGGGCCTTGGACGCACATGGGCAGCTGGCGAGGCTTCGGTAGCCACTTGTAGGTGTTGGTGAAGTTGTGGATGAAGACATCGGTGATGTCGAGCCAGCTATTGATGTTGTACAGTTTGAGGCTGTAAATCCATGTACGAGCGGTGCCCTAGAGCATGAATGGAATGTATGGCACGGCAACGCGCTTCTTGCCATTTGTTATGCTGACGGCCATGGAGTAGTCGACCAGCTAGTCTTTCGGCTACACAGAGCCGTTGTACTTGTGAGTATATCGAGGGAGTGAGAAACCTTTGGGGAAGGGCTCGTCATGGATGCGGGGGCCGAAGCAGGCCGGGCCGATCGCGTCTTCTTCTTCTACGGCCAGGGACCGAGCAAGCTGCTCGATCTAGTGGTGCACGTCGTTCTCTCCGACTCCTTCACGGGTGCCCAGCCGGCCTCTGAGAGTGGATGTTCATGAGGCGGCAGGGAAGCATGCCTCTCCCTGCGAGGAGGAGGCGGACGGTCTCGCCATCGCTCTTTTGCACATGGACGGCCATCCTGGTCGCAACCGTGATGTGGGTGCACTGACTGCGGCTAGCAGCCGGCTCTTGCTCTCGCTGATCGTGAGCACCGCCTGTTGGGGGGGAGTGGTTTTCGGCTTGCCCATCGAGTTCTACCATGCGGCGGCCCGCCTCGTGCTGCATAGTCGCAGTGTCGAGGAGCTGCTAGAGCCGCGCCTCATCGAGTCGATGATCATCTCGATGGGCAGGTCGGTGGAGCCGACGGACTCCAGGTCGGAGGCGGGCTCGTTGGTGATGCAGAGCTTGGCAAGGAGGTCGACGAGGCAGCTCTCGGAGCTGGCTGCTCCCACATCAGGCACGGGCTCGTCGGAGAGGCTGGTCCAGCCGATGAGATCAACAAGGAAGCTTGCGACACAAGCGGCTTCCATGTTGCGAAGCGCGTCGACGCAAACGCCATCAGGCGTGCTGGGCTGGCTGCACTCGCCAGGAAGGAAGACGGTTCCCATCCAGAATGTGTTTTTGGCCGACGGTGCACTTGGCCCCATGGTCAGCGCCACATGTCGGTGATATCTAGCAACGTATAATAGGGGGTGCCTTATCATGGATGGGGACAGGAGTAAGTCGTCGGGCCCTGGAAGAGGGAGTGCATGAGATCTCGAATGCCTACGAGTCTTACCCAGGTTTGGGGCTCTCCGTGGATATAACACCCCTAGTCCTACTCTGCGGGGTCTCTGCATGATGACTATCGTCAATAAGGTAGCTACAAGGTTGCTCCTCGACCTGTTCGGCTAGAGGAGGAAGAAGGGCAAGGCTAGCTCTATCTCCTCTCTCTATGTGTGTGTATGTTGGCTAGGCTTCTAAACCCTTTGCATGGGTGAGCCTGGGGGTTTATATAGGCATATCCCCCAGGGATACAATGGTAATCCGTCCGGGTGTATGACCCGGATGTTAGTGTCTCTAGGCGCCGGCTTCTCAGCAGGCTGCTGGGGCCCATCGCTTGGTGGGTCCCGCCGCCTGCCATGAACTAGGCCGACAGGTGGGCTCGCTGCGTGCGGGCCACGCTAACTGCCCTTCACTGTACCCTTGACTTTGGTGACGAAAGTCTCATCGGGGGACGTACAGCTACAGTCCCGCCGCCTGGTGGGCGCTTACTATAGCCACTCCCCGTCTCATTAGATTAATGGTGGGCAGACTCCGAGGGGAGGGAGCGCCGCCTGCTAGAGGTCGGCCCGTCCTCATGGCTGCCTGCTCGGGTTGCGCCATCTACTAGCTGCTTGTTGATAGGTAGGGCCCGTCACCTGCAGGCCGTACCGACCGCACATCATGGGAACTTGGCCCTAGCTGACGTAGGCCACGTCACGATTCACGTGGTTATAGTGCGGCGGTGGTCGAGGGATGTCCGCCTAGTATGCTCGCACTGTTGCCACGCTCTTCCGGGATTTGGGGGTGGTAGATGTTCCGGTAGCCATGCCCTGTCTCGTCGTAGTAAAGGGGTGCAAACTTTGAGGGAACACAAGGCTGCCTGCTAGGTGTCGGTTGCCTGAGGCCTCCTGGTGAGAGCTCGCCGTCTTCTAGCTGCCGCCCCCCTGGACCAGCAGGCCCAAGGAGTCGGTCGTTCATCCAGAAGGTGTGAGGGGCGCAACTAGCCCCGATGTCTTGAAATACAATGCGGTGTTGATGAGGCTACTCGTTGTCAATCGCTCCGACATAATGTGCAATGGGCTCTTCAAGAGGCCTGTGCATAGGGTTGTGACAAATGCAAAGAATGAGAGGCTATCGGTGACTCTAGGCTACTCTGTTGACCACAAGAGAGAAATGGAGCCATTGCCTCAGCCGATTAATGAGAAGAGACCACCATTGTACAGGAAAGTTAAGGTGAAGGACTATATTGCCGGGCTCTATGAACATTTCTCTCAAGGGACAATGGTTATTGATACACGGCAGATATAACTTTGTGGTATCATGTAGAAAATGTGATCATTTTGGGACTAATCTATGCGGTATCATGTATAAAATGTGATCATTTTGGGACCAATGTTTGTATCATGTATTGCTAAATGCCAAGTGTATTAAGTACTCCCTTTTGTTCGACAACACATGTCATTTCAGGTCGTGCATGGTCTACATGCTACTAAGAAAATAAATTTTTATATTACTAGTGTGTTCCCAATGAAAAATAGGCGATGATAATATTTGGACTAGAGAATTTCATAAACCTTTTTTTCATAGTACCAATGAAAAATGCAAGTTTGATGACTATTGCTGGGTTGGTTGAGCAGGGTTCCCGAGGGACAATTGTCATCAACAAAGTATATATTGTTGGAGAACAAAGAAGATACAGTTTGGGCTATGGTGAAGGGAGAGCTTTGGTATTTTGGGCATGATTAAGCCAAGGTAAGATGTAAAATAGACTGCAAAGTCATAAATAGACCAAAGGAATCCCGCTATATCGTAATCATTGGTGCTAATCACGGATACTTCAAATGTTTTATAAGTCAATATCTTTGGTCTTCACCTGGAACCATTGAAAAAAATATAATATAATATAATATAAAGACTTTGGTGTGTCATAAAAACCATATTATATTATTCATCCTACTAGGGTTTTCTATGGAAATTTTCCCAACCTTATGCATGTTGTTTCTATCCACATATAGAGAAAGTAGATGCATGCTTATTAGTGTAGAACATACATATCTCTCTTTATTATGAAAGAACGGATTGGCCCATTCTAACTTCATAGGGCTAGTAGGAATGAATCAAATCATGGTGGACTAAAATCCAACAAAAAACTAGTAATAATATAACAGATCATCAGCCAAGCAACATGAATCTGAAAATAAGACTAATAAATGATTGGCTATCATGACATCTATGTATAGAACAACACCGGCCACTGGGAACAACATAAAAAAGAGTTAAAACTGACACTTCTACCAAACTAAACCATATAAGAATATGGTTCGGCAACAAAGAATACAATAGAAAACACCAAAATTGGGGAAAATGTCTACTTTCAGCTAAATGTCTACTTTCAAAGTATATATCATGACCACACCACGTGAATATAAATTGATCCAGCAATATTGTCAGACTCCATGGATACCAAGAACATGTAGCTTCTTTCACCTACATCTTCACAATCAAATATCTTAGACCTCCAGTAAAGTAAGTGTATGCATAAAATAGCCTTTATCTAAGAGAAAACATACATGCAGCTATATCCATGTTCACAATGAATCATACTTACTTTACTTTGAAACAACTAAGAAAACATGGATGCAAATAGTAAGCAAGCAAGAGAGGTATCGAAGTATCGATTATATAACTGGATCTTACTCAGGCGTAGAGAAAATATGTGTACTTTCCAGCAAATCCGACTGTTAACCAATGCATAGCAACAACACAGTAGACCGAAACAATAGAGTTGAAGAAAAAAATATAAGATTAATATGTAATACTACATGTGGAAATCTAATCAGTGTGTCGAATTCCTTGAGATGACTGCTGCATAACAAATAAACAAAATTCATGGTAATATAGATAAGTTGGTGAACATAATTCCATGCGAGGATAAATCTAGCAATCATTTGACTTCCCTCTATACCATTTGTCAAAATGTTGCAGAACTTTCCATTAACAAACAACCATGTGCAAGAATAAAAAAGGCCACCTCAAGTCTAATAGATCTGTAGGAATACAAATAGTCACCTCAAGTCTAAATTAGTTATGCAGGAATCTTATAAAGTGCATGTTTTTGACTCAATCTAGACAGGATTCGGAGTCAGGTGCATGTGTTAGCTTAGTCCAAATAATCTTTTGATTTGGGTGCACATTCACTTGAGCCAATAGAAATTCAGAGTGGATGCAAAGGGAATGCAACAAATTTTTTTGCATGGTTGTTCCATAAAAGTGGATGTATTCAAATATTTGTGAACTAACTCATGAGACATCACATAAATATTAACAACTCATCTATAAGTTATTACGGTAGTAAAGCAGCAAGGCAATAGTGGAGGATTGGAAATAGGGGGAATCTAGACGACACTGACTAGAGCACCTGATGCATAGGCGCAACACGACAGCTGGCCATCCAAGAAGGACAGGGGCACGGTCGCTGCGAACAAGCAGCAAGAGGCCGCGAAGGCGGCCATCATCTGGAAGGGCCCAAAGCAGCGCCCAATGGTGTCCACTTAAGTGTCTTTGCTTTTCTTTCTTGAGAATCTCTGTCATGTGTTCGCTTCTTTTCTTGCAAACTTTTCTTATCTTTTCCTGCCATTTTTGCACAAGGCTCCGTTTTCTCTGTCGCGGGCCCCGTTCGCCTTGGTGATTGGGGCTGCAGACGGCTCTAGAAACTTCCGTCATGCGGACCCGAGCGTCGCCCTTCGGGAGGTCATGGAGAGGAACGAGTTGGAGGCTCGGCAGGAGTGGGACACCACGGCCCGAGCAAAGGAGGAGGTGACCGACGTGGCATGGGTGAAGGCCGGCGCGATGGCTAAGGCGCAGGTCGACGCCACGGCCAAGGAGCAGGTGGACACGAGAGCCAAGGCACGGGAGGAGGAGGCATCCCGCGACAGGGCTCCGAAGGCCACCGATCCGCAACACACAGATCCGCTGGTGGTGGAGGGCCAGGTGCCGACTGGAGGGGCCGGAGCCGACCAGCCGGCCCAAGAGAGGAGAGGGGTAGACCCTGTCATCACAGAGATGGAGGTGCCTCTGCATGCACTGACTGCTGGCGAGTGGAGCAACCAGCCTAAAGTGCAAGTGGTGCCGCCGTCTAGCGCCGAGCTGGTGGTGGGCCGGGTGGCGACAACCCGCGTTCCCGCGTGCCAGCGCCCTGCAAGGGCGGTTTCGGCGCCAAGGCTGATGGAGGTGGGGGTTGTGAGCTCGTCAGCACCCGACACCATGGCCACCAGCGCCGCCCTGCCAGATTGGTTGTTAGGGATGGCTCTGGTATCCTCAATATGTCGGTGAAGGGCATCTTGGAGTAGTTCAACGCCCACGGCGCCACCCTCCTGAAGTCCAGGAGCGAGTTGCTAGAGATGCAGGCGGCCATGGGGGTGCTTCAGCGCACTCACTGGTTGTAGGCCCTGTTTTCTGGGCCGGCTGGTGAGCAGGCGGCCTGGAACATCAAGGTGAGCTTCCGAGTGCTGAGCTACCTTCTGCTGTAGGATTACCACAACCTTCGTGCGGCCGCCTATAACTCTCAAAACCAGGCGCCGGCCAAATGGACCGCTGACTTGAACCAGAGCCGAGGTTGGAACTTTGTCTTTCGGTGGGGGCGGGCAAGTGCACCACTGGGTGTAGCCCATGAGATTCGGGTCGACTACTGAGCAGTTGGGCCGGATCTTCCGGTGACTTCTTGTTTTTGTGTCGATGGTTGATGCTTTTCTTTCTAATCTTGGCAGAGGCCAATGGTCAGCTGCAGGTGCAGGTGGGCGAGCTTGAGAGTGAGCTTCGCGCCAAGGAGCAGGAGTGCAGTCGGGCCGCCAAAGAGTGCGACCGACTGGCGAAGGAGCTGGCGGACCAGGTGGAGAAGTACAAGGCGGACGTCCAACAGCTGAAGGATGGTGAAGATCTCCTCAAAGCCGAGTTCGAGACTCAGTGCTCAAACTGGGTCGAGAAGGAGAAGTTACTATCGGATGGCTATGGAGATATCGAGGACATGATCGATGGTAAGTTATTTCTTCTTTTGTTGCACAGTCGCCGACTAGTGCATGAGCCGGCTTCTGGCTTCTAAACTTTCTTGATCTTCTTTTTGAGCAAAGTTTCTTCCCAGCCACTCCATCGCCGTCAGCCAGGCCATCGAGGCGTGGCGCAAGCAGTGAAGGAGGGCAGACATGGACATTCTGCCCAACGCGCCTCGAAACCTTGGCGAGCATCTCCTGGCCATCAAGACGCGCCTGGAGCCAGCTCACCGCCTGCTCCGCCGCCTAGAGCGCGCCGGGTCACAGGTGCTGGCCGCGCTTTGGCCAGATGCTCGGGTCCCTTGCACTCCATGTTGGACTGCTGACTGGCTGGAGGTAGCGGTTGAGCGGTTCAAGGCCTGGAAGGGCGCTGCGGCTCGAGTAGGTGCCAGGACAGTGCTCGAGTTCACCAATGCCTGGTATCCGGAGCTGAGGTTGGCGTAGCTGGCCACCTTCCGGTAGCAGGCCGGACCTAAGCTGGAGTTAGTGCACGACGACCTTGTCAAGCGTGCGGCGGTAATCGCTGAGTACGCCGACACTGCCGTCTTCATCCTGGAGTTGGACGAAGAAGGCGCTCAGGTGCCGACCAACTAGTTCAGGCTGAACCCCGGGGAGGGGGAGGACTCAGAGATCGCCTCCAGCGACGAGGGCGAGGAAGATGGGGACGTCGCGCTGGATGACGGAGCGAGCAGGCGGCCTCAGCCTGATCGGGCCTCGACCAGCGGGCCGTGGGAGACTGCGTCGACTACCGCCCAAGCCGAGACCAGCCAGTCGGACGCTCCCCCAGCCGGCAGTTCTGCCTCTGCCGACCTGTCCATGCTGCCTGCCACGCCCCTAGCCTAGGGCCACTTATCTTTCATGTTTTTCCAACCTTGTAACTTTTGAACACACAAGTTAAATTTGTGCAGTTCCACCTGCTGGGGGTGTGATTCAAACTGCGTTGAATGCTTGGCCATGGGCCTTTATGTAAACAATCTTATTCTCGCACAAGCTTGTGCTCTTTGTCGGGTTCTGGCTTTTCCTCTTTTTGGCCTTTTCCTTTGCCGCCTTCCTTTGGCTGCCGCCCTGCCAGCCGGACAATCACTCTGCGTCTGTGGCTGGGTTAGGGACTTGGTTGTTTAGGATAGACAAGTACTTCGGCCGTCTAGAGCTTAGCTAATCAAGATAAAAGTCAGTTGGCCGGCTGCTCAGCAGCTGGACGCAGGAGGCAAGCAGCCGGCTTGGCCTATGCTGGTCGTTCTTCCTTAGTCATTTTTTGTGTGGACATCATTTCTTTCCTTTAGCTCTTGTAAGTCAAACAGTCTCTCTACGAGCTGTGACCTAAGGCAAGAGAGGGCTTAGCTGTCGGCACACTACTTGGCCGACTGTAGGCGATACCAGCTTAGGTTAAGGTGGTGAGCCCCCGGGCCGGCCGACCAGACCTGGTGTACGGCGAAAGAATGAAATAACACATTCATAGGCGAAATCTTATGATATAAATAAAAAGGTATCCCCCGAGTGCTCCTCGGGGGCCTTGTTATGTTAGCTTAATACAAAAGGTAGCATGGTACATACTGCATTAACTGTAAAATTGACGGAGAAGATTTGCGTTCCATGGGCGCTCTGTTTCCTTGCCAGAATCGTCCCTCTTGCGTGCCTTGGGCTTATCTGCGTCGATGAGGTAGTAGGAGTCGTTTCCCAGGTCCTTGCTGATGACGAAAGGCCCCTCCCAAGGGGCCGAGAGCTTGTGTTGCCCAGCTGTTCGCTGGATCTGCCGGAGCACAAGGCCCCCCTCGTGGAAAGATCATGGCCTGACCTTTCAGCTGTGGTAGCGGCGCACGCTCTGCTGGTAGATGGCGGACCGGCTGAGTACCAACAGCCGGGCCTCTTCCAGCAGATCCACGCCGTCTTCTCACGCCTCCTTCGCTTCCGCCTCCGTGTACATGGTGACGTGAGGCGAGTCAAACTCGATGTCAGTTGGGATGACGGCCTCGGCCCCGGACCCGGGGAAGAAGGGAGTGAAGCCGGTTGCTTTGTTCGGTGTAGTCCAGAGACTCCAAAGGACGGCCGACAACTCCTCAATCCAGCAGCCCACCGAGCGCTCCAGCGGCTCGACCAGTCGGGGCTTGATGCCGACCAAGATGAGTCTATTTGCTCGCTCCACCTGGCCGTTTGACTGTGGATGGGAAATGGAAGCTAAGTCCAGTCGATGCCCTGCGTCGTGCAGAAATGGGCCAAGGCGCCTTTGGCGAAGTTCGTGCCATTGTGGATGCCCTCCGTCGCGTAGAAACGGACGGTGATGTCTACGACGAAGGTCACATCAGTCAGACCGTTCAACTTCTTGATTGGCTTCGCTTCAATCCACTATGTGAACTTGTCCAGGGCGAACAGTAAATGGGTCATGCCGCCGCGTGCTGTCTTGAATGAGTCCCCATGTCCAGCCCCCAGACGTCAGACGGCCAAGTGAGGGGGATGGTCTTGAGTGTAGAGGCCGGCAGGTGCTGCTTAGAGCTGAAGCGCTGGCACCCCTTGCACTTCTTGACCAACTCCTTGGTGTCATCCAATGTAGTCTCTAGAAGAAACCATGGCGGAAAGCTTTGGCAACAAGGGATCTGGAGGCGGCGTGGTGGCTGCATTCGCCTTCGTGAATATCTCTAAGGATTTCCATGCCCTTCTCCGGCTCTACGTTGCTGCCCGGTGTTGTATCTGTCGGGCTACAATCTCGTCGGCTGGTAGATCTCTACTAACCAGGAAGTTGAGGATGGGTTGCGCCCATGATGGTCCTTCTACCACTGTCATGACAGCAACCGGAAGTGGGTGGTTGGGTTGGGGGCGGTGGGTTGGAACTGGCCGCTGCTTGCTGCGTCGTTGAAGTCCCTGGGCCAGGTTCTGAAGTCCCCGCGCCGGGTTCGAGTGCTGCAGTTATCGGGTTGCCAGCTGAAGTCCCCAGGCCGACTGCCGAAGTCCCTGGGCCGCCTGCTGAAGTCCCCGGGCCGACTGCTGCAGTCCCATAGCTGGATCCGACTGCTCCAGGGTCAGCTGGCCCGAAGATGGATTCTAATTCCGGCAATGGCCTGATAGACGACTCGCGCTGGCACTGGGAGGATACGCAGGCTGGTATGGCTTGTCGAGTGGGGCCGATCCGTGTCAAGGCGTCAGCTTACTTGTTGTCGGCCCATGGTACATGAAGGAACTCATAGCCGTCACAGTGCCCGTTGATCTATTGGAAGAGGAACCAGTAGCTTGCCATGTTTGCATCCTTGGCGTCCCAGTCGCTGGACAACTACTGGACCACCAAGTTTGGTTTGCCATAGCACAGCACTCGGTGGATGCCAATCTCCTTGGCTATCCGGAGCCTATGGATGAGCGCCTCGTACTCGGCCACGTTGTTGGAGGCGGCAAAGTGAATTTGTAGCATATACTTGAGTCTATTGCTTTTGGGAGAGGTGAGGACGATGCCGGCTCCCAAACCGGTGCGCATCTTGAAGCCGTTGAAGTGCATCCACCAATCGATGGAATCCGGCACTGGCGGTAGGTATTGGGTCTCGGCCCAGTCAACTAGGAAGTCGGCCAGCACTTGGGAATTGGTGGCGGTGCAGGGCTGGTAGAGGATGGTGTGGAGAGCTAGCTCGATGGCCCACTTTTCCACCCGGCCTGATGCATCTCTGTTGCCAATGATCTCAGCAAGCGGGACAGTGCAGACGACCGTGATGGTGTGCTCCTGGAAGTACCATTGAGCTTCTTGGCCGCAAAGTACACGTCGTAGCACATCTTCTGGTAGTGGGGGTAATTCTGTTTGGAGGTCAACAGCACCTCACTCAAGCAGTAGACGGGCCTCTAGACCAGCTGTACCTTGCCATCTTCTGGGCGCTCGACCATGATCATGGTCTTGACCACATGGCTGGTGACAGAGATGTAGAGGAACATGGGTTCCTTAGCAGCCGGAGCGGCCAGGATAGGCAGCGTGGTCAGAATCCGCTTGAGCTCGAGAAAAGCCTCATCTGCATTGTCGTTCCACATGAAGCAGTTGGTCTTCTTCATCAATTGATACAAGGGGAGGTCCTTCTCGCATAGCCAACTGATGAACCGGCTGAGAGATGCCAAGCACCCAGTGAACTTCTGGACGTCCCGCAGCCGGGTGGGCCTCTGCATCCGCCCGATGGCCTTGATGTTCACATGATTGCACTCAATGCCGCATTTAGAAACAAGGAAACCGAGGAGCTGGCCCACTGGTACTCCAAAGACACATTTCTCCGGGTTAAGCTTGATTTGAAAAAGGTGCAAATTGTCAAAGGCTTCTTTGAGATCCTCAAGGATGGTGCCGCACTTCTCCGTCTTCACCACAATGTCGTCCACATCGACATGGCCATTTCTACCGAGCTGCTTGAGGAGGCACTTCTGCATGCAACAATGAAACATGGTGCCGACATTTCTCAAGCCGAACTTCATGGTCAGGTAGGAAAAGGCTCCAAATGGTATGATGAAGGCGGTCTTCAGCCGATCGGCCGGGTTCAGCTTGATCTGGTGGTAGCCGGAATAGGCGTCAAGGAAAGACAACAGCTCGCATCCGGCTTTGGAGTCGATCACTTGATCTATCCAAGGCAAAGCAAATGGATCTTTGGGGCAGGCTTTGTTGAGTCTAGTATAGTCGATACACATACACCACTGGTTATTTTTCTTCAAAACAACGACTGGGTTGACAAGCTAGTCTGAGTAGAACACTTGCATGATGAAGTCGGTTGCCAGAAGCCAGGCGATCTCTTCACCAACAATCCTTCTCTTCTCTTCTAACAGGCGGCGGAGGGGTTGCTTGACCGGCTTTGCATGCAGCCACACATGTAGCTTGTGCTCGGCGAAATCCGTCGGAACACCCAGCATGTCCTTGGGAGACCATGCAAATACGTTCCGATTCTCATGGAGGAAATCGACGAGCTCGGTTTCGTATTTGTTGTCGAGGTTGGAGCCTACGACAACGAATCTCTCTGGTGCGCCGGGTCTTAGGCAATCTTCTTGGTCTCTTTGGACGGTTGAAAGGAGCATAGAGCCTTTGTCTCCTTGGGGTTGGATGGCATGTCCGGCTGCTTGATGGCCATTGCGACCACCCGGTCAAGGAGACACTTCTCTTCAGCAATGACGAGGGACTCGGCCAGTCGACTTCTGGCAGCGGCACACGTGACGGACTTCTGGTAGTCGCCGACAACGGTGATGAGGCCCTTGGGACCTAGGATCTTCATCTTGAGGTAGGCACAGTGTGGCACAGCCATGAACTTGGCCAGCGCCGGCCGGCCCAAAAGCGCATGGTAGGGGCTGTCCAGATCAGCAACCTCAAAACAAATCGGCTCGCGGAGGAAATGGAGCTTGTCACCAAATAGCACGTCGATCTTGTTCTTGCCGATTGGAGAGCAAGAAAGGCCGGGTACAGTGCCATGGAAGACAGTCTAACTGCGCAGGAGCTGCTGAGGAGGCGGGGCTAGCAGGCCAGCAGGCGGGGGAGGCAGGCCCTCGCCTTTGGCATGTCGGGTGAGCCAATGGCATCTCCGAGTGGTGTGGTTACACGGCTCTGCGTCGCTGTGGAACTTGCATGGAGCATCAAGGGTTTTCTTGAAAGAGAACGTGGGAACCAAGCGGGCTTGCCGCCCTTCTGTCGCATGGGGCTAGGTTGTTGTCGGATTACGGGTTCCAGCAAACCCATGAGGTTTGACCACTGGGGTGCGCACAAAGATCTCTCCCTAGCTCACTCTCGCACGATCTCAAGGCCTAGCTCGTCGAACCCAAGGAATAAGAGACACAAGAGTTTATACTGGTTCGGGCCACCGTTGTGGTGTAATATCAAGTGTGGTGTGGTGGATTCCCTCGTGGGCTAAGGATGAACTAGTACAGTGGATGCACAGCCTCCTGAGCAGAGGTGTTCTTGAGCTCGATGAGTTGTTGAGATGGCCTTGGTGGAGTGGATCCGATCCCTCACTACGGCGGTGGCTAGCCCTATTTATAGAGGCTCTGGTCCTGTCCCCAAATGTTTAGGTGGGAAGGGATCCCATAATGGCCAATTTCGAAGGGAGGCAACTAGTACAAGCTATCCTGACGAAAGGTGGTCTTTACCTGCCAAAGGATCTGGTGGTGACACTGTAGTGGACTCCGCGGTGACCTCCGTCCTGCCGTCCTGCTAGTCTTGGTCTTGTTGCGCCAACAAGGAAATCTTTGCCTGCGCCTGCTCCTTTAGCACCAAAGAGGAAGCTGGCACTCTGCGCCTGCTGGCGCCTGCCTAGCCTTGGTCATCATGGCTCATGTCACGCGGCCCTCGCGAGGTGCCCCTTGCATAGATATCTCCACTCCTCAGGAGCCAGCCTAGCGAGGCCACCCCTGGGGAGGTCTTGGTGTCGTCCGCCTCGCGAGGCTTGGCCCCTTGCGAGGGTCTTGAGTGGTTGCTGATGAAGATGGGCCGTACCAGGCCGTTGGTGGAGCCACGCCCTGGGACGCAGTAGGAAAATCTGGGTACCACCATTCTCAGGACGACGACAGTAGCCCCCTGTCCTAAGGCGCACTCGGACTTGGCTTCGATGTGAAGCCAAAGGGCAACTGTGGAGCGCCTCGCGCCCCAACCTCCTGCAGCTTTGATTGACGCGTGGTGATTGATAAGTCGTGGGTGTATCCGCTTCCCCATGCTACCTCGGCAACTGCCCGACTTGACGAGATCTTGCTTCGTGCCAAAGAAAACCATCATTACCTTAGATCATGGAGGCCGGCGGTTGGCCTCCTCTGGCTATAAATGAGGAGAGGGTAAACTACACAATCTAAGCAATTTAAATGGGGCCGGAAACATCAAACAACAATTCCGGTAAATCCCCATATGCATTTAGCAATTTAATGCAAACAACAATTTTAAACATTCTTGATGTTGTTATCATGATGCGGATGACATGCGCAAGTTTATGCAATTTTTATTAAAAGTTGACATGAGCATATTATGAAGCATTTGTCATCGTGGCGGAAAGAAAGGGTGCCACGACGACGAATCCGAAAAATGATGCCATGGGAACATATCGGTTGTCCGGTAGCCCATGGGGATACCAGTGCAAAAGGAAGTTGGTGTGAGTGTGGCATGCAAGATGATGGGGTGCTCCCGGATACCGGGTTCCCACATGTCAACGGCAAGGCAACGAGGAACTCGCAAAGAACAACTCGGACACGGTGTAACCACGAACATCTCATACATCACTCAACATTCGTTCACGGCCGCCGTCTCGGTGGTTATACCTTTGAAGCGTGCAATCGGGATGGTTGGGGTTCGGTGCAAGTAGAGGAAGTAGACTTTCTCGGGGCGTTGAGGGAAGTAGACGTTCATGTTCGGAAAGCGGTAGAGGTACGGGTCTTCGACAACGGTCATTGTACACACTCCGAGGTCGTCGTTAGAATTTCTTGCAATCTCTGTGATGGTAATGGTACATATCATCAGTAGTCGAACTTAGCGATCCAAAGGGGTACATGGCGAACAATGGTCGTCAAAGTACTTGTCGGTCCATGAAGTCAATCTCAGAGGTCTTGTCGGATCCACAGCGACGGTTGTTGTTCACTCGACAGCCTTCGACGACGGTAGTTGTACACTCGATGGCAGGCGTTCTAGGCATCGGGCGTCCAGGTACTTGCCGGGATTGAAGAACCGAAGGGGTACTTGTGGTGTCGACCTTGGCGACGGAAGTGGTACACATTGTGGGGTACTTGTCAAAAGGAATCCATAGAGGCGGTCTTGTGTCCCTGTGTTCAATGGTCTTGGCAACGACAGAAGGGGCAGCGGGGCAGCATCACGTAGCATGCTTGGTGAGGTGCTACAAGTGAGAGGCCATGGCAGCGGCAAGGTTTGGCCGGGAAGATATGAAGCAGGTGATAGCAGCACGACGATGCAGGTAACAGGGAGCTCGGGCAAGAGGCGTCGCGGGTGCCATGGTGCTAAGCGACGAGCTGCTGCTGCTTGATGCAGACAAAGGCAACCAGGGGACGGAGTTGGAGGAGGACTGCGCTCCCATGGTTGAAGATGAATGGCGACGGTGCGAAACTCCAGGAAGCAGCAGGGCGCGGGGACGGCAGGGGCATGGTCGTCGGGGCTCATCCATGGCGGTCCTAACCTCCGGAGCACAACGGAGCGGCGAGGAGGGGTTGCTGCCGTTCATGGAGGGACTTGGTGCAGTGGCCGTAGCTGTAAGGGCGGCGCGAGGAGGGCGCTGCGGCGGGCGCAGGAGGATGGCCGGGGTGCGCGAGGGACGAGGCGAACGGGCGTGGGTAAGGCAGGGGCGCGAGGGGAGAGTGGATCGGACACTAAGGGCATTGGGTGCAGACGCTCGAGCATAGCAGCAAGGGAATGAGAGGGAGATTGAGATGGGATCAGGGAAGAGAGCGGCGCTGAGGGGAAGAGAGAGGGTGAGGGTTAGGGTTGCGTGGCCTGGGAGGCCTCAGGGAGGTTGGGCCGGTCTGACAGGCCTAGGCCCAAGAGGCCGGTGGGTGTGGGCTCTCTCTCCCTCCCTTTACTCTATTCAAAAACAGCAGAAAAAGAGCAAGAAAAGGGAAGAAAATAAAAGGGTAGAGAAAGAGGTTGGGCACGGGGATAAATTTCCCGGACTCACAAAAATGCGCATGTTCCAAGAAAAATGGAGTGGGCATTTTTGAAAGTTTAAATTCAAACTCATTTGATTTAAAATCAAATGGTTTGAATAGGAAGTGAGGGTTAGGAAGGTCCAAAAATGTACGGATTTTTGGTGGAGCTCCGGAAAATGGAGAAAGGATAAATAGCAAAGTTAGAGGTCAAGAGTTGTGATAACAAAGGCATTGGGATTTTGCAAGTGTGTTATGGTGAATTTAAAATTAAAGAAATATTTTAATATAGCTCCCTACTATCAGGAGGATATGCTATAAAGAGAAGTCACCCTTCCCTCGATTTAAATAGATCGAATATCTATGCATTTTATTTAGTTGAGTTAAAAAATGACATGATGACATGATGCAATGCAAATGATGCAATGATGAATGCAACAAACCAACAACTCACACAATGAAACTCGGAAAAACATGGAAGGCATCTGCAGCTCCGGTCTTGGAGCGTCACAACACTCCACCACTACGGAGGATCTCGTCCCGAGAACTATGATGGCACCGGAGGGAAAAAGAAGATGAAGAGAAGAGGTAAAACTAAGTTGCTTCTTTGACAGACGAGTGAAACCAAAGAACCTTGCGAGGTTGAACAAATAGTAAGACAGAATACAATGCAGATGAAAAAAGTTCAAACACTCCATTAGAAAAGAGGAACGAGGAAGAACAAATTCGGACAGCACTCCGGTTGAAAAGAGATGCAAGACTTGATAAGGCGAAAAGCACTTGAGCAGAGGGCACAACACTCCGGTTAAAAACAAGATAGAGAGGGAAAAGAATGGTATAATTTGGGCAACACTCCGACTGTAAATGGAAGGAATAGAACATGATCTTGACAAAAAAGATGATGGGTTGATGAGAGCGACCACAATGCCTCTGGAACAAATGACAGAATGGAAATCAAAAGAACGGAGGAGAAAACAACATCTTCTACCTCAAATGAGCTTGAAAAAGCATCTTCAGGAGAAGGGTGGAACGGAGTTGTTGGAAAAAACCAACAATGAAACTAGTAAGCTTGTTGTGGGCTTATGGAAAACATCTCGAAATTATGAGGTGACAACTTGCCACTCACGGAAAAGATTTGATTGGGAGCTAGAAAAAAGATAGAAATCTTCTTCCTCCGAGGTGATAAGGATAAAACTTGGATCATAGATAATCACCACAAAGAGCAACATTCCCAATGCAACGCTTTAGGTGAAATATAACCCAATATAACTCCAATGAAGAGATTGATGGATTTAAAATACCTCATTTTTAACAACGTGTGAATCATGAAACATGAACTCAAATTATCAAGAATGACATAATACCACCTCAAATGATACGGTAGAAAGAATTGCACTTCGGAATGCAAGAAGAGGAATACTTGAGCTCCTTTGAAAAGAATCTCAATGAACACTTCGAGAAGGAATTAAATCCTTGATGAACCATCATGTAGAGCCTCCATGAAGAGCTTCGGTAATAAAATAAATGGTAGGAAGGAAGAGAAATTGAAAACACAAGGTGAAGACTTGGAATGATTTAGATTGATCTTCATGATGATATAATGCGGAAAACATGGGACTCCGGAAAAAAGAAAAGATGAAACAATTTGAACCGAGAATTTGATGAGCCTCCGGAATAAGGAAATAATCACTTGGATGAAACAAGAGTAAGAATTACATTATGCTTATCCTTCACCAATTTAAACTGATGACAAGCAACGGATTTGGCATACTACTTATTCTCGTAGAGAGGATTCAGGAGATATATAGCGTAATCTTGAGAAGGTCTTCAACGAACCACCGGTAGGATTGAAACAACGAATGAATTGATATGATAATGAAGGAAGAGAAATCTTGAACAAACTACCGTAAGAATTGAAAATGAAAGTATCAAAGGCACCATTCACCCGGAAGAATTGGAGAACGAATGAAGATACTTGAGGGAATATAAATATATGAGAACGAAGAGATCACGAGCTGATTAGAGAATACTTGAATGATGCACCGGTATGATTTCGAGATTGAGAGCTAAAAGCTGAGAATGAATAAACCCGAAATGATGGCCTTCGGAGAATCAAAATGAAAAGACTCCTGAATTGCTTTGGAAGGGTAAAAAGAAATCTCACAATCGAAAACAACTATGAGAGGATGGCATCAAGCTTGAACTATGCATCTTCAAGAGAACGAAGCAAGAATTAAGAGAAAATCTTCTTCGGTCTTCAAATGTTGAGAATGATGATGAGAAACACCATCATGAATTGTTGAGGCAATCCAAAATGAAATTTAGAAAGGTTGAACCAACGATTAACGAATATGATGGATCTTGGAGAAGGCATTTGACTGATGATAATTCATTCTTACGTCAAACTTTGAAAAGGATTTGAGAATCACTCTGGAAAGATTAGAAGAGTCAGGTAAGATCCTAGGAAAAGACCTGTGGGTTAGGGCGCACTCAAAAGATACACCTTTTAACAATGTAAAAGAGAGATTGCTTCGGTTGAGTTAAATGGCTCAAAAGAGATAACAACCTCGAGATACCTTGAACGGATTGATAATGGAGACGCAAATCTTCTGAGATATCTTCAGCACTCCGAAAAAATGAATAGCAATTGGGGAATGATTAAGAATTGCACCGGCATGAGAAAACATTTGAAATGAGGAAAGGGATATAATCAACACCAAAAGCTTGAGTTGCATCCACCGGAGAAGAAAAGAAAGAAGAATGGCAAACTTGAAGCTCCGTTAGTATCTTCCTGAGAATCACCGGATAAGAACATTGAGGAAAGAATGGAGAGGCTTCACACCCATAAGATGGATACTTGATAAAGAAATCCGAGTCCTTGAAGAAACAAGGGGTGGGAGGGCGGGAAAACAAAGGCAACTTGGGGATACATGAAACGAACAACATTGGGAAAAACCGAGAGGTGAACTTGCGGATGTTGAAATGATCGGATCCACTTGAATAGAAACACGCCAGTTGAAAAAGAATTGACATGACAATCTCGATGATCAAGAAGGATTAGTAATCACATAGAAATGTGAGAACACCACTTAGGAAAGGTATGGAATCAACACTTGACTTTGAAGCAACTCAAATACCAAAATGAAAACAAAACAAAGGATTGGCTTGCAAAATAAGCCAAAACAAACATATGATAGAGATTTCATCCGAAGTTTTCATGGTGGGGCCCACACGGGCTCAATCGTACAACACCATCATGTACAAGGCAGTGCACACGACATACGAAGCGTCCCCGAGTTAGCATAGCCAAGGACTCTTTAAGACACAACGAGATCACTGTAAAACCAACCGTGGATAGGTGGACCACTAGACGTTGAACCCCAATTTCATATGATACATCTGTCGGAAAGATATCCTAGGAGCTACTTGAATTCCCACTTATAAACTCCCGAAACTTTCTGGTTATGCAATCAGGTGTTGGGGATACAGGGGAAGCATAATATCTCACCCAAACTAACAGTTCCAACATCCAGCTGTATCCATCCTTCATCACATAACCAAGAAACCTTCGGAAATCACTTACCTCAACCTTCGAGAAGCATCCGTTATACGAGTTATGGCAACAGTCGAGGTTATCTCACCAACAACTGCATAAAAGAGATTTTCGATGTCGGCGAACTCAGGTATTCTAGAACTGCAACGATAAAATTTTGACGACAACACCTCGGAGCTCAACTCCCCGGGACACTGCCACAACCCCTAAATGTCAGGAGGCACCAAGAACAATGTTCTCGTCACAAAACCATCGGAATTATTCCAAGATACCCGCGTGATCCTAATTTTTTTTTGAAATTTGAGGAGAGAAGAGTCAAAACTCTACGTTAGGAGGCCTCGCCAGAGCGACGATGGGACTGAGGAGTAAAAAGAATCCCACCCTCCAATATATATAATCCTATAAGACTCAAAACATTTTTCTAGACTCAACAACACCAGCGATTCGATCAAGTAGGGGGCTCCTAAGTCGGGGAAGGCTCCGATACCAACTTGTAACACCCACGATGCGGCTATATCTCCCACGTGTCGGAGCATGACTTAGAGGCATAACCGCATAGCTGGCATGTCGCAAGAGGGGTAATCTTTACACATACCATGTACTAAATAAGAAAGGGATAAAGAGTTGTCATACAATCGCCACTTCACACAATACATAAATATAGCATTACATCATCCAGAATACAATCAAGGTCTGACTACGGAACCAAAATAAAAGAAGATCACCCCTAATGCTAGATCCCCGATCGCCCCGACTGGGCTCCACTACTGACCAACTAGAAACGAAACAACACAACAAACACGATCTTCATCGAGATCCTCCTTGAGCTTGGTTGCGTCACCTCCACGGTTATCATCGGCACCTACAAGCTGGTTTTGGAAGTAATCTGTGAGCCACGGGGACTCAGCAATCTCACACCCTCGTGGTCAAGACTATTTAAGTTTATGGGTAGGAAAAGGTAGTGTGGTGGAGCTGCAACAAGCACTAGCACATATGGTGGCTAACTTACGCAAATGAGAGCGAGAAGAGAAGCAAAGCACGGTCAAGAAGCTAAACTGATCAAGAAGTGATCCTAAAACTACTTACGTTCAAGCATAATACAAGAACCGTGTTCACTTCCTGGACTCCGCCGAAAAGAGACCATCACGGCTACACATGCGGTTGATGCATTTTAATTAAGATAAGTGTCAGGTTTTCTACAACCGGATATTAATAAATACCCATCTGCCCATAACCGCGGGCACGGCTTTCGAAAGTTCAAAACCCTTCAGGGGTGTCCCAACTTAGCCCATCACAAGATCTCACGGTCAACGAAGGATATTCCTTCTCCCAGGAAGACCCGATCAGACTCGGAATCCCGGTTACAAGACATTTCGACAATGGTAAAACAAGACCAGCAAAGCCACATGAATGTGCCGACAAATCCTGATAGGAGCTGCACATATCTCGTTCTCAGGGCACACCGGATAAGCAATCCGTACAACTAAAACCAACCCTCTAGTTTGGACCAACAATCAGAGGAGCACTGGCCCGGCGGTTTAAAATAAAGATGACCCTTGAGTCTGCAGAACCCAAGGGAAAAAAGGCTTAGGTGGCAAATGGTAAAACCAAGCTTGGGCCTTGCTGGAGGAGTTTTATTCAAGGCGAACTATCAAGGGGTTCCCATTTTAACCCAACCGCGTAAGGAACGCAAAATCAAGGAACATAACACCGGTATGACAGAAACTAGGGCGGCAAGAGTGGAACAAAACACCAGGCGTAAGGCCGAGCCTTCCACCCTTTACCAAGTATATAGGTGCACTAAACTAAACAAGATATAATAATGATATCCCAACAATAAACATATTCCAACAAGGAACAAACTCCATCTTCACCTGCAACTAGCAACGCTATAAGAGGGGCTGAGCAAAGTGGTAACCTAGCCAAACAACGGTATGCTAGGAAAGGAGGGTTAGAGGCTTGACATGGCAATATGGGAGGCATGATAAGCAGGTGGTAGGTATCGTGGCATAGCAAAAGAGCGAGAAACTAGCAAGAAAAGATAGAAGTGATTTCGAGGGTATGGTCATCTTGCCTGAAATCCCGTAAGGAAGAAAAACGAATCCCTGAAGAAGACAAACGAACATAGTCGAACGGATCCTCACAACTCCGGAACGGAACCGAAGCTAACGAGAGACGCATCCTAGAAAGAAGCAAACAACATAGTAAACAACCATCACATAAACCTGGCATGATGCAGAAACAAATATGATGGATGACCGGTTTAATGAGGCATGACATGGCAAAATGCACAAACAATCCTACAAATTAAATGGAGCTCAATATGCAACTCCGTTGCATATTGAAGATAACACCCCATTCAAGTTATTTAGTTCGATCTCATTTAGGTACCCAACAATATTGAATGTTGCTAAACATGGCAAGAGATGAAGCAAAAGTAAACTACACAATCTAAGCAATTTAAATTGGGCCGGAAACATCAAACAACAATTCCGGTAAATCCCCATATGCATTTAGAAATTTGATGCAAACAACAATTTTAAACATTCTTGATGTTGTTATGATGATGCGGATGACATGTGCAAGTTTATGCAATTTTTATTAAAAGTTGACATGAGCATATTATGAAGCATTTGTCATCGTGGCGGAAAGAAAGGGTGCCACAGCGACAAATCCGAAAATGATGCCATGACAACATATCGGTTATCCGGTAGCCCATGGGTATACCGGTGCAAAAGGAAGTTGGTGTGAGTGTGACATGCAAGATGATGGGGTGCTCCCGGATACCGGGTTCCCACATGTCGACGGCAAGGCAACGAGCAACTCACAAAGAACAACTCGGACACGGTGCAACCACGAGCATCTCATACGTCACTCAACATTCATTCACAGTCGTCATCTCGGCGGTTATACCTTCGAAGCGTGCAATCGGGATGGTTGGATTTGGTGCAAGTAGAGGAAGTAGACTTTCTCAGGGCGTTGAGGTAAGTTGACGTTCATGTTCGGAAAGCGGTAGAGGTACGGGTCTTCAACAACGGTCATCGTACACACTCCGAGGTCGTCGGTAGAGGTTCTCGCGATCTCGGCGATGGTAGTGGTACATGTCATCGGTAGTCGAATTTAGCGGACCATAGTGGGCTGGCCCAGCTAAAGGCCCACAAGATTTTGCAGACCATAATGGGCCATCCCAGCTAAAGGTCCACAAGATTTAGCGTACCACAATGGGCCAGCCCAGCTAAAGGCCCACAAGATTTTGCAGACCATAATGGGCCGACCAAGCTAAAGGCCCAACATTCTCAGTTAAGGCCCGTACGCCTAGTGTCAAATCGGCCCATCAACGGACCGTCCTAAACTTTTCATCGTCGTGGCCCATGGTCAACTCTGGCCCGTTAACAATCCGCTAAGTATATGGGCTGAATTATGCCCCGATTATTTCCAGCATGTTAAAGGTCCTGCTTCATTTGGGACCATTTACAGGCCATAGAAACTTTCGTTCCTTAAAATACCGTGATGGATTTGGGTCATATTCAGCCATGTCTGACATTCGGCCTGTTAGAGGCCCACTATAGATTTGGGCCACTTTCGGCCTGTTGTGATTTTCGGCCTGTTAACGTTGGATGAAATCCATGGGCCATATGTGGCCCAACGTCTCATCAGGCCCATTAATGGCCCATATAAAAATGACAATAATCTAGCCCAACCGAACTTCAGGCTGTTAGAGGCCTGTGCATTAGGTCGGCCCATTTACAGCCCATCCGAATTTCGGCCTGTGAAAGATCTGCATCGCAAATGACCGACCATTTCGGCCTGCTAAGACCAGTGGGTTATTTGGCACAATCAGGGCCAAATCTCACTTTTAGTCTATTAAAGGCCCATGTTTTTTATGGGCTCGAGATATTTACACCTGTAAATGGCCTTTTGTTACTGAGGGCCCAAATTATGTTTAGGTCTGTTCAAGGCCTGCTATGGGCACCTGCCTACCAGAAAAATATGAAAGATTATGCTGATTTAGGCACAGATATTTTTAGCCCAATTGGAATGGGCCCAACAAATGTTGGCATATTGGGCTCCTACGAAGCTTTCGGCTGAATACATTACAAAATAAACCTACACTATACAAAAATAGCATCATAATTACTGCAGCCTTTGGCAGCATCATAAATGTTGTATCACAACAAAATAAATTCCAACCATACAACAAAAGGCTTGTTGGCATAAAGTTTACAGTGTCCTTGCAGACAAAAGCACCATCAGATGTATAGAAGCACAGATCATTTGACCTAAGTGCTAATGTTTTAGGCTGTAGAATCTGATGGAGCATCACGATCTTCACCTTTTTGCCACCATTGCTCTTGAACAACGAAGGGAATGTCTGATAGTCTGGTTTAAAAACCATTCATATCTTGACGACATTTGTCAACCACTATTCTTGTTTCCAAAACGACGTCCATTAGGGATTGGACGTGTGTCTGGAGCACAGATATATCACTCTGTCTAGTAGGAAGATTTTGTTCAGTAGGCGATTTGGACGAGGTTACCTTGACAACCAACGCAGAATTATGTAGGAATGTGCTTTTTGCACTATTAGTGGAGAGATATTGATGCACTACAGCAAGAGGTGACATTGTGCCTGTGGTAGTGTAACACCCACGATGCGGCTATATCTCCCACGTGTCGGAGCACGACTTAGGGCATAACCGCATAGTAGGCATACAAGAGGGGTAATCTTTACACATCCCATGTACTGAATAAGAAAGGGATAAAGAGTTGGCTTACAATCGCCACTTCACACAATACATAAATATAGCATTACATCATCCAGAATACAATCAAGGTCCGACTACGGAACCAAAATAAAAGAAGATCACCCCTAATGCTAGATCCCCCATCGCCCCGACTGGGCTCCACTACTGATCAACTGGAAACGAAACAACACAACAAACACGATCTTCATCGAGCTCCTCCTTGAGCTCGGTTGCATCACCTGCACAGTTATCATCGGCACATGCAAGCTAGTTTTGGAAGGAATCTGTGAGCCACGGGGACTCAGCAATCTCACACCCTCGCGATCAAGACTATTTAAGCTTATGGGTAGGAAAAGGTAGTGAGGTGGAGCTGCAGCAAGCACTAGCATATATGGTGGCTTACTTACGCAAATGAGAGCGAGAAGAGAAGCAAAGCACGGTTAAGAAGCTAAAATGATCAAGAAGTGATCCTGAAACTACTTACGTTCAAGCATAACACAAGAACCGTGTTCACTTCCCGGACTCCGCCGGAAAGAGATCATCCCGGCTACACACGCGGTTGATGCATTTTAATTAAGTTAAGTGTCAGGTTTTCTACAACCGGATATTAAAAAGTTCAAAACCCTGCAGGGGTGTCCCAACTTAGCCCATCACAAGCTCTCACGGTCAACGAAGGATATTCCTTCTCCCAGGAAAACCCGATCAGACTCGGAATCCCGGTTACAAGACATTTCGACAATGGTAAAACAAGACCAGCAAAGCCACCTGAATGTGCCGACAAATCCCGATAGGAGCTGCACATATCTCGTTCTCAGGGCACATCAGATAAGCAATCCGTACAACTAAAACCAACCCTCAAGTTTCCCCGAGGTGGCGCTGCAAGGGGCTCTAGTTTAGACCAACACTCAGAGGAGCACTGGCCCGGGGGTTTAAAATAAAGATGACCCTTGAGTTTGCAGAACCCAAGGGAAAAAAGGCTTAGGTGGCAAATGGTAAAACCAAGGTTGGGCCTTGCTGGAGGAGTTTTATTCAAGGCGAACTGTCAAGGGGTTCCCATTTTAACCAATCGCGTAAGGAATGCAAAATCAAGGAACATAACACCGGTATGACAGAAACTAGGGCGGCAAGAGTGGAACAAAACACCAGGCATAAGGCCGAGCCTTGCACCCTTTACCAAGTATATAGGTGCATTAAAGTAAACAAGATATAATAATGATATCCCAACAATAAACATGTTCCAACAAGGAACAAACTCCATCTTCACCTGCAACTAGCAACGCTATAAGAGGGTCTGAGCAAAGCGGTAACCTAGCCAAACAACGGTTGCTAGGAAAGGAGGGTTAGAGGATTGACATGGCAATATGAGAGGCATGATAAGCAAGTGGTAGGTATCGCGACATAGAAAAATAGCGAGAAACTAGCATGCAAAGATAGAAGTGAATTCAAGGGTATGGTCATCTTGCCTGAAATCCTGTAAGGAAGAAGAACGAGTCCCCGAAGAAGACAAACGAACGTAGTCGAATGGATCCTCACAACTCCGGAATGGAACCGAAGCTAACGAGTGACGCAACCCGGAAAGAAGCAAACAACATAGTAAACAACCATCACATAAACATGGCATGATGCACAAACGAGTATGATGCATGACCGTTTTAATGAGGCATGACATGGCAAAATGCACAAACAATCCTACAAATTAAGTGGAGCTCAATATGCAACTCCGTTGCATATTGAAGAAAACACCCCATTCAAGTTATTTAGTTCGATCTCGTTTAGGTACCCAACAATATTAAAGTTTGTTAAACATGTCAAGAGATGAAGCAAAAGTAAACTACACAATCTAAGCAATTTAAATGGGGCGGGAAACATCAAACAACAATTCCGGTAAATCCCCATATGCATTTAGCAATTTAATGCAAACACCAATTTTAAACATTCTTGATGTTGTTATTATGATGCGCATGACATGCGCAAGTTTATGCAATTTTTATTAAAAGTTGACATGAGCATATTATGAAGCATTTGTTTTCATGGCGGAAAGAAAGGGTGCCACAGCGACGAATCCGAAAATGATGCCACGGCAACATATCGGTTTTCCGGTAGCCCACGGGGATACCGGTGCAAAAGGAAGTTGGTGTGACTATGACATGCAAGATGATGGGGTGCTCCCGGATACCGGGTTCCCACATGTCGACGGCAAGGCAACGAGGAACTCGCAAAGAACAACTCGGACACGGTGCAACCACGAGCAT
The DNA here is from genome assembly GCF_002162155.2 of Triticum dicoccoides. Taxonomy (NCBI): domain Eukaryota; kingdom Viridiplantae; phylum Streptophyta; class Magnoliopsida; order Poales; family Poaceae; genus Triticum; species Triticum dicoccoides. The sequence continues at coordinate 317,377,124 of NC_041390.1, forward strand.
CTCATACATCACTCAACATTCATTCACGGCCGTCGTCTCAGTGGTTATACCTTCGAAGCGTGCAATCGGGATGGTTGGGGTTCGGTGCAAGTAGAGGAAGTAGACTTTCTCGGGGCGTTGAGGGAAGTAGACATTCGTGTTCGGAAAGTGGTAGAGGTATGGGTCTTCGACAACGGTCACCGTACACACTCCGAGGTCGTCAGTAGAGATTCTCGCGATCTCGATGATGGTTGTGGTACATATCATCGGTAGTCGAACTTAGCGATCCAAAGGGGTACTTGGCGAACAACGATCGTCAAAGTACTTGTCGGTCCATGAAGTCGATCTCAGAGGTCTTGTCGGATCCACAGTGACGGTTGTTGTTCACTCGACGGCCTTCGACGACGGTAGTCGTACACAGTTCGTAGAGGTAGTTGACGTCCACGAGGTCGATGGCAGGCGTTCTAGGTATCGGGCGTCCAGGTACTTGCGGGGCTTGAAGAACCGAAGGGGTACTTGAGGTGTCGACCTTGGCGACGGAAGTGGTACACATTGTGGGGTACTTGTCGAAAGGAATCCATAGAGGCGGTCTTGTGCTCCTGTGTTCAATGGTCTTGGCAACGACAGAAGGGGTAGCAGGGCAGCATCACATAGCATGCTTGGTGAGGTGCTACAAGTGAGAGGCCAAGGCAGCGGCAAGGTTTAGCCGGGAAGATCCGAAGCAGGTGATAGAAGCAGGACGATGCAGGTAACAGGGAGCTCGGGCAAGAGGTGTCGCGGGTGCCATGGCACCGAGCGACGAGCTGCTGCTGCTCGATGTAGATAGAGGCAACCAGGGGACGGAGTTGGAGGAGGACTGCGCTCCCGTGGTTGAAGATGAACGGCGATGGCGCGAAACTCCAGGAGGCAGCAGGGCACGGGGACGGCAGGGGCATGGTCATCGGGGCTCATCCACGGCGGTCCTAACCTTCGGAGCACAACGGAGCGGCGAGGGGAGGTTGCTGCCGTTCATGGAGGGACTTGGTGCGGCGGCCGTAGCTGTAAGGGCGGCGCGAGGAGGGCGCCGCGGCAGGCGCAGGAGGATGGCGGGGGTGCGCGAGGGAGGAGGCGAACGGGCGTGGGTAAGGCAGGGGCACGACGGGAGAGGGGATCGGACGCTGAGGGCATCGGGTGCTGGCGCTCGAGCAGAGCAGCAAGGGAACAAGAGGGAGATGGAGATGGGATCAGGGAAGAGTGCGGCGCTGAGGGGAAGAGAAAGGGTTAGGGTTGCGTGGCCTGGGAGGCCTCAGGGAGGTTGGGCCGATCTGGCAGGCCTAGGCCCAAGAAACCGATGGGTGCGGGCTCTCTCTCCCTCCCTTTACTCTATTCAAAAACAGCAGAAAAAGAGGAAGGAAAGGGAAGAAAAGAAAAGGGTAGAAAAAGAGTTTGGGCACGGGGATAAATTTCCCGGACTCGCAAAAATGCGCATGTTCCAAGAAAAATGGAGTGGGAATTTTTGAAAGTTTAAATTCAAACTCATTTGATTTAAAATCAAATGGTTTGAATATGAAGTGAGGGTTAGGAAGGTCCAAAAATGTACGGATTTTTGGTGGAGCTCCGGAAAATGGAGAAAGGATAAATAGCAAAGTTAGAGGCCAAGAGTTGTGATAACAAAGGCATTGGGATTTTGCAAGTGTGTTATGGTGAATTTCAAATTAAAGAAATATTTTAATATAGCTCCCTACTATCGGGAGGATATGCTATAAAGAGAAGTCACCCTTCCCTCGATTTCAATAGATCGAAGATCTATGCATTTTATTTAGTTGAGTTAAAAAATGACATGATGGCATGATGCAATGCAAATGATGCAATGATGAATGCAACAAACCAACAACTCACACGATGAAACTCGGAATAACATGGAAGGCGTCTGCAGCTCCGGTCTTGGGGCGTCACAACACTCCACCACTATGAGAGGATCTCGTCCCGAGATCTAGGATGGCACCAGAGGGAAAAAGAAGAGGAAGACAAGAGGTAAAACTAAGTTGACTCTTTGACAGACGAGTGAAACCAAAGAACCTTGCGAGGTTGAACAAATAGAAAGACATAATACAACGCAGATGAACAAAGTTGAAACACTCCATTACAAAAGAGGAACGATGAAGAACAAATTCGGACAGCACTCAGGTTGAAAAGAGATGCAAGACTTGATAAGGCGAAAAGCACTTGAGCAGAGGGCACAACACTCCGGTTAAAAACAAGATAGAGAGGGAAAAGAATGGTATAATTTGGGCAGCACTCCGACTGTAAATGGAAGGAATAGAACATGATCTTGACAAAAAGATGATGGGTTGATGAGAGCAACCACAATGCCTCCGGAACAAATGAAAGAATGGAAATCAAAAGAACGGACGAGAAAACAACATCTTCTACCTCAAATGAGCTTGAAAAAGCATCTTTAGGAGAAGGGTCGAACGGAGTTGGAAAAAATTAACAACGAAAGGAGTAAGCTTGTTGTGGGCTTATGGAAAGCATGTCGAAATTATGAGGTGGCAACTTGCCACTCACGGAAAATATATGATTGGGAGCTAGAAGAAAGATAGAAATCTTCTTCCACCGAGGTGATAAGGATAAAACTTGGATCGTAGATAATCACCACAAAGAGCAACATTCCCAATGGAACCCTTTATGTGAAATATAACCCAATATAACTCCAATGAAGAGATTGACGGATTTAAAATACCTCATTCTTAACAACATGTGAATCATGAAACATGAACTCAAATTATCAAGAATGACATACTACCACCTCAAATGATACAGTAGAAAGAATTGCACTTCGGAATGCAAGAAGAGGAATACTTGAGCTCCTCTGAAAAGAATCTCAATGAACACTTCGAGAAGGAATTAAATCCTTGATGAACCATCATGTAGAGCCTCCATGAAGAGCTCCGATAATAAAGGAAATGGTAGGAAGGAAGAGAAATTGAAAACACAAGGTGAAGCCTTGCAATGATTTAGATTGATCTTTGTGATGATATAATGCGGAAAACATGGGACTCCAGAAAAAAGAAAAGATGAAACAATTTAAACCGAGAATTTGATGAGCCTCCGGAATAACGAATTAATCACTTGGATGAAACAAGAGAAAAAATTACATTGTGCTTATCCTTCACCAATTTAAATTGATCACAAGAAACGGATTTGGCATACTACTTATTCTCGTAGAAAGGATTCAGGAGAGATATAGCGTAATCTTGAGAAGGTCTTCAACGAACCACCGGTAGGATTGAAACAACGAATGAATTGATATGATAATGAAGGAAGAGAAATCTTGAACGAACCACCGTAAGAATTGAAAATGAAAGTATCAAAGGCACCATTCACCCGGAAGAATTGGAGAACGAATGAAGATACTTGAGGGAATATAAATATATGAGAACGAAGAGATCACGAGCTGATTAGAGAATACTTGAATGATGTACCGGTATGATTTCGAGAATGAGAGCTAAAAGCTCAGAATGAATAAACCCGAAATGATGGCCTTCGGAGAATCAAACTGAAAAGACTCCCGAATTGCCTCGGAAGGGTAAAATGAATTCTCACAATCGAAAACAACTATGAGAGGATGGCATCAAGCTTGAACTACGCATCTTCAAGAGAACGAAGCAAGAATTAAGAGAAAATCTTCTTCGGTCTTCAAATGTTGAGAATGACGACGAGAAACACCATCATGAATTGTTGAGGCACTCCAAAATGAAATTTTGAAAGGTTGAACCAATGATTAACGAATATGAAGGATCTTGGAGAAGGCATTTGACTGATGATAATTCATTCTTATGTCAAACTTTGAAAAGGATTTGAGAATCACTCCGGAAAGATTAGAAGAGTCAGGTAAGATCCTGGGAAAAGACCTGTGGGTTAGGGCCCACTCAAAAGATACACCTTTGAACTATTTAAAAGAGAGATTGTGCCGGTTGAATTAAATGGCTCAAAAGAGATAACAACCTCGAGATTTCTTGAATGGAATGATAATGGAGACGCAAATCTTCTGAGATATCTTCAGCACTCCGCAACAATGAATAGCAAGTGGGGAATGATTAAGAATTGCACCGGCATGAGAAAACATTTGAAATGAGGAAAGGGATATAATCAACACCAAAAGATTGAGTTGCATCCACCGAAGAAGAAAAGAAAGAAGAATGGCGAACTTGAAGCTCCGTTAGTATCTTCTTGAGAATCACCGGATAAGAACATTGAGGAAAGAATGGAGAGGATTCACATCCATAAGATGGATACTTGATAAAGAAATCTGAGTGCTTGAAGAAACAATGGGTGGGAGGGCGGGAAAACAAGGGCAACTTGGGGATACATGAAATGAATAACATTGGGAAAAACCGAGAGGTGAACTTGCGGATGTTGAAATGATCGGATCCAGTTGAAGAGAAACATGCCGGTTGAAAAAGAATTGACATGACAATCTCGATGATCAAGAAGGATTAGTATTCACATAGAAATGTGAGAACACCACTTAGTAAAGGTATGGAATCAACACTTGACTTTGAAGCAATTCAAATACCACAATGAAAACAAAACAAAGGATTGGCTTGCAAAATAAGCCGGAACAAACATATGATAGAGATTTTGTCCGAAGTTTTCATGGTGGGGCCCACACGGGCTCTATCGTACAACACCATCATGTACAAGGCAGTGCACATGACATACGAAGCGTCCCCGAGTCAGCATAGCCAAGGACTATTTAAGACACAACGAGACCACTGTGAAACCAACCGTGGATAGGCGGACCACTAGACGTCGAACCCCAATTTCATATCATACATCTGTCGAAAAGATATCCAAGGAGCTACTTGAATTCCCAATTATAAACTCCCGAAACTTTCTGGTTATGCAATCAGGTGTTGGGGATACAGGGGAAGCATAATATCTCACCCAAACTAACAATTCCTACATCCAGTTGTATCCATCCTTCAACACATAACCAAGAAACCTTCAGAAATCATTTACCTCAACCTTCGAGAAGCATCTGCTATACGAGTTATGGCAATACTCGCGAACTCCCGCCCCAGTACTGGGTGGCGTCAAGGTTATCTCACCAACAACTACATAAAAGAGATCTTCGATGTCGGCGAACTCAGGTATTCCAGAACTGCAATGATAAAATTGTGACGGCAAAACCTCGGAGCTCAACTCCCCGGGACTCTGCCACAACCCCTAAATGTGAGGAGGCACCAAGAATAATGTTCTCGTCACAAAACCACCGGAACGATTCCATGATACCCGTGTGATCCTAAATTGTTTTTGTAAAATTTGAGCAGAGAAGAGTCAAAACTCTACGTCAGGAGGCCTCGCCTCAGTGACGAAGGGAATGAGGATTACAAAGAATCCTAGTCTCCGATATATATAATCCTATAAGACTCAAAACTTTTTTCTAGACTCAACAACGCCAGCGATTAGATCAAGCAGGGGGCTCCTAAGTCGGGGAAGGCTCTGATACCAACTTGTAACACCCACAATGCGGATATATCTCCCACGTGTCAGAGCACGACTTAGAGGCATAACCGCATAGTTGGCATGTCACAAGAGGGGTAATCTTTACACATCCCATGTACTGAATAAGAAAGGGATAAAGAGTTGGCATACAATCGCCACTTCACACAATACATAAATATAGCATTACATCATCCAGAATACAATCAAGGTCCGGCTACGGAACCAAAATAAAAGAAGATCACCCCTAATGCTAGATCCCCGATCGCGCAGACTGGGCTCCACTACTGATCAACTGGAAGCGAAACAACACAACAAACACGATCTTCATCGAGCTCCTCCTTGAGCTCGGTTGCGTCACTTGCACGGTTATCATCGGCACCTGCAAGCTGGTTTTGGAAGTAATCTGTGAGCCACGGGGACTCAACAATCTCACACCCTCGTGATCAAGACTATTTAAGCTTATGGGGAGGAAAAGGTAGTGAGGTGGAGCTGCAGCAAGCACTAGCATATATGGTGGCTAACTTACTGATACGTCTCCAACGTATCTACAATTTTTGATTGATCCATGCTATATTATCTACTGTTTTGGACTATATTGGGCTTTATTTTCCACTTTAATATTATTTTTGGGACTAACCTATTAACCGGAGGCCCAGCCCAGAATTGCTGTTTTTTGCCTATTTCAGTGTTTTGAAGAAACGGAATATCAAACGGAGTCCAAAGAGAATAAAATCTTTGGGAACGTGATTTTCTCACCGAATGTGATCCAGGAGACTTGGACCCTGCTCCAAGGAACAAAAGAGGCGGTCACGAGGGTGGGGGCCCCCCCTAGGGCGCGCCCCCTTCCTCGTGGGCCCCTCGTTGCTCCTCTGGCGTACTTCTTCCTCCTATATATACACACATACCCCCAAACGATCAGAACAGGAGCCAAAAACCTAATTCCACTGCCGCAACTTTCTGTATCCATGAGATCCCATCTTGGGGCCTATTCCGGAGCTCCGCCGGAAGAGGGCCGTCATCACGGAGGGCTTCTACATCATCCTAGCCTCTCCGATGAAGTGTGAGTAGTTTACCTTAGACCTTCGGGTCCATAGTTAGTAGCTAGATGGCTTCTTCTCTCTCTTTGAATCTCAATACAAAGTTCTCCCCCTCTCTTGTGGAGATCTATTCGATGTAATCTTCTTTTTGCAGTGTGTTTGTTGAGACCGATGAATTGTGGGTTTATGATCAAGTCTATCTATGAATAATATTTGAATATTCTCTGAATTCTTTTATGTATGATTGATTATCTTTGAAAGTCTCTTCGAATTATCCGTTTGGTTTGGCCAACTAGATTGGTAGTTCTTGCCTTGGGAGAAGTGCTTAGCTTTGGGTTCGATCTTGCGGTGTCCTTACCCAGTGACAGAAGGGGCAGCAAGGCACGTATTGCATCGTTGCCATCGAGGATAACAAGATGGGGTTTATTTCATATTGCATGAATTTATCTCTCTACATCATGTCATCTTGCTTAAGGCGTTACTCTGTTTTTAACTTAATACTCTAGATGCATGCTGGATAGCGGTTGATGAGTGGAGTAATAGTAGTAGATGCAGAATTGTTTCGATCTACTTGTCACGGACGTGATGCCTATATACATGATCATGCCTAGATATTCTCATAACTATGCTCAATTCTTTCAATTGCTCAACAGTAATTTGTTCACCCACCGTAGAATACATATGCTCTTGAGAGAAGCCACTAGTGAAACCTATGGCCCCCGGGTCTATTCTCATCATATCAATCTCCATCACTTTAATCTTGCTTTGCTTTTTACTTTGCCTTTACTTTTTACTTTGCATCTTTATACCAAAAATACCAAAAAAATTATATCTATTAGATCTCACTCTCGTAAGTGACCGTGAAGGGATTGACAACCCCTAATCTTGTTGGTTGCGAGTAGTTATCGCTTTGTGCAGGTACGAGGGACTTGAGCGTGGCCTCCTACTGGATTGATACCTTGGTTCTCAAAAACTGAGGGAAATACTTACGCTGCTCTGCTACATCATCCCTTCCTCTTCGAGGAAAACCAATGCAAGCTCAAGACGTAGCAAGAAGGATTACTGGCGCCGTTGCCGGGGAGTCTACGCAAAAAGTCAACATACCAAGTACCCATCACAATCCCTATCTCTCGCATTACATTAGTTGCCATTTGCCTCTCGTTTTCCTCTCCCCCCAATTCACCCTTGTCATTTTATTCGCCCTCTCTCTCTCTATCCTCCCTCTCTATTTGCCTCTTTTTGCCTGCTTGCTTTTTGTTTGCCAGTGTGTTAAATTGCTTGTTTGTCGCGACGGCTCAAGATACTACTAAATTGTGTGATTTCACCAATACCAATAGTAATGAGTTCCTTAGAACTCCGATTGCTCCTCTTACCGATGCTGAATCTTGTGAAATTAATACTGCTTTGTTGAATCTTGTTATGAAAGATCAATTCGCCGGCCTTCCTAGTGAAGATGTCGCTACTCATCTGAATAGCTTTATTGATTTATGTGATATGAAAAAGAAAAAAGATGTCAATAATGATGTCGTTAAATTGAAGCTATTTCCTTTTTCGCTTAGAGATCGTGCTAAAGCTTGTTTTTCGTCTTTGCGTAAGAATAGTATTGATTCATGGAACAAGTGCAAAGATGCTTTTATCTCTAAGTATTTTCCTCCCGCTAAGATCATCTCTCTTAGAAACGATATTATGAACAACTTGATCATGAACATGTTGCACAAGCTTGGGAGAGAATGAAATTAATGATACGTAATTGCCCTACTCATGGTTTGAATTTGTGGATGATCATACAAATTTTTTATGCCGGATTGAATTTTGCTTCTAGAAATCTTTTAGATTCGGCCGCGGGAGGCACTTTTATGGAAATCACTTTAGGAGATGCTACTAAACTCCTAGATAATATTATGGTTAATTATTCTCAATGGCATATTGAAAGATCTTCTAATAAAAAAGTGCATGCGATAGAAGAAATTAATGTGTTGAGTGGAAAGATGGATGAACTTATGAAATTATTTACTACTAAGAGTGTTTCTTCTGATCATAATGATATGCCTTTGTCTACTTTGATTGAGAATAACAATGAATCTATGGATGTGAATTTTGTTGGTAGGAATAATTTTGGTAACAACGCTTATAGAGGGAATTTTAATCCTAGGCCATATCCTAGTAATCCTTCTAATAATTATGGGAATTCCTACAACAACTCTTATGGAAATTATAATAAGATGCCCTCTGAATTTGAGAATAGTGCTAAAGAGTTTATGAATTCACAAAAGAGTTTTAATGCTTTGCTTGAGGAGAAATTGCTTAAAGTTGATGATTTGGCTAGAAACGTTGATAGAATTTGTCTTGAGGATGATTCTTTAAAGCTTAGATCTATTCCTCCTAAGCATGATATCAATGAGTCTCTCAAAGCCATAAGAATTTCCATTAGTAAGTGCAAGGAAAGAACCGCTAGGATGAGTGCTTACAAAGATGCCTTTATTAAAGCGTGTTCCTCCAATTCCTATGAAAATCAAGATGAAGATCTAAAAGTTATTGAAGTGTCCCCTATTAAATCTTTATTTTGCAATATGAATCTTGATGAAACTGAATATGATCTTCCTTTACCTAGAAGGCATTCTAAAAATTCGGAGTATTTATATCTTAATGATGAAATTGATGAAAGTGGGATTGAAAGAAATAAAAATCTAGATGTTGCTAAACCCACTATATTGGATTTCAAGGAATTTAATTATGAAAGTTGCTCTTTAATTGATTGTATTTCCTTGTTGCAATCCGTGCCAAATTCTCCACATGCTTATAGTCGAAATAAAGCCTTCACCGAACATATTGTTCATGCCTTGATGCAATCTTATGAAGAAAAACTTGAGTTGAAAGTTTCTATCCCTAGAAAACACTATGATGAGTGGGAACCAACTATTAAAGTTAAAATTAAAGATCATGAGTTTTATGCTTTGTGTGATTTGGGTGCTAGTGTCTCTACTATTCCCTAGACTTTGTGTGATTTGCTAGATTTCCGTAATTTTGATGATTGCTCTCTAAACTTGCATCTTGCGGATTCCACTATTAAGAAACCTATTGGAAGGATTAATGATGTTCTTATTGTTGCAAATAGGAATTATGTGCCCGTAGATTTCATTGTTCTTGATATACATTGCAATCCTTCTTGCCCTATTATTCTTGGTAGACCTTTCCTTAGAACGGTTGGTGCGATTATTGATATGAAGGAAGGAAATATTAGATTTCAATTTCCATTAAAAAAGGGAATGGAACACTTTCCTAGAAAGAAAATAAATTTACCATATGAAACTATCATGAGATCCACTTATGGATTGCCTACCAAAGATGGCAATACCTAGATCTATCTTCACTTTTATGCCTAGGTAGGGGCGTTAAACGATAGCACTTGTTGGGAGGCAACCCAATTTTATTTTTATTCCTTGCTTTTTTCTACTGTTTAGTAATAAATAAATTATTTAGCCTCTGTTTTGGTTGTGTTTTTTGTGTTTAATTAGTGTTTGTGCCAAGTAGAACCGTTGGGAAGACTTGGGGCAAGTCTTGTTGAACTTGCTGTAAAAAAACAGAAACTTTAGCGCTCACGAGAACTGCTGTCATTTTTACTTGAAGATTGCTATTTAGTTAATTACTTTTGCAGATGATTAATAGATAAATTACTCACGTCCAGATTTTTTTTTAGAATTTTTGGGGTTCCAGATCTTGCTGTAGCTACAGATTACTACAGACTGTTCTGTTTTTGACAGATTCTGTTTTGCGTGTGTTGTTTGCTTATTTTGATGAATCTATGGCTAGTAAAATAGTTTATAATCCATAGAGAAGTTGGAATACAGTAGGTTTAACACAAATATAAATAAATAATAAGTTCATTACAGTACCTTCAAGTGGTCTTTTGTTTTCTTTCGCTAACGGAGCTCACAAGTTTTCTATTTTGAGTTTTGTGTTGTGAAGTTTTCAAGTTTTGGGTGAATTCTTTTGATGGATCATGGAACAAGGAGTGGCGAGAGCCTAAGCTTGGGGATTCCCATGGCACTCCCAAGATAATCCAAGGACACCAAGAAGTCAAAGCTTGGGGATGCCCCGGAAGGCATCCCCTCTTTCATCAACTTCCATCCGTAATTTACTTGGAGCTATATTTTTATTCACCAACAAGATATGTGTTTTGCTTGGAGCGTCTTGTATTATTTGTGTATTTGTGTCTTAGTATGCCACAATCATCCTTGCTGTACACACCTTTTGAGAGATCCATAGATGAATTAAAATTTGATAGAATACTCTATGTGCTCCACTTATATCTTTTGAGCTAAGTAGTTTAGCTCTATGTGCTTTACTTATATCTTTTGAGTGTTATAATTTTGCTCTATGTGCTTCACTTAGATCTTTTAGAGCACGGTGGTGGATTTGTTTTAAAGAAACTATTGATCTCTCATGCTTCACTTAAATTATTTTGAGAGCCTCTTAATAGCATGGTAATTTGCTTAATAATAATATGCTTGGTATTCAAGATTTGTGAAACTTTCTTTTGAGAGTGTTGAATACTAAGAAAATATTGAAGCATGATAATTGTTTTGAGATATGGAGGTGATAATATTAAAGTCATGCTAGTTGATTAGTTGTGAATTTAAAGAATACTTGTGTTAAAGTTTGTGATTCCCGTAGCATGCACGTATGGTGAACCGTTATGTGACGAAGTCGGAGCATGATTTATTTACTGATTGTCTTCCTTATGAGTGGCGGTCGGGGACGAGCGATGGTCTTTTTCCTACCAATCTATCCCCCTAGGAGCATGCGCGTAATAATTTGCTTTGATAACTTCTAGATTTTTGCAATAAGTATGTGAGTTCTTTATGACTAATGTTGAGTCCATGGATTATACGCACTCTCACCCTTCCACCCTTGCTAGCCTCTCTGATACCGCGCACCTTTCGCCGGTATCATACACCTACCATATACCTTCCTCAAAACAGCCACCATACCTACCTATTATGGCATTTCCATAGCCATTCCGAGATATATTGCCATGCAACTTTCCACCATCAAGTTCATCATGAAATATTCATCATTGTCATATTTCTTAGCATGATCATGAAGTTGACATAGTATTTGTGGCAAAGCCACCATTCATAATTTCTTCATACTTGTCACTCTTGATTCATTGCATATCTCGGTACACCGCCGGATGCATTCACATAGTCATATTTTGTTCTAAGTATCGAGTTGTAATTGTTAAGTTATAAGAAAAATAAATGTGTGATGATCATCATTAGAGCATTGTCCCAGTGAGGAAAGAATGGTGGAGATTATGATTCCCCCATCAGTCAGGATGAGACTCCGGACGAAAAAAAGAGGCCAAAGAAGCCCAAATAAAAAGAGGACATAAAAAAGGCAAAGGCCCAAATAAAAAAATGAGAGAAAAAGAGAGAAGGGACAATGTTACTATCCTTTTACCACACTTGTGCTTCAAAGTCTCATATGTTGTCACTTTCATATACTAGTGGGAATTTTTCATTATAGAACTTGGCTTGTATATTCCAATGATGGGCTTCCTCAAATTGCCCTAGGTCCTCATGAGCAAGCAAGTTGGATGCACACCCACTTAGTTTCTTTTTGAGCTTTCATATACTTATAGCTCTAGTGCATCCGTTGCATGGCAATCCCTATTCACTCACATTGATATCTATTGATGGGCATCTCCATAGCCCGTTGATACGCCTAGTTGATGTGATACTATCTTCCCCACCTTTTTGTCTTCTCCACAACCACCATTCTATTCCACCTATGGTGCTATATCCATGGCTCACGCTCATGTATTGCATTGAAAAAGTTTCGAAAAATTTAAGAGTATGAAACAATTGCTTGGCTTGTCATCGGGGTTGTGCACGATTTAAATACTTTGTGTGGTGAAGATGGAGCATAGCCAGACTATATGATTTTGTAGGGATAACTTTCTTTTGCCAAGTTATTTTGAGAAGACATAATTGCTTTGTTAGTATGCTTGAAGTATTATTATTTTTATGTCAATATAAACTTTTGTCTTGAATCTTTCTAATTTGAATATTCATACCACAATTAAAAAGATTTGCATTGAAATTATGCCAAGTAGCACTCCGCATCAAAAATTCTCTTTTTGTCATTTACCTACTCGAGGACGAGCAGGAATTAAGCTTGGGGGTGCTTGCTACGTCTCCAATGTATCTATAATTTTTGATTGCTCCATGCTATATTATCTACTGTTTTGGACTATATTGGGCTTTATTTTCCACTTTTATATTATTTTTGGGACTAACCTATTAACCAGAGGCCCAGCCCAGAATTGCTGTTTTTTGCCTATTTCAGTGTTTCGAAGAAACGGAATATCAAACGGAGTCCAAACGGAATAAAATCTTCGGGAACGTGCTTTTCTCACCGAACGTGATCCAGGAGACTTGGACCCTGCTCCAAGGAACAAAAGAGGCGGTCACGAGGGTGGGGGGCGCCCCCCCCCCCAGGGCGCACCCCCTGCCTCGTGGGCCCCTCTTTGCTCCTCCAGCATACTTCTTCCTCCTATATATACACACGTACCCCCAAACGATCAGAACTGGAGCCAAAAACCTAATTCCACCGCTGCAACTTTCTGTATCCACGAGATCCCATCTTGGGGCCTGTTCCAGAGCTCCGCCGGAAGAGGGCCGTCATCACGAAGGGCTTATACATCATCCTAGCCTCTCCGATGAAGTGTGAGTAGTTTACCTCAGACCTTCGGGTCCATAGTTAGTAGCTAGATGGCTTCTTCTCTCTCTTTGAATCTCAATAGAAAGTTCTCCCCCTCTCTTGTGGAGATCTATTCAATGTAATCTTCTTTTCGCGGTGTGTTTGTTGAGACCAATGAATTGTGGGTTTATGATCAAGTCTATCTATGAATAATATTTGAATCTTCTCTGATTTATTTTATGTATGATTGGTTATCTTTGCAAGTCTCTTCGAATTATCAGTTTTGTTTGGCCACCTAGATTGGTAGTTCTTACCATGGGAGAAGTGCTTAGCTTTGGGTTCGATCTTGCGGTTTCCTTACCCAGTGAAAGAAGGGGCAGCAAGGCACGTATTGCATCGTTGCCATCGAGGATAACGAGATGGGGTTTATTTCATATTGCATGAATTTATCTCTCTACATCATGTCATCTTGCTTAAGGCGTCACTCTGTTTTTAACTTAATACTCTAGATGCATGCTGGATAGCGGTCGCTGAGTGGAGTAATAGTAGTAGATGCAGAATCGTTTCGATCTACTTGTCACGGACGTGATGCCTATATACATGATCATGCCTAGATATTCTCATAACTATGCTCAATTCTGTCAATTGCTCAACAGTAATTTGTTCACCCACCGTAGAATACTTATGCTCTTGAGAGAAGCCACTAGTGAAACCTATGGCCCCCGAGTCTATTCTCATCATATCAATCTCCATCACTTTAATCTTGCTTTGCTTTTTTACTTTGCCTTTACTTTTTACTTTGCATCTTTATACCAAAAATACCAAAAATATTATATCTATCAGATCTCACTCTCGTAAGTGACCGTGAAGGGATTGACAACCCCTAATCGCGTTGGTTGCGAGTAGCTATCGCTTTGTGCAGGTACGAGGGACTTGAGCATGGCCTCCTACTAGATTGATACCTTGGTTCTCAAAAACTAAGGGAAATACCTACGCTGCTCTGCTGCATCATCCCTTTCTCTTCGGGGAAAACCAACTCAACCTCAAGACGTAGCACTTACGCAAATGAGAGCGAGAAGAGAAGCAAAGCACGGTCGAGAAGCTAAAATGATCAAGAAGTGATCCTGAAACTACTTACGTTCAAGCATAACACAAGAACCGTGTTCACTTCCCGGACTCCGCCGGAAAGAGACCATCACAGCTACACACGCGGTTGATGCATTTTAATTAAGTAAAGTGTCAGGTTTTCTACAACCGGATATTAACAAATTCCCATCCGCCCATAACCGTGGGCATGACTTTTGGAAGTTCAAAACCCTGCACGTGTAAGTGCATCTAGTGCCACACCTAGTTGGTTTTGGAGTATTGACGACAAACCTGGTTGAGGGACTAATGTGTTTGTGAGAATTGCATGATAACATAGGTAGAAGTCCCTCATTGATTCAACTTTTCTACCAGAGATGACCCCTAAAAATGTATGAAGACATTGAAGTCAAAGGTGGTATGTGAAGACATTCACATTGAAGACTATGAAAAGAGAAGACATCGCGTGAAGACTATGGAGCGCGAAGACTTAGTTGTTTCATCGTTCTTTTTCTTCTTTGTTGAGTCATAGGAACCACCGTACTGTTAAGTGGGGTCCAATAGAACCAGTCAGAATTACTAAAGTGATGCTTAACCAAAATCCTATGTCTTCGAGCGAAGACAATGAGAGCAAATCTTATCCAGAGCTGGATAAGTCAGCTTTTCTTGTAGCCCAAGTAAAGTTGCCGTGTGTGTTCGAAATCTGACCGTTAGAACACGTGTCAGTTGCTTAGTGACCCAGGGTCATTTCGGACAAATCAGGTTGGGTTGCCTAGTGGCTATAAATAGCCCACCCCCTACAACCATAAACGGTTGGCTGCTCAGAGTTAGTGTACGGCTTTTGTCGTTTGAGAGCAACCCACCTCGAAGCCTTTGAGAGAGAATTCCTTTCAAGGACAAAGCCCTAAACACCCAGAGCCAAAGTGTGTTAGGCATCACTTAAGTCTTCCTGTCTGTGTGATCTGAAGACTTATTACACTTGAGGACTGTGAATCCTCCAGCCGGTTAGGCGTCGTGTTTTGAGCATCCAAGAGTTATTGTGGATCGCCGGTGAACGAAGTCTGTGAAGGTTTGGAAGTCTACCTTGAAGACTTACTAGAGTGATTGGGCGAGGACTGGGTGTCCTTAGCTCAAGGGGAATAAGGTGAAGACATGGTCTTCTGAGTTGAATCTCAGCCTCCCTAACCAGACATATAGTTGTCACAGCAACTGGAACTGGTCCAACAAATCATTGTCTTCAACGAGCCACTGGTTCCATCCTTCCCATCTCTTTACTTGCAGATTGATCCTTGTGAAGTCATTGCTTGTTTGCATTATCTATTTGTCTTCACTGTGTGACTGCTTGTTCTGATTGGCTTCATACTATCTTCCATCCTAATCTATACTGCCTAGCTGCTGTTAGTCAATGTGCTTTCATTTCATTGAATACTTGACTATGGCTTGCTTAGTGTAGTCTACCTTACGCTGCATGGTAATAGGTTTACTTCTATCATTTGTCTTCAAAACTTCCATGTTTTGAAGAATTTCATAAAAATTGCCTATTCACCCCCCCTCTAGTCGATCACTAGCACTTTCAATTGGTATCAGAGCAAGGTACTCCCTTGTTCTGTGTGATTCGGTTTAACCACCTGGAGTTTTGTCTTTGATGGAACTGAATATCCCTACTGGAAGAATAAGATGCGCATGCATCTTGAAGCCATTGATGTCGACCTCTGGTATGTCGTCAAGAATGGCGTCCCCAAGGCTGGTGAAGGTGTCACCGCTGCTGATGTCAAGAAGTTCGTTCAACTAGACTCCACGGCCAAGAACATCATCTGTGGTCATCTAACCGAAGGACAGTATGGCCGTGTGAGTGCTCTGGAAACATCTAAGCTAGTCTGGGACTGGCTCTCCAAGGTCAACAAAGGCGTCTCAACCCAGAGGGATCAAAGAATCAGTGTCCTTCGCAACCTCTTCAACCGCTTCAAGAGAAACGACAATGAGAATGTTCAGCTCACGTTTGATCGACTCACTAACATCACAAATGAGCTTCAAGCCCTCAGCGCTACTGAGATCACCAAGCATGAAGTCGTCAAGACACTCCTGAGATCACTTGATAGCTCGTTTGACACCCTAGCCCTAATGATTCAAGAACGTCCTGACTTCAAGACACTCGATCCGTCTAACATACTTGAAAGGCTCAACACACATGAGTTTCAGCTTTCCGAGAAAAGAGACATCTACGGTCCCATCAAGGGCGAACTCGTGCCTTGAAGGCAAAAGCTGTCTCCTCATCTGAAGAAGAATCTGACAGCAGTTCTGATGATCCTGAAGACATTGGAAAGGAGCTTGCTATGCTTGTGAAGAAGTTCCAAAAATTCACGAAGAAGAAAAGCTTCAGAAAGTCTTCACGATCAAGCTCAAGGAATGATGAAGCTTCTGCTCATGACTACAAGAAGAGAACATGCCACAAGTGCAAGAAACCTGACCACTACATCTCTGAGTGTCCATAGTGGGACAATGAGAAGAAGAAGAAGAAGAAGAAGAAGAAGAAGAAGAAGAAGAGCAAGGAGTATGATTCTGACGACAAGAAGAAGAAGAAATACTCAAAGTCTTCTTCCAAGTCTTCCTCAAAGTCTTCATCACACAAGAAGAGCTCATCTGGCAAGGCTCGTGCATTTGTTGGCAACGAAATGGATTCAGAGGAGGAGTCCACTTCTGAGGAGGCGGAGGTGGAGTCTGAGGAGGAGTCCGATTCTGGCATTGCAAGTCTAGCTACAACATACGTTGCCAAGTCCATCTTCAACACTGAGGCAATGACTTCATCACCGATGCCGCTGCAAATGAAAGGACTACTTCGCTCCCACCTACTGTTTCATGGCACGCGGTGCCAAGGTAAACACACGCACTACTCACTATCAAACATCCAGTTAAGATGACTCTGATTGTGGTTCCAAACCCAGCTACAAAACACTTGCTAAAATTGCAACTGAACAACAGAAAGCTATGGAACATATTCAAAAGCTGTTAGATAAAAGCGACGACCTGTTAGACGCTGAAATGACTCGATCTCAGTCCTTAATTGAAGACATAAAAAATCTTCATGTTAAGTATGAAGAACTTGAAAGTCGTCATGAAACGCTCTCAACAACTCATGAAAAGCTTTCCTATGATTATCTTCAAAGGAAGCAAGATCTTGAGAAATTGAGAGCGGCTCATGAAGATCTCAAAAGGAAAACGAGTCACTTCGAAACAAACAGATCAATTCCGCTCAGGAAGTATTTGAACCACCTTGTCTTAAATGCATTGAGCATGACAATGCTACTTCCGTTGCTGGATGTTCTACTGCTGCTACTATTGCAGTATCTTCAACTGTTGATGTGGTAACTAACCCCTCTGCTGAGGATACCACTGCTATTGCTGATGAAAATGCTAGGTTGAAGACATTGCTTGAAACAAGGATGTACAAAAGTCTCAAAGGGCATCAGGCACTATGTGATGTCCTCAAAAGGGATATCCTGAACCGAAACCCTAGGAAAGAGGGTCTTGGCTTCGAAAGGAAAATGAATGCTGATGGCTCTTACTGGAAACCTGAGGAGTACCTGTAAAACCCTCGATGCAACTATATCTCCCACGTGTCGAGGCACGACTTAGAGGCATAATCGCATTGAAGGCATATGACGCAAGTGAGGTAATCTTCACACAACCCATGTAACATAATAAGGGAAAGAGATACATAGTTGGCTTACAATCGCCACTTCACACAATTACATGAATAAAGCATTACATCAACCAGATACAATCAAGGTCCGACTACGGAACCAAAATAAAAGAAGAACCCCAAATGCGACAAAGGCCCCCGATCGACCCCAACTGGGCTCCACTACTGATCAACTAGAACGAAACAACACAAAAGGACAAGATCTTCATCGAGCTCCTCCTTGAGCTTGGTTGCGTCACCTGCTCTGTAACATCGGCACCTGGAAACTGGTTTTGGAAGTATCTGTGAGCCACGGGGACTCAGCAATCTCGCACCCTCGCGATCAAGACTATTTAAGCTTATGGGTAAGGTAAAGTTAGGAGGTGGAGCTGCAGCAAGTGACTAGCATATATGGTGGCTAACATACGCAAAAGAGAGCGAGAAGAGAAGGCAAAGCACGGTCGATAAAAGTATGATCAAGAAGTGATCCTATAACAACCTACGTCAAGCATAACTCCAACAACCGTGTTCGCTTCCCGGACCCTGCCGGAAAGAGACTATCACGGTTTCACATGCGGTGGATTCATTTTAATTAAGGTCGACTTTAGGTTTTCTACAACCGGACGTTAACAAATTCCCATCTGCCCATAACCGCGGGCACGGCTTTCGAAAGTTCAAATCCCTGCGGGGTGTCCCAACTTAGCCCATGACAAGCTCTCACGGTCAACGAAGGAATAGACCTCCACCCGAGACATTCCGATCAGACTCGGTATCCCGGTACAACAAGGCATTTCGACAGGGTAAAACTAAACCAGCAACACCGCCCGAATGTGCCGACAAATCCCGATAGGAGCTGCACATATCTCTTTCTCAGGGCACACTCAGATTGTCCTAGGTATGGGTAGGCCAGCCCAGAGTTTCCCCTGGTGGCCACCGGTAGCTGACAACTTGGACCAACACTCAGAGGA